>NC_077227.1:675042844-675367043 GCF_027887165.1 Monodelphis domestica
AGCCTGCTGTCACCAATTAGAACCCAGGAAAAAACCAGGACATGATCTCTAAGTAGTTTGTCCAGAGTCCAGCAGCTGAACAAGTAAGGGACAGCAGGTGGGGGTGGAGATTGTCACATTTGTCTTTCCTTTTCTTTCCTTTCCCCATCGTGTACTTAGGGTTCATTTTCATCTTTAATTTTGGGGGATAGAGGGGAAAGCACCACTGGGTTGGACTATATGGTCACGTAGTCTGTTCTAATTCTCATATCTTATCATTCTGACTCTAAAGTAGAGGTTCTTAACCTAGGATCTGGGAACTTTAAATATACACACATATATACACAATACATATATACATAACTACATATGTGTGAATATATGAATGCATGTATATGTGTATATATGCATATGTATGTTTACACATACATGTATCAATCTTCTGTCTGTTCTGTCAGTCTGTCTTTCTGTCTTCCTATCTATCTATCCATCCATTGAACCATTCAGCTATGTATCTATGTATCCATGTATCCATCCATCCATCCATCCATCCATCTATCTATCTATCTATCTATCTATCTATCTATCTATCTATCTATCTATCTATCTATCTATCTATCTGTCTGTCTATCTGTTTGTCTGTCTGTCTGCCTGTCTGTCTGTCATTCTGTCTGTATGAATTTGTTCAAGATTATCTAGGTATTAAATGGAAGAAATGGAGCTTGATTGTAAGTTGCCTGACTTCAAATGCTGATTTCTTTCCGCTAACTTATGACACTGCTGGTGAGTGACAATTGGGGCTGTAACCGGTCCTGTTAGGTTCTTGACTCTTTTCATGTCTCTGCTTCCATCCACTTCTCCTGATTCCCAACTCAGTGGTCTACCCCCTTCATCAATTATGCCTTGGCTCTTTCTCCAGTTGTCAGGCCTCTGGGCTCTTTGGTCATTTGGACCACAAAGCCTCATCTAAGAAGGTTCAGGCAGCTTAGCTTCATGACTGGCAAGGTACAGTGGGAAAGGATACAGTCTCCTGGGGCCTGGCCTCCCAAATCCATATTTCGTTTTCCCTTTAAAGCTAACCAGTCTCTTTTCCTTGAGTGGGAGTTGGGAGAGGTTTAAGTTATAAGAAGACTAGAAAGGTTTGAGAAGGGAAAGATTATAAAGGGATTTGAATGCCAAACTGAGGATTTTATATTTAATTCTGGAGATGATAGGAAATCACTGAAGCTTAAGTGTGTGTGTGTGTGTGTCTGTGTGTGTTTATGTGTGGTTGACATGGTCAGATATGTATTATATATGAAAGGGAAATTGTACAAAGTAAACCTAGAGAGGCAAGTTGAAACCAAACTAGTTGAGGGCCTTGAATGCCAAGATCAGAATCTTAAAAAGTTTGACATTAGGCCCCAGAGTAATGAATTACTTCACAAAGTATGCTCTTTGTACCCTTGTTTCTTGCTAACATCCCTATGCATTCAGATTTTTCTTCCTGTCCTGTTCTAAGGGTATTTTTAAATCTCTGCATGTCTTTTATCTGGAGAGCAGCCCTTCTCTAGGAGAAAGCTCTTTGCATGATAAAGCAGATTGGCAATTAACAAGCATAGAGGTCTTTGGGGGTAAATATAAATTGAATCCCGGAACTGTGCTTTCTCTGAACATTTCAGAAACCAAATTGTATTCATTCAATCCTTCAACAGTTTGTGGAAGAGTACACAGGCCTCCTAACTGCTCAACTGCTCTTTTTCTAATGCTTTTCAAAATGAAAAAATATATACAGCAAAACATTTTTTATTTACATGAACAAAACCACTTGGATGCCAAGTTCTTATTACCTCTTTTGCAAATCTGCTTGAGAATCCAGCCCTCCTCCATCCCATCCGCTCCAAAAAAAATACTGAAACATCCCTCAGCTGGTAAGTTTATTAATGGGAATTGTGCTGCTTTTAAAAATATACAAATGAGAACATGAAACTGTGAACATTTAGACTTAGGGCACCTGGAAAATTTCACCAGGGAATAAAATGCTGAGGGGAGCCTCATCTCCAGGTTATATATAATTCACTAGATAATTGTGGCTTTTATTATACTTTTATGCAACTCTGCTTCCCCTACCCACCTTCTTTAGTCTGTCATTCAAGGCTTTCATATTGTTTTCAATATCTCCAGCCTTGTTCCACACATGCTACATTCCAAGCAAGCTGGACAATGCCCTCTTTCCCAATACTTCTGTGCATTTTTTCCTAGATGTCATGATATCTTAAATAGTTTTCCTCTTTCCTTCTCTTCTTCCTGGTGAAATCCTTTCTTGTTATTCAGGAAGAGGATAACTTCTTTAAAAAGATTTTGCTAATCTTTCCAGGTGAAAGTTACCTCTTCCTCCTCAGTTTTTTTTCTAGATACTTTGTTGGCATACTTTCTTTGAACATAATCACAATCTAACATTGTTTACCTTTTCTTCCTTCCCTCCTTCCCTCCTTCCTTCCCTCCTTCCTTCCTTCCTTCCCTCCTTCTTTCCTTCCTTCCTTCCTTCCTTCCTTCTTTCCTTCCTTCCTTCCTTCCTTCCTTCCTTCCTTCCTTCCTTCCTTCCTTCCTTCCTTCCTTCCTTCCTTCCTTCCTTCCTTCCTTCCTTCCTTCCTTCCTTCCTTCCTTCCTTCTTTCCTTCCTTCCCTCCTTCCTTCCTTCCTTCCCTCCTTCTTTCCTTCCTTCCTTCCTTCCTTCCTTCTTTCCTTCCTTCCTTCCTTCCTTCCTTCCTTCCTTCCTTCCTTCCTTCCTTCCTTCTTTCCTTCCTTCCTTCCTTCCTTCTTTCCTTCCTTCCTTCCTTCCTTCCTTCCTTCCTTCCTTCCTTCCTTCCTTCCTTCCTTCCTTCCTTCCTTCCCTCCCTCCTTCCTTCCTTCCTTCCTTCCCTCTCTCCTTCCTTCCCTCCTTCCTTCTTCCTTCCTTCCTTCCCTCCCTCCTTCCTTCCCTCCTTCCTTCCTTCCTTCCTTCCCTCCCTCCTTCCTTCCCTCCTTCCTTCCTTCCTTCCCTCCCTCCTTCCTTCCCTCCTTCCTTCCTTCCTTCCTTCCTTCCTTCCTTCCTTCCTTCCTTCCTTCCTTCCTTCCTTCCTTCCTTCCTTCCTTCCTTCCTTCCTTCCTTCCTTCCTTCCTTCCTTCCTTCCTTCCTTCTTTTCTCTAGAAAATTGACTAAGGGATATGGAGACCTCCTAGAGGTAAACCTCCCTCTTTTAGTCCAGCTTACCAATTCATCTCTAAGTATAATTTTATAGAGTTGCATGGGAGAACCGAGAGGTTAGGTGATTTGACTATATTTATACAGGTAATGTGTGTTTATGGAAGGACTCAAACCCAGTTCTTCTTAGCCCCAAGGTTTGCCCATAGTTGACTATTCAATGTCATTTCTGATATTCTACCTTATATCATTTTGGTCATGACCCACTCCCACTAGAATGTAAGTTCCTTGAGGACAGAAATTATGTGATTTCTTTTTCATCTTTTTATCCCCAGGGCTGAGCACTGAGCCTGGCACATAGCAGTGGCTTAATAAATGTTTGTTGTAGTGTAGAATTGAATCAAATTAAATTTCAAGAAGCTAAAGTAATAATCTCAAACTCCTGACAAATGACTTTCTAATAAAAGTTTAATGCCATGTCTTCAAATCCATCTTATAGCATGGAAAAGCATTAGCTTTTAAAAAGTAGAATAAATTATGGTATGAAACTTATCCAGAAAAGATGTCAGGAAAAGTGGTAATCTGTAATTACCACATTTTTGGTGACTCAGGAGAATAAGCCATGGCATTGTGGTGAGGAAGAATTTGAAAAAATTGAAAAAAAAAAGGGTTAACTTGCTTTTCTTCCTGAGGACAAGGGTCAGACCCAAACATATTTATTGGTTCTTTGTATGAGAGGCTAACATTTCTTATTAGAATCATAGGAGAGTTTCAGAGCCACATATCACTAATTCCAATGTGTCCTACAGCACTCAAGGTAGCTTTACTTGTAAAAATTATGAAAGTGGGACTCTTGTAGAGACACCAATATGAAATCCCATCTTCAGATTGCCCGATCCTCTGGTAGGGCAGTTTGGATAGGTCTTATGTGGAAGATTTCTGGAGAGAGAATCAGGATTACCTTTAATGAATTTCTGTAAGGGGACTTCCCTCTATGGATTTATTCATGGAAGATACCTCTCCTTTTTTTTCTACAAATAAGTACTGAAATTTTCATTATGGCTATTTAATTGGCTCTACCAACTTGGGAATGATTTAGGGATCCAAATTTCCAGAAGTGGGGAAAAAAGGTCTTAGGTATTATTTATCTCAACTCATACTTTACCCCTTTTCAACTTCCTTTTGTGTTCTCTTACCACATTCCTTGAGGGAAGAAACTATTTTCTCTGCTTATGCCTATATTTGTATTCCCAGCCCTTTGCACTGTCTCTGCCATAGAGTAGGCATCTAATGATGATGATGATTTAGAGATGATCTAAACACTTAGTAAGCAGTAGAACTGAACCCAGAATACACATCTCCTATTTCCTTGGACCAAAATTCTTTCTACTATTTTTCTTGGGACACTTACCCATTAAAAAAATATTTACAAATTATTTTTGTATGAATTTTTCTCCCTTCCCACTTAATCTCTCCTTCCCTATGTATTTTGTCTGTCCTAATTCTGCATAAGGCAGGGTCATGATAGGTAATTTAGCTTTTTTGTTTCCAATAGAAACTCACAAGAATTGCATTTCTGAAGGGAAAGACTATAATATGCTGGAAGGTTAGTGCATAGGTTTATTTACTATATTCATGAATTCATTTCTTAAAATTTTCATTCTAAAAATTCCTTACCTTCTGTATTAGAATTGATATAAAGTATTGTTTTCAAGGCAGAAAGTGGTAAGGGTTAGGCAATTGGGGTTAAGTGACTTATACAGGGTCACACAGCTAAGAAGTATTTGAGGCAATATTTGAACTCAGGATCTTCCATCTTTAGGTTTGGCTCTCTATCCACTACTGTGGATAGTGAATGGTGGCCGCCCCACTATTCATTAATTCTTTTAGCAAACAATTATTGATACTTACTACATGTGGAGCATTGTGTTTAGTTCTGGGACATCCATAGATGAAAAGTTTAGAAAAATGTGCTGTCTAGAAGAATGACACAGATACAGATTGCCATCATCTGTAATTGATTATATGATTAGTGAGTGTATGGGAAAAAGTCAGAATATAAGGTGAGGTCTGGGATTGAAGAGGCAGGATGTGGAACTTGGAGTTGGAAAGACTTGGGTTCAAACGTCACCCATGGCAGTATCTGGGAGACCATGGACAAGTCATTTAATCTCTATGACTTCTCCTTCCTCATGTCTAAAGTACTGGGAATACCTACATCACAGGGTTATTGTGAAGTTCAGCGAGATAATTTACACAAAGGATTTTGCAAACTTTAAAGTACTATATACCTATAAGCTAGTTTGAAGTATTTGTGAAATGAGTATGTATTATGGAGAAGGTGGGTGGAAGGAAGACAGTGAGGAAGTGGTGTTCTGGGAAGGTTAGTGTCTCTGGTAGGAGGGTTTGCCAAGCCCTTTTCAAGTTTGCTGTTCTTTGGTTTTGTCACCCCCCCCCACCTGTGGCTCCAAGAAGCTGTAATTTGTTCAGTAAACCATCTTGACAGACAGGCTAAGCTAGGTTGAGAGTAACCTACAGGCCTCCAATCCATGGGTGATTTAGAGGAATATGCCCACTGGGTTCATCTTTTTCCTGAAGAGAATAGCATGGCCAGTTCTCTGCAGGAAAAAAGATTAATCTAGCAATGGTATAGATTGGTGGGAGGTGGAGGAGCAAGAGGAAGTGAATGAATGTCTCTGGAAATTATTGTTTTTAAAATAATCTTGTTGACAACTTTTTTTGGTTATCAGAATTTCTCCTAGCATCCCTTCCTTCTATTAGAGAACCATCTTAAATAACAAATTAGTCCTTTTTAAAGAAATAAAAGAGGAAGATGAGAAAATAATATCAAAACAATACATTAAAAATCAGTATATATAATTCTCTATAACAGTGGATTTCCCACCTCTGCAAAGAGGTGCATTAGGAATGCTTTCTCATATCTGTTGTGATCATGCTTGTTCACTTCTTTCTGTGATTCTTTCAATTTATACTGTGGTTGCCATTGCTTTCTTGGTTTTGCTTATTTCACTCCACAACATTTTCTGTAACTCTTCCTATACTTCTCTGTATTCATCATATTCATTGTTTCTGATGACATAGTAATATTCCATTACATTCTTGCACCAGAATTTCTTAAGTCATTGCTCAATCAGTGAGCATCTATTTTGTTTCCAATTCTTTGCTACAACAAAAAGTACTTATATATATATATACATACATACATACATACATATATATATATATACTTATATATATATATATCTTAGTGTCTAGAGAACTTTCTTTCTCATCAATGATCTCTTAGGAAGCTTTTAAAATTATCCAGTCAGGGCTTATATCAGGATGTTAGCAGTAGGAGGAGATGGGAGGAATGCTAGTGATGTAAAAATGGAATGCCAAGATCTAGAGAATTATGAAATAATAGGTACAATCAAGAGATGTGTATTGGATTAATAGCGATGGGTAAGGAGGAGCCAATTGAGACAAAGACTTTAGAAGGTGGTTATGAATTCAAAGACTTTTGAGCCTCTGAGCAGGCAGAAAGGACTGTATATGTGTATGTATGTGTCTGTGAATGTTTATGTGTATATATAATGTTATCAATTAATATAAGGGATATGGCTATATATGTAAATATATAATCATGTATATTATTTTATCTATCTTTATATATTTTAAATATGTATATATGTATGCCTCTATCTCTCCATCTATTATCTATTTATTCTACTATCTTTCCTCTCTTTCCATCTATCATCTCTCCATCTACCTATTCATCTATCATATATCATCTATTTGCCATCTACCCATCATCTATTTTCTATCTACCTATCTATCCATCTATCATCTACCTATCCATCTCTCATCTACTTATCTATCCATCTATCCTTTTATCATCTATCCATCTCTTATCTATCTTTCTGTCAATCTCTCTCTCTCTCTCTCTCTCTCTCTCTCTCTCTCTCTCTCTCCCTATGGACCAATAGCTGAGTGCCTAGGCAGGGGTACCTGGGGTTTTGGGCCAGGATGCTAAGATTTAGAGAGTTTTACCAATACTATTTTAGGATGTGCTTTGACTTTGTCTTCAAGAAGTCACCTAGATACAGAAACTACCAGTCCTTCAGCAGCACAGAAGTCTCCCAGTACCTTGGGACCCACTCTCCACTTCCCAAACCCCTAGTCCATGATGCTTGCATCTCTGACCTTTGCCACATTCATCACTCCTTGTCTCAGAGGCAAATTTTACCATCCACAACTATGTGGGACAGCATGACTTATTAGCTCATGAACTCGATGTGGTGTCAGAAGATCAAGAATCTAACCAAATCACCAAACTTGGCACTCATTTCCATTTCAGGTGAGTTTACTTTTCTAGGATGAGCTTCAATTTTCTCATCCACAGGGGGAATAATACTACTAGTCCTACCTACTGTACAAAGATGAGAGAAGGAATATGAGACATTTTGGGGTTGAAGAGCTCTCTATGGTCACAAACTCCATAAAGTTGGAAGGAAAATAGGAATTGGGAATCTTCATGCAAAGCATTTGATAGAATGTTAGGAAAGAAGAAAGAAAAAATGTGAATAAAAATCATTTCCCCTGTTACGTGTAAAAACAATTTTTAATAATTTTTTAAACTTCTGAGTTCCAAACTCTCTCCTTCCTTCCCATCTTCCCTCCCTCATGCCTTCCCAGACAGTAAGCAATCTAACATAGGTTTTACATGTGTAATCATGTACCAGCCATTTTGCAGAAGAAATCTCAAATTAAAAAAACAGAAGAAGGAAATAAAATATAGCATGAAACAGTCATTTATTAAGCACCAACTATTTACCTGGCACTGTTCTAAGTGTTTTACAAATATTATCTTGCTTGATCCTCACAGCAGCCCTGGAAGATAAAGGCTATTATTATCCCCATTTCACAGTTGAAGAAACTGAGGCAGACAGAAATGAAGTGGCTTGACCAGAGTCACATAACTAGTCATTAACTAAAGATGAATTTGACCTAAAATCTTCCTGACTCCAGGACCAGTTCTTTGTCCATTATGACCCCTACCTACCTCAGAGAGGGTAACCATACACTCTACTCTTCCTTAGAGAAAACAGCCTTCTCTTTCTTCTGAATGCCTTCCTCATAGAGTGAAATACAAGAACAGATTGTCTCAAGTTGCATAAACTATCCAGGAAACAATATCAACTCAAGGCAGTGTTCCCAATGCTGGTATTTGGTATTAAAGGATGCGAGTTCCAATACCAATTCTGGCACACTTCCACAAAGGTTATTTTCATGTTCCTCATCTATGAAACAAGGACCTTGTTCCTGATGACCACTGAGACCCATCCAGCTCTCAGTCTAGGCTCTGAGAGATGCTTAGAGAAGAGCTTCTGGTCTGTTGGAGCTTGAGCTTGGAGTACAGGATCAAAGAAAGCTGCGGGGAGGTTGGTGTGTCAGGTCTGGATTCAGAAGCACTTTATAAATATTAATTGTTCCTGGGTGCCCACATTAGGAAATGCCTGGGAAATGCAGTCACTGGTAAATGTGCTCATTTGAGAGGTTGGTTGCTACAAACACAGAATCTTCAAAGGCTAGGAAACTGAACACACAACAGCCTTTCAGAGGGAGGTGGAGAGTTCATTACAACATCTGTCCTAGACCAGGTACCTAAACAAACCCAGGGAGCTCTTTGTTCTGGGCTGGGTTGAGCAAATAAAGCCTGTCAGAAAGCATTTGCCTCAACCCTTCACTCAGAACCGTCTGTCAGGAAGAGAACCTCCCTGTTGCTCTCTGGACTCAGTCAGAGACCTGGGCAACTGGCAGCTAGTTGGCTGTGGTAGGTCCTGATGGGGTGTTGGCAGAGAATTCAGTTGATTCAGGCTAAGGGACGATATGTGGTCAGGATGGCGGAAAAGGCAGGGACAATTTATTCAGAACCCCAAGGAATGTAGCCTTTCTTCCTTCCAACCCCTTCCCGGATCATTTGTAGAGTCTTGTCAACATTTGCTCATTTATTCATTTACTAAACAATGATTAAATCCATCTTGTGTGCAAAGCACTTTTCTAAGGGCTGGGGTAATGCGAAATGCTAAGGGATTGCCTCCAGATAACTTCCATGATTAAGATTACACAGTTTGTTCTCCTATATAGCTCTAGGAAGAAGGCATTCATCAGTAAGAGAAGATATTTTCCTTTAAGGAAGAGTAGAGTGGTTTGGTTCTCCTATCTGAGGAAGCTTAGGGATAGAGTGGACAGAGGACTGTAACTGGAGTCAGGAATATTTTCATTCAAATCCACCCTCAGACATACTTACTAGTTGTGAGACCCTGGTCAAGTCACTTACTTCTATCTGCCTCAGTTTCTTCAATTGTGATTACACAAGCATATTCAAGGCTGTGAGAAGAGAGCAAAGAAAGATATAGTTATTGGTGGTTTTCTTAGAACAGAAATAAGGAAAGAAAAGATGATATAAGAAGGATTATCAAAATATTGTAAACAAAAAAACACTAAAAAGCAACTGATTATGGAGTAATTATAATGGTCAATGTAAATTAAAAATAAAAGCTTGTTGTCCTCTTTCAATTAGATAGTGTAAGGAAAGAACAGCCAAGCAATGAGGAAGCCTGGTGCTCTTCCTTAAATTCTATTGAAGGATTGACTGAATAAGACTTGTTCACCTCGGGTAATGTTGCTTAAAAATTTTTTATCAGAAGGAAAGGTTCCTTCTCTTGTTTTATATTAGAAATATATGATGAATAGGATAGGATTCAACCAGGATTAGGATAGAGATTAGACCTGTCATTTCATTGGTACTCTCAAATGACAGATATTTAAAAAAAAACATAACAGTAAGCTATAAGGATCAAGGAAGGATTCATGGAGGAGATGGCGTTTACTTTGGTTCTTGAAGGGTGAGTAGGAATTGAGAAGGTAGAAAAGGGAAGAAGTGATACTCAAGGCTTTGAGAAGAGGGCAAGGAAGGCACAGGGTTAGTGGCATTCATGTCAAAAACAGAAACAAGGAAATAAAAGAGAGTCACTGAAGTCTTTTTAAAAATACACAGAAGGGAAGAGAAGGGTGTTTCAAGAGAAACACACAAGTGGGTCAATTCTCAAAATACCATGTTGAATGTATTATATATACTTTAAATAATTCAAGTTATACATATTAGAAATTTGTGGTTTCATTTTTCAACCCTCTTTCTTCTGTTTTCAAGAAATACAATTTTAAAAGTTTATGCAAATCCAAGAGATTCTTTGATTAAAGGAGTAATCCTTGAGTAGTATCTGGGCAGAGGTATAACCAACCTAGTATAAGATGACTTGAAAAACAAGGGTACTTCACTTGTCACAATTCAGACAAACAGATAGGGAAAAAAGCTTGACTCAAAGATTCTGGGATAGAGCCCTATGGTAGATATTAAGGGAGAAAGGAAAGTGCTTCCCAAACATTTATTAAGCACCTACTGTGTGCCAAGTACTGTGCTAAATACTTCCAAATATTATCTGATTTGAACCTTGCAACACCTCTGAGAGGTAGGTATTAATTATCCCAATTTTATAGATAAAGAAACTGAGGCTCAAAGAAATGAAATACATTTCCTTGCCCAAGGATACAAAGATTAAGTGTTTTAAGGAAGACTTGAACTCAGTGCTCTTTCTGCAGGTCTAACTCTCCATCCATTGTACCTCTAGTTGCCTTGGTAGGTTAAGGCTAAAAGAGGAAGGATCCAGGTGTAAAGACAACTAGGGAAACAAGGAAACAAACCAAAAGAAGGACCTTTATTTCCCTCTTTGTATGTACATATGTGACTAAGTGTTTAATGTCTATGTACATGTCTCTGTGGAGTATATATCTACTTGGAATTATGTATGAACATGTTTTTGTTTTCTCATTATTGCTTAGAAGCCAGTTTTATCCTTTTGTACCACAATGGGAAGAGTTATATATTAGTCCATTCAAAGCTTGATGGAGAACAATACAAAAAGTCCTTTCTCTCTTTGTCTGACCTTGCTAGACCCTTAATAGATGCTGGGAGGCAAGCATTGTGTAGTGGAAAGAGCTCTAGGCTAGGAGTTTGAAAGCTGGAGTACCACTGAGTACCACCAGAAAGTAGGTACACTGGAGACTGCCCTGGGACTAGAGTCAGGAAGATCTCAGTTTAAATCCTAACTCAGAAACTTAGCTTTATAACCTTAAGCCACTCCTTCTCTATACACCTCAGTTTCCTTGACAGTAAAATGGGGCTACCATGCCTGATGTGGAGGATCAAAGGAGACACTATCTGGAGAACCTCTTGCCAACTAAAGCCTTATACAAATGCTATTGTTATAGGCTTAATGAAGGAAGTAAAATTTGAACTGAATCACAGAGGATGGAAGGACATAGAAAGTTGTCTGGATAAGATGGACAGAATCTATTTCAGCCCTGAAAGACTATGGAAATAGAGGACTGAAGATGGGAGAAGAAATGGGATTTGTGACTGTCCTCTGAGCCTGGAATGTTCTCCCTTCTCACCTCTGCCTCCTAATTTCTTTGATCTCCTTCAAGTACCAGCTCAAATGCCAACTCTTATGGAACTGTCTCCTCCGGCATTTTCTTCCCTCTTTATCTTTCTATCATGTCTATCTATATTTATATGTATCTTTCTATTTAGGTCATCTATAACTATCATCTGTACATCAAGTGGTATCTACTATCTCTCTCTATATCTGTCTGCTTGCTTATATGTCTATTTATCTTCTATCCCTCTCTATCTGTATCTATCCTCTATCTCATGCTCCCCTCCTCTCTATCTTTCCCTCTCTCTTTTTTATCAAACATAAGGTCATCCACAGAATTCCTAAGTCATCTCCAGTCATCTTGTCTTTTATCTTGCCCCTGAACTTTGATGACTCTGGAAGACAGAGAGTCCAACAACAACTTGTGTAAATCTCCCTCACATAAATACAATCTGTATTTGAGTTTAAAGACATCACCAGGGGGCAGCTGGGTAGCTCAGTGGATTGAGAGCCAGGCCCAGAGTCAGGAGGTCCTGGGTTCAAATCTGACCTCAGACACTTCCCAGTGGTGTGACCCTGGGCAAGTCACTTAACCCCCATTGCCTAGCCCTTACCACTCTTCTGCCTTGGAACCAATACACAGTATCAATTCCAAGATGGAAGGTAAGGTTTAAAAAAAAAGACATCAACAGTGATATAATTTGGTTTTCTTTCAGTATGAAGGACAATATCATCTATTTATCAATTTACTGATCTATCAATTATTTGCCTATCAAATATATGCATATAGCTGTTTCTCACCTTAGAATATAAACTTGAAGGTATTGCCTCCTCCCTATTTCTAGTACTCTGCATAGTTCCTGGAACATCATCAATAAGTGCCTAATAAGTGCTTATTGACTGATGGGTTTAGTAGAGTTCAGTTTGACTAGCCCAGAGAGCATGCAATGGACATTTAGTGTGGAATAAAGGTGCAGGGCAAGTCATTGATAGATTGTGCCATATCCCCTTTATAAGAGAATCACGTGATGCTGATCTTTGGAAGGCAATCTTTCTACTTTCTTCCTTGACTTCCACTTAGAACAATATGGAGTGAAAGAAGAGCCTCTAGTCCTAGCCTCACTGTCATATTATTATTAATATCCGGGTCTCCAATCACACATTCCACTCCCTTCTATGCACATACAAATACATGTGTGCACATGCATGTGTGATCATGCACAAACATACATTCAGAGTCATAAGCCAAATGACAGCCTGATGTGATCCCCAGAAAGCCGTAGCCCTGCTACAGGCAACACAGAGAGAGGATATAGCTATTTAAGTAGAACATAACTGCCTGTCAGAGGGAAGTAGTGACAACAGGAGCCCAAGCCTCCACCATCAAAATGTCTGTCAGCGCCTGCTGGTAGCTCTTCCCATTGTTCTTATTCCTGAGTGAACCTCGGGAGGATTGGCATAGACAGCCGGAGAGCTGACATTGGCGGGGCCTGTCAGCTGGAATCCAGAGGTGAAATCTGTGCTTTGGAAATTGGGGGCCTTGACAAATGCAGGGAACTCTAGATGTGTGATGGTAGAAGCAAAAGTGGATGAGGGGAGGGGAGAGAGAGAGGAAGAGAGGGAGAGAGGGAGAGAGAGAGGGGGAGAGAGAGAGAGAGAGAGAGAGAGAGAGAGAGAGAGAGAGAGAGAGAGAGAGAGAGAGAGAGAGAGAGAGAGAGAGAGAGGGAGGGAGAGGGAGAGAGGGAGACAGGGAGAGAGGGAAAGAGAGAGAGAGAGAGAGAGAGAGGGAGAGGGAGAGAGGGAGAGAGAGAGAGAGAGAGAGAGAAGGAAAGGGAGATGGAGAGGGGGAGAAAGAGAGATAAGGAGAGAGGGAGGAAGGGAGAAAGAGGGGGAGAGAGAGTGAAAGAGAATGAGGGAAGGAGGGAGAGGAGAGGGGCAGAGAGAGATAAGGAGAGGGAGAAGGAGAGGGGGAGAGAAAGATAAGGAGAGAGATGAGGAGAGGGAAAGAGAGTAAAAGAGGAGGGAGAGAGGGAGGAAGGGAGAAAGAGAGGACGAGAGAGAGTGAAAGAGAAGGAGGGATGGAGGGAGAGAAGGAAAGGGGAAAAGAGAAAGAGAGAGAGATAAGGAGAGGGAGAGGGGGAGAGAGAGATAAGAAGAGGGAGAGGGAAAGAAAGTGAGAAAGAGAGGGTGAGAGAGAGAGAAAGAGAGAATAAGAGAGAGAGAGAGAGAAAGAGAGAGAGAAGGAAAGGGAGAGGGAGAGGTGGAGAAAGAGAGAGAAAGAGAAAGAGAGGGAGAGAGAGAGAAGGAAAGGGAGAGGGAGAGGGATAGAGAGTGAAAGAGAGGGAAGGAAGAAGGGAGAGAAGGAGGGGGCAAAAAGAAAGAGAGAGAGATAAGGAGAGGGAGAGGGGAGAGAGAGAGATAAGGAGAGGGAGCAGGAAAGAAAGTGAAAGAAAAGGAGGGATAAAGGGAGAGAGAGTGAAAGAGAGGGAGGGAAGGAGAGAGAGACAGACAGAGAGAGAGAGAGAGAGAGAGAGAGAGAGAGAGAGAGAGAGAGAGAGAGAGAGAGAGAGAGAGATGGGTCAGGCTCTTCCAGGGATGCTATGGCCTCTTCACCAGAAGAAGACAATGGCTTATCTGTTTCATGTCGATGTGGTTGTCATTAGGTAGCCAGGAAGATTTCAAACAGATAAACTCCCCTTTGGGATGCCAGAACGCCTTAGCAGACAATTTTAGGGCTCGATTTGATTGATAAATCCTTTGTGACAAGAGAGGATGAAAGAGGCCCCTGGTTTGGAACATATAAATAGGAAATTAGCTGGCAAAGTTGTCAAAGATAATTAACTCTCTGATTCTGCGGGTCTATTCAGGTTGACATCCTGAAATTATTTAGAAATGCACATGTCAACGCTCTGACAGAATTTGGGGCTGATCAGATAAACAGTTTCAGGAGATGCTTGATCGGGAGAGGATGTAAAAGCTTAGCTGGTGTTTTATCAGTGTGCACCCCTTCCCTCCGAGAGCACAGATATCAGTTTGGGTGAGTTTGCAAAATGGTGGTGGTAGTGATGGGGGAAGGGGTGCTTTTGGTGGATAGGGAGACAAAAGCCCAGTCATTTCTCAGTTGTCTTCCTTCTCCTTTGCCTTCCTAGTAGCTGAGGCTAATAACGTTCACCACTCAGACTCACAGAATTTCAGAGTTTCTAAGACCTCAGAGACACTTTAGTCTAGCCAGCACCTTCTGGAAATTCCCTCCTCTTTCCCATATTTCTCTCGGTTCTGACCCAATCAGAGGGCTCTGCATTCTTCTGCTAGTTCAGAAGGGAACCACTCTCTCTCCTCACTCTCCTGCACTGCTGGCCCCAGCCAGCCTTGGCAAGGTGAGAAGAATGCAGTGTGGGAAATGGAGGAATCTCTGTTCCATATTCTGAAATGACTTTGAGTAAATCATATGGCCTGACATGCTATTAAAAGGGAAGAAAGCTTTTTGGAATTGGCGTCCTGTTATCTAACTTAGTCCATTTAAAAGCTGGCTTGTTTAAAGCCAAAAGGCTTTAAGTGAGATCCTAAAGAAAGGGCCTTTCTCCATCATAGAGTCATAAAATGCCACAACCAAAAGGGATCTTAGGAGTAAAAAAAAAAAAAAACATGAGATGTTGGAGATGAAATAATAGAATTTAGGCCATAGACAATAGAATGGCAGAACTGGAATGGAATTCAGAACACTCAAGGGGTGGGGGTGGGGGGGATGGTGAAAACATTAGTCAATTAGAAAAGCTTCTCCACATGTTTTGAACAGATGACCTAAAATTCTCTCTTCAAGCCAGTATATCAGAACCCTGCAGTCAGTCAACAAGCATAATTAATTAATTAATAATGTTTTATATTTATTAATAAATTAGTAAATCCATTAAAGCATTAATGAATGGGTGTTGCATGTTGACTGACTAAAGTATTACTACTCTATTTTGAAACTGGGCTCTGTTCAAATCTCTTTCATCAATTTCTGATCAGAAAATTCATGATGGAAATGATTATATTAACAGTGAAGAACAAGCTGGGTCAATGTCATGTCTCAGGCTATCTAGGGAAGCTCCAATTAGAGCCTATAAAACCTTCCTAGGATCTAAGTGAAAAAGCAGTGGGAACATAATACTTCCTTTGGGTTGATCTGATTGTATAACAACCTCTCTGGACATCTTTGCAACATCTCTTGATATACCTCCTTTTCTCCTCTAAAACTGCTACCAACCTGGGGTAATCTGGTCTACTGTAATAGCCTGCTGGTGAGTCTGTCTGCCATAGGTCTCTCCCCACTCCAGTCCATCCTCCATTCAGCCACTAAAGTGATTTCCCTTCAGCATAGTCCAACCCCTCTATGTAATAAACTCCAGAATTTCCCTATCACCTCCAAGATAAAACACAAAACCTGTTTACCATTCAAAGCCCTTCATATTCTCTATCCTCCCTTCTACCTTTCCAGTTTTCTTATACCTTCTACTTAGCCCTCTGCATTACATTCTTCAATATAATTGGCCTGGCCTCCTTATTCCCTGGACAAGGCACTCCATCTCTCTGCTCTGGGAATATTCTCTGGCTTTCTCATCTGCCTGGAATTCTCTCACTCCTCATATCCAGCTCCTTATTTCCTTGGATTCCTTAGAATCCCAGCTAAAATTCCTCCTCTAAGAAATCTTTCTTAGTCCCTCTGAATTCAAGTAGCTTCCTTATATTTACTATTTCTAATTTATCTTGGCAATAGCTTGTTTGTATATATTTATTTATTATACCTCTCCCTTATTCAATTGTGAGTTTCTGAGGAGAGAAACTGAGTTTAGCCTTTCTTTTTATGCTGAGCACTTAGGACAATGCCCAGCACATAGTAGATGTTGACTATCAACTGATTAGCTGACTTATGACTTTGAACATCTTTGTCTAAATGGTCTCTGAAATCCTTCCTCACCTAGATCTATCAACCTATGATCTCTCTCTTCTGCTCAAAAATCTCTAATTTTTCCCATTGCCTACTGGGCAAAGTTTAACTACTTAGTCTTCAAGTTCTTCCCCTATCTCCTTTCTCTCTCCCTTCCTAGCTTTAACACATGTTACCTTTTCTAAATTCTGAGCATCCAACCTTCAGACTCTCCTTTTCACTCTGACCATATAATCTTCTGCCGAGTTGTTCTCAAAGTTGGGGATGTCTTTCCTCTCCCTCTATCTCTACTGAATCTCCTCTAACTCTAATTCCATCTCCTCCAGAAAATTGCCTCTGAGCCTTATAGTTGATAACCAGCATTAAATAGCAAAGCCCATGTTTAAGAAATGATCATTGACTAAAAAAAAAAAAAAAGCCTCAAAGGCTGCTGTATTAGCGGGGCGCCCAGTCATGGACAAAACTTGTGCTTTCCCCAAGATCCACAAAATTCTAAATACACTAGAACAAAGGCTGCAGAGCACTTAGTGGATCCTCTGTGGTGACTTTAGGAAAATAGATGGGCAACAATTCTGGAGGATCAGTAGATGTGATTATAGCTTGATCTCTATGCATAGAGGGAGTACCTTCATCAATGAGATCATGGAGGTAGGCACTTAGATGGCAAAATGGATAGAATGTTGGATTTAGAGTTAGGAAAACTTGAGTTTGAATCCTGCCTCTAAAATATTTAATGATTCTAGGATAAGCGCAAATCCCCGGAAACTCAAATGGAAACCTTCCTTCTTCCATCTTTAGGTATTTCCTGTTTTTGTGCCCCTTAAGACAAATTAAGTTAAGACCTAAGTCCACATTAAGTGGACCAAGCATTTAACTTCTCCAAGCCTCAGTTTCCTCATCAATAAAATGGAGATAATTATAGCAACTCCCTTCCAGGGCTGCTGTAAGAATCACATGAGATAACATATACAACATGCTTTGTAAACACTAAATAAAAGCTATCCATTATTATTTCAAAATTAAAACTCAAAATGTTAATAGTAACATTGTCTAGCCTGAATGGCCCTGACTGCATGCATGACCAGTTCAAATATCTTAGCAATTAAATTAGTCCCACTGATTGTATATTTGGACATGGTAAAAATCATCTTTTGTACCCTGGGGTGATGATAATAATAATCACTGGCTATAAACTCTTTATCTTCAAAGAGATAAAATTCCATTTCTTTTTTCTCTGTAGTAAGTGTCTAATATGCTACATAGTCTAAGAAATCTTAACTCTTTAGAAAAAAATAATCTAACTGAACACTGATGGGATTGGAGACAAAATTTTCTACCCTTGGCTTAGTTGCAAACTTTCTAACTATGGCTTTGAGCAAGTCCTTTTTTCTCTATACCTACATTTATTTATCTCTTGTACAATAAGGAGGGAATAGCCTCATCAGTGAGACCATGGAGGTAGTAGGCAGCTACATGGAAAAGTAGATAGAATACTAGATTTAGAGTCAGGAAAATCTAAATTCAAATCTTACCTATAAAATGTTAAATTATTCTGAGACAAGCATACATCTCGGGATCCTCAAAATAGTGATATTCTTTCATCAGCCTAAGATACTTCCTAGCTGTGTAATCCTGAAAAAAATCACAACCTTCTTAGCTTTGGATTCCTCATCTATAAAATGGGGATAATAATAGCAACTACCTTGCAGGGCTTCATTGAGGGTGACATGGCCTGAGGGAGTAAGGTCTTCTTAAGAAGCTAGGTGTCTCTAAGGCCATTCCAGTTCCAGAATCTTTTATATATATGAATTTTCCTTTAAGTGATAAAGGTCAGACAGAAATTTGTTAAGTTGGCATTTGATGATCTTTTGTCAAATTATGTAGATTTAAGTGTAATTTACTTGTAGTTTTCTTAGGAGTCTTTGCTTGTTTTCCTCAATCAAAATGTACTACAAAGCTCTGTAGTCAAGCTGCCCTTTTGGGGACCATGTTAGTGAGAGGGAGGAAAAAAAAGGAAAACAGTCATTGATTAGGGTCTTCATGACCCAACCAGCCCTACATTCTGATTTCAATCTTTGTTCAAAATTGGGTTGAGTGGACAGATAAAAAGTGACTTTCTTCCTCTGCAACAATATTTCTTCCTGAAAGAAAGCGGCATTTATTGGAAGCATTTTCCCCTTCTTACTATATGTGTATTACTCTACTAATGAACAAGCCAGGCCTCAGGTACAAACTTTTTTTTTTTTTGGAGCCAGCAATTCTCATTGATTTCAGGTGTGTGTGTGTGTGTGTGTGTGTGTGTGTGTGTGTGTGTGTGTGTGTGTGTGTGTGTGTGTGTATGCTTGCATGCATGTGTGATGCCTCCAACTGAGGGAAATTCTTTAAAGAGCACAGGGAAGGAGAACTGACCCTTCAGTCCTACCACATCATTCTGCCCACATGGTCTAAGTGTATTTCCATTATCACTTAATTCCTTGCCTTATTCCTTCCATTGCCATTTGGGACCAAAGTGTTACTATAAGTTAAGTCATGGAAGCACAGAGGCAGCAGCCAGTGCCTTCTGAGGGCACCAATGTCTTGCCTACTTGGAATCCTTATGCCAGTAGCATCCTGAAACGGGAAAGAAGCTGGACATCTAACTTGTGTTAGGCTGGGCATTAAGCTGTGACTGTGGAGCTAAGCATTTTTGGAGGAGGGAAGGGAAAAGATTCTGTTGAGAAAGCTTTGTCACTGAGTTCTGTATCACAAGGGATTCTTGGTACTTGGGCAACTTTCCCTGGGTTTCTATGTGCAGATGTTCATATTCTCCTGGGTCATGAGTGCCTCTGGAGAAGATTCCATGTATGAAAATAAGCATGTATTAAGTAACTTCTGAACAGAGGTTCTCCACTCAGTTAGCAGTATACCAACCATATGTGAAACCACTGGTTACAGCAAATGGAGACATTTTGAATGCTATTGATAAGTTCCCTTACCTTGGCAGTATACTTTCCAGGGATGTCCACATAGATGATGAAGTTGACACACACATTGCCAGCGTTGGGTCAATGTTTGGGAGTCTCCAAAGGAATGGGAGAATCCAAAAGGAGAGAAGAGATAATAGACTGCCTAACAAATGGAGAATCTACAGAGGTGTTGCATTCATCTCAGTTTGTATGCCTGTGAAAGCTAGATAGTATACGGGCTCCATGCCAGGAAACAGAATGGCTTCTATTTGAATTGTCTTAGGAAGATTCTGAAGATCACCTGACAAGATAAGATCCCTGATACTGGGCTCCTTTCTTGAGCAGAAAAGCTAAGCATTGAAACTCTACTGCAGAGAGTATAACTCTGATGGGCTGGCCAAATGGTTTGGATGCCAAATGCACATTCATCAAGACCACTATTTTATGGAGAATTCCCTCAAGGCAAGGACTCACACAGAGGTCAGGAGAAGAGCTACAAGAACACTCTAAAGGAGGTCAAAACCTTTGATATCCATTGTGAGATATAGGGGCATTGGAATAGGACTGTCCAGCATGGCATGCTCACATCAAAGAAGTTGTCATGCTCTTTGAGCAAAGCAGAATTGTAGTGGCTCAAAATAAACACGAGATTCATAAATGTGGAGACATCTCCATTCCAAATGTTCCTATGGGCTATTTGTGACTGATCTGCAATAGAGCTTTCCAAGTCATACTGATCTGATCAACTACAGTCAGACACACTGTACATTGAGCCCAAGATAGGGATGTCATTTTGTACCTCTTCAAGTATGAGGGACAACAACCAAGCAACCAACCAACTCTGTTGAAGGGACTGTGCTAAGCACTTGACAAATACTATCTCGTTTGATCCTCGCAACAACCCTGGGAGATAGGTGTTATTATGATCCCAATTTTACCATTGAGGAAACTAAAGCACACAGAGCTGGTGACTTCACTAGGATCACACAATTAGTCAGTGTCTGAGGCTAAATTTGAACCAGATCTTCCTAAGTCTAGGCTCCATGTGCCACACAATAATAGCTCACATTTAGATAGTGCTTATTACATGCCAAACCACTATGCTCAACTCCATATTATTATTATATAAAATATATAAATATATCCAAGGATGGAGATGGGGATGGGGATGACACTGGGTCCCAAAGTCAGTGATAGCTTTGTACTCAAACATGTTTTCAGAATCCTAGCCTAATCTCTCATATCTATGATAGAGGTGATGGAATACTAGAAATTGTAGCTCTTAAAAATTCAATTAAGAGATACAAAGGTCCTTAGAAGTCTAGAACTCTAATTTTATAGTTAAAGGAAGTGAATCTCAGAAATTGGGTGACTTGTTTAAGGTGACACATAGTAAATGGCAGAGGTAGGATTTGAACTGACATTCTTGGACTTCAGATTCAACACTTTTTCAGGACATAGCCTATGGGATCCTTAATCAGATCATAATTTGGGCTTGAGGGCTGGCTGCTGACTAATTGGAAAAACTTGAAAATGAAGATCTCTATCTAAAATACAAAAATCTGACACTACTGAGATCTCATTCATATTATCTATGCAATCCCCAAACAATCACATTTGGCTAAAATTATACCAAACTGATGGTGTCATTAAAGGAGTTTTTGAGGGAGAGTCAGGAGTTTTAGTTCTGAAACTGGCTACTTATATGACTGAAACAAACCATTTTCCATTCTTTGGCCTCCATTTCTTCCCCTGTAAAATGGGCATGATACTACTGGCCTCTCAAAATGTTTGAGAAGAATGTGCTTTGCAAACAGTCCAGCAGGACTGAAACCAAGAGACTAAACCAGCTGATGAACTGGCTTCAGGTTTTGTTTTTTTTCTTTTCCTTTTCAAATAGCCCCAGCTGAGGCTGTGTGGTGACATGGACACAGAGATCAGCCTGCTTTTTACCCTCATCATCCCAGGATGTATTCTGGAAACCTCCCCAGGCCCAGGCAAATTTAGGAAGGACTCCTCTGTGGATTTAGTTTATGTCTAATACACTCTAAGAAATATTTACTTTTTGGTTTATTGGCCCCAGGCCCTTCTAACAGGTCTGCAAAGTGCCCTGGAGAGAGAGAAGGAGCAAAAGAGAGTGTGGGATTTGGCACTGATCTCAAACTCCCAGACCTATATCTCTCAACTTCCATAAATCAGCAGGTTTGGGGGAGGTTGGGAGGAGTAGAGAGGAGAGGAGAAGAGAGGAGAGGAGAAGAGAAGAGAGCACTGTCTGAATTTTACACCTGATTCACAATGAAATCTGGGGCCAGGTTTCCAGAGTGCTTATTTCTACAGAAAGCTGAGAAAGCAGAAAAGCAGCCTGGCATTAGTGGGGAAGAGAGATTCACACATTTAAAAAGAGATGGCGGGGTTGGAAATGAATGTTTACTCGCAATCTCCATTTTTAATAATAATAAAAAAAAGGCTGGGGGATGTCTTTGAGAGCCCCACAGTAAGCCTGGAGGAGCCCTAATGAATTTTCCTTCATAGGGAAAAAGCTCTTTCTTTTTCATAAAAATGGCAGAGAAAATATTTAGGGCTACATATCTCTAGCCAGAATGACTGCACTGGAGTGGGTGTCACTTTAATAGGGCCATTAGAAAGAGGTGACTGTTCTCTCCCTCCTAGGAACTCCTTCCTCTATGTATCTTTCTACTCCCAGCCAATGCATCTGTCTGTTTGAGTAGATTGCCTGGAAACCTGGGTCCCAGACTTCCCTTTTGGCACCAATTAAATGTACTCCAGCATTTGGGGAAGCTATTTATCCCTCCTTCTTGGCCATGTCAATATGGCGACAATTTCAAAATAGGTGCCATCTGCTTCTGTCACAAAGATCCTCTGGTGCCCATATACATGGCAGGAAAGACGTGTGTATGTGTATATGTATATATATATATATATATATATATATATATATATATATGTGTGTGTGTGTGTGTGTGTGTGTGTGTGTATTTATACCTACATGTATATGTATATACTCACATGTGTACAAATATTATATGTATACATTATATGTATATGTATATATCTATATATGAGAGGGAAAGAAAGAGAGAGAATATACAGATATATGGACAGACAGATACAGAGTCTTTTAATACCAGATCATCCCACAACTCTGATTATGAGCTCCTAGAGCTAAAACAAACCATAGAGGTCATCATAGTGATATTGTTGTTCAGATGGCTTTCAGTCACGTCTGACTTTATATGACCCCGGAGTGGTTTGCCATTTCCTTATTGAGCTAATTTTACATATGAAGAAACCGAGGTAAAGAGGGTTAAATGACTTGCCCAGAGTCACATAGCTAGTTAGCATCTGAAGCCAGATTTGAACTCATGAATATGAGTCTCCCTGATTCCAAGTCCAATGATCTATCTACTGTGCCACCTCCTTGCTCCATCATGTTGAGGTAGGTTACTATCGGGCCATATCAAGGAACATTCTATCCTTTCGAGGGGTGAATATTTTAGGAATGGCATTTACTGACCAATTGTGATTTCAAAGAAAGATGCCAATGAAATGTGATAGTATTGAACAATTGCTAATTTTAAATCAGATGGAAAAACTGAGGATGTCTACCTTCAAAAGTAGAGACAATGAAGGAGTAGAGGGGCTAGAGGGATGGACTTGAAGCCCGGAATGCTTGCACTCAAATTCTACCTCGGATATTTGCTAGCTTTGTAACCCTGGGAAAGCTACTGCCCTAATGTGTGTGTGTGTGTGTGTGTGTGTGTGTGTGTGTGTGTGTGTGTGTGTGTTTTTTAAAGACTTGGTCTCCCTAGCTCACCTAAGCTAGAAGTATAGTGGCTACTCATGGACCTGGACCTGTGATTGGTTGGCACAGAAGCTTTGACTTAATTCATTTCCAATCATCTAGGCTAATTTACTCTTTCTTAGACAGCCTAGTAACCTTTTTACCTCCCAAAGGGATGTGCGTATAGTGACAATTAGTGCAAACACCTATTTGCTTAGCTCATGGCAACTCAAAACTCCAAAGCTCAAGGGATCCACCAATTTCAGTCTCTTTGGCAGCTAAGATTAGAGACATACAGCTTCCTGTTTAGACTTACTACCAACATTCTATTGACTTGGATCAGTAATTTCTTAAGTGTTAATGGAAAATGATAGTCCTTTTCCTATCCACTAAATGTTAACATTCTCTAAGTTCTGGTTGTGATCTTTTCTTTTCTCATGTTCTCTCCCTTAGTGATGTGATTTAATCCTCTGACTTCAACAACCAAGTATATGAAAATGGTTCCCAAATTTCTATTTCTAGCTGTGGCCTATCTATAACCACCTGTCTTGAATTTCCCAGGATCCTTTGGGCATCTCCACCAGGATGTCCTACTGGCACTTTGAAAGCAATGACATTCATTGGATATGCAAGTCCTGCTCCCTCTGTTAAGAAACCAGTCATGTTGCATTACCTCCTACACAGAAAAAGAGAAATATCACAAGGCAGTAAAGGTGGCCTGCCTAATGAGAGGTGCAGATAAGTAGTGCCTTAGGAGATCAGGGGAAGGGACTTCACTGAGAGATCTCAGATAAGCACTCAGTGATATTTGGGCTTAAGTTCTGTCTTTGATGTATGCTACCTGCAAGACCATGGACATTTAGTTCCTTTAGGCAAGTTACTGAAACCTACTAAAAATGAGTTGTCAATTTGCATTTGTGGAGGAAGCTTACATACTAGGAGTTGCCCACAATAAGAAATAATGGGTTTATGTGTGAGTGTCTAAGACAGGATTTGAACTCAGGTCTTCCTGACCTCAAGTTCAGCACTCTACCAGATGTTCCCCCTACTTGTTTCTTCCTATTTGACTGTTGCCTCCTTCATGGAAGAGACTATCTGCTTTCTTTTATTTTTTGTCTACAGACTCAGCACACTGCCTGATACATAGCAGATGCTTAATAAGTACGTATTTTTTCATATTTTATTTTCCCAGTCATATTTAATAATAATTTTCAACAAAAATTTCCCAAAATTATGATCCAAATTGTCTCCTTCCCTTCTATCCCTCCCTACTTCTCTGAATTGGTAAACAATTTGAACTCAGATATGTATGGTCATGCAAAAATATTTCCATATTGGTCATTTTTGTGATAGAATACTCATATAAAACCAAAATTCCAAAATAAAATGAATAAAAATAAATATGTATAAATAAGTAAATAAAATAATATGAAAAATGTATGCTTCAACCTGCATTCAGAAACCATCAGTTCTTCCTCTGGAGGTAGATAGCATTCTTTGCCTTAAGTCGTTCAGAATTGTCTTGGACCATTGTATTTCTGAGTATAGCTAAATCTTTCACCATGGATCATTATATACAATTTCTGCTATTGAGAACAATATTCTCCTGGTTTTACTTATTTCACTCTGCATGAGTTCATTCAGGTCTTTCCAGTTTTTTTCTGAGATAATTCTGCTCATCATTTTATTGTGGTACATCAGAATCATATACCTGAATGTATTCAACCATTTCCCAATTGATAGACATTTCCTCAGTTTCCAATTCTTTGCCACCATGAAAAAGAACTGCTATAAATATTTTTGTAGAAATAGGTTATTTTCCCTTTTATAGATCTTTTGGGTTTAAACATTGGAGTTCCATTATTGGATCAAATTGCCCTGATCATTTGACAACTCCACCAACAATATATTAGTGTCCCAATTTTGCCATATTCCTTCTATCATGTATCACTTTCCTTTACTGTCAAATTATCCTATCTGATAGATGTGTGGTGGTATTTCAGAAATGTTTTATTTTTCATTCCTCTAATCAAAAGTAATTTATAACACTTTTTCATATGATTACAGATAGCTTTGATTTCTTTACCTGAAAACTGTCTAATCATTTCCTTTGTCTATCAGGGATTTGTATTTTTATAAATTTCATTGATTTTTGTATATATTTTAGAAATGAGGCCTTTATCAGTAATTTACTACAAATTTTTTCTAGTATTTTTGTTCTATGTCCAATTCATTGTTTTTTCTCTATTTTATTGATATAAGTGTTATGAGATATGAATGTTCCTCTAAGTATTGCTTTAACTGCATCCCATACATTTTGATATGCTGTCTTTTTGTTGTCATTCTCTTTGATGAAATTGATTGTTCTTCTGATTTGTTATTTGACCAAACTCTTTTTTTAGAATTAGGTTATTAAGTTTCCTAATTTTTAAAATTTGTTTTATGATATAGTCCCTTAGTGGTGGTAATTTTTATTTCATTATGATCTGAAAAATTCCTCCCTTTCGGCATTTTCTTGTGAAGCTTCTATGCTTTAATACCTTGTCAGTTTTTATGTAGTTGCCATGTACCACTGAGGAAAAAGATAACCTCACCTCCCATAACAACTGGCATTCCATGCCCCATATGCCACAAACTCTGTGCCTCAGCCTTTGTACTTCAAAGCCACATGAGGGTACATCAATAGATGATAATGCATAAAGACAATAGTCATTCTTGGCTTCTGAGAGACTACTACTGGCATTCTTATATTGTCTCTCCTTATATCTATATTTCATGTCAGTTGTTTTTCCAGGGAAATAGTTCATATTTTATTCTTTTTTTCCCTTCATTTATTTGATTTATTATTTCTTGGTGTCTCATGAAGTCATTATTTTTCACTTACCCAAGTCTCATTTTTAAGGAATTACTTTCTTCATTGAACTTTTGAAACTTCTTTTCCATTTGACCAATTGTACATTTTAAGAAATTATTTTCTGTGTTGGATTTTGTAACTTTTCCCCCCATTTGACCAATTCTACTTTTAAAAGTTCTGTTTTTTTCAATATTTTCTTGTGCCCCCATCTTCACACTGTTGGCTCTTTTTTGCATTACTTTTATTTCTTTTTTGAAGTCTTTATTGAACCCTTCCAGGGCATGAGACCAAATACCATTTTTTCTTTCAAGTTTTTCATGTTTTGATCTCATTGTCCTTTTCTGGGTTTGTATCTTGCTCTTCCTTGTTTCCAAAATAAATTTCTATGGTTTGTTATTTTGTTTTTGTTGGTGTTTCCTCATTTCCCAGACTTTTCATTGACTTTAAAAAAATATTAATGGTGGACTGTATTCTCAGGGTATAGTTTTTCCTTGATGCTACTCTCTGATCTAGTGTTGGGTGTCTGTAAGTTTTAGTTCTTCCAAGTTGATTGATGGCCTGTGGAATGAGAGCTCCAGAAGCTACCTCCCACTGCTGATTCAACTTCCCCCAGGAACTGCTGTTGGCATACATTGTCAGGTACCCAATGAGCTACCTTGTGCTAGGATTCAGGACCGGCTCTTGAAGTGGCACAGGGGCTTAGAAATTTAAGGGGTGGGCATGAGGGTGCTGTGCTTTTGGCTTAGCAGGGTCTTTGTGTCCCAGTGTTGGCTTGGGCCTGGGTTCAGAACCTCATGCATTGTGAATGTGTGTGTGTGTGTGTGTGTGTGTGTGTGTGTGTGTTAGGACTTGCTAGTGGCTTGTGACAGTGATCCTTTCTGTAGCCTTGCTACAAGCAGTGTTGCTATCTCATCCAAGTGAGAAAGATCCATTCTGCATAAATTCCAAGTTGTTTTCTATAGGAAAATTACGTCAACCCCTATCTGTGTTGTTTCTGCCACTCTAGTATTCATTTTAAGGCATTATTTTAAGGTTGGAGAGGATTCTCAGAGATGTTTGAGTCCTCTATCTGGGTCTTGCCTATATACATTTTTTTGATTGAGTCTTTGATTAATTGGCTGAACTGGTAGTCTTTGAATCAGGGTCTTGTCATTTTAAATCTCATATCCCTTTGACTTTTCTATGACTCTATGCATTCCTTTTTACTATGACAGATAGATGACTATGTATTTCCTAATTCGACCTCATCACTCCAGCAGACTGGCTGTGGTGAGACCCCTGTCCTTCCCTTGTTTCAGGAAGAGTCTACAATTTGGCCTATTTTCTATGCCCTCATATTTACGCCCAAGAGGTTCTGTCCTGTTTTCTGTGATATTCCTTACAATTACTCACCATGTTTGGGGTGGCATTCAATTCATCTCTTTTGTACCCTGTCCAAGACTAAACACTAGATATTATTTCATGATTTTTATCTCAATTTTAAGGGCCCCAAAATTGTACTGTTGAATCAGATCTGCTAATGCTTATCAATGGAAATTCACTGGGCTCTAATCAGGTTATTCACTACTGTTCTTTGGCTTTGTGTGGGACCAAGCTTTAAAAGATCTAAGCCAACAAAATGAAAAAAAAAACCCTAAAACCCTGTGGGGCTCACCCAGTGAGTGAGTCAGAGAATAAGAAATATTGCTGGCACTGCATTCAAAACAATCCCTGCCTTTTAAAGGCTAGCCCTTGACAGCTCTGTATCAGGACAAAATGAAGGTGCAATAAGACCTAACTCCTCCAGTTCCTCATCCCTTGTTATTTCAATGCAGTGGTGACTGCTTGAATCAGTGTGTGTGGAGGGAGAGAAATAAAGGAAAAGAATGGTAGAGCACATAACCATACATATACACACAAATGTAAATTCACATTCTTTTTCTGGTACACTCATGAGTGGAACGTGGGATGGGTTGGAAACATGTTTAAAGAATTATTTCTGTTTGGAGGGAACAAGAATAAGGTGGAGCAAGGGAGAGCAAAAGGAACTTTAGGAAAATGGAAGAAGAGACAAATCCTAAGGGCGAAATGGAGAAGGGAAGGAGCAATGCTGGTCAGGGTATGGGTTGCCTTATTGGGTGTTATCTTCTTTATCTGAGCAGGAAGTGTCTGCCTAATTGAGGTGAAGCCATCATATCACAGAATTTCAGAGGAAGAGGAGAACTTGAAAATAATAAGGGCCACCCTCCTTATTTTAAAGTTAAGAAAAATGAGACTCAAAGAGGAGGAGATATATCTGGTGACTGGAACTGACAAGAGAGCTGGCATTTGATTTCAGGTTCCCTGACATTTTTTTTTACAAATCTAGGTTTTCTGATTGAATCTAGGACTCATTTAAAGAACCCCTGACTGATAAAAAGAAAAAGCTGAAGATGAAATAAAGGCAGTAGCTATTGTAGAATAAATGAGAAACAGTATGAAGCAGGTTATTGAATTAAAAAAATAACTAAATATTGAAGATACACTTACTGTATTGCCTTTGGTTACTATAGCCAGTCCTATTCTCTGTCTTCCTTCACTCACTTCTCAACTAACAGCATTATTGCCTTATGTATGTAGGAAGGAAGAAAATATGCATTTGTTACATACCTCTTAGGTGTCTGACACTAAGTCCTCTGAAAATATTATTTCATAACCATCTTGGGAGCTAGGTCATCTTACAACCCCCATTTAAGATGGGCCAATATGATAGTAAAGGAAAGTAATAAATGTTGGAGGGGAAGTGGCAAAATTGAGACACTAATGCATTGCTGGTGGAATTGTGAATTGATCCAACCATTCTAGAAGATAATTTGGAATTATGCCCAAAGGGTTTTAAAAGAATACATACCCTTTGATCCAGCAATACCATTACTAGGTTTTTACTAAAAAGATATAAAAATGGTTGTGCAAAAATATTTTTAGCTGTGCTCTTTGTGGTGGCAAAATTTGGAAACTGAGGGGTTGTCTCTCAATCAGGAATGCCTGAACAAATTGTAGTATATAATGGTGATGGAATACTATTGTTATATAAGCAATGCTGAACTGCTTGAACTAGAAAGAACTCCATGAACTGAGGCTGAGTGAAATGAGCAGAACCAGGAGGATGTTAAATACAGCAAGTGAAACATTGTGGAATGATCAAATGTAATGGACTTTACTATTAATAGCAATACAATGATCCAGGACAATTCTGAGGGATTTATGAGAAAGAATGTTATCCATCTAAAGAAAGAACTGTGGGAGTAAAAATACAGAAGAAAAACACATGATCTATCCCTTGTTTATACAGGTATATGATTTGGGGTTTTGGTTTTAAAAGGTGACCATTACAAAAATGAATAATTTGGAAATCGGTGAGTGATAATACACATCTAACCTAGTGGAATTGCTTGTCAGCTCTGTGAAAGGGGAGGGAAAAGGAGAGGAAGAGAACATGAATCAGGTAACCATGGAAAAATACTTAAATAAATCAATTACAATAACAAAAAAAAACATTTTACAGTTGAAAAAACTGAGAGCTTAATCTTGCCTGGTGTCACATAGACAATAGGGATTTAAGGCTGGATTTATGCCTAGATCTTCCCGATTCTAGGCTTAATGCTCTATCCACTGTACCTACCACCTGGCTTTCTAACCCACTGCAGTATCCTCTGACTAGTTTCTCTCCAGCATTCTCCTCCCTAATCTTTGTTGCACAGACCACCTTGAATGCCTTCGTCATGTTATTTCCCTACTCAAAACCTACCAGTGATAGGTTGTGGGCAACCTGAGGACAATGTCTCTGACTCACCCATCTTGTCATCCCTCCTGGAGCCTAGAAAAATCTCCCCATGATAGATACTTGACAGGTATTTGTTGAATGAATGAAATCATTGCATTGCCTAGCCACCTTGGGATTGCGGTAGCTTAGTAGATAAATTCCTAAACTTGAAGACAGGAAGATTTGAGTTCAAACCCTGCCTTATTAAATACATACTAGTTGTGTGGCCCTAGGTGAGTTATTTAATCTCTTTAAGCCTCAATTTTCTCATGTGTAAAATGACAACAACAGTAGTATCCACCTTAGAAGATTGTTGTGAGGATCAAAGGGGATAATACCTGTAAATCATTTAAAGTGCTCTACAAATGCTTTAGCATTAATACCCAAACTCCATAGCCTAGCTTTCAAGGCTTCTCACAATCCATCCCAACTGGATCGATCTCTTCTCTGAGCCTGTTTGAGCCATTCTGTATATTCACTTATATGGGAATACAAAGTAATAATTTTGCCAGTATCGCTCTTGGCTTACTTCTCCATCTGTCTTGATCCTTGCTATTGATTGTTGTTCAGTCATGTCTGATTCTTTGTGACCCCATTTGGGATTTTCTTGGCAAAGATACTGGAGTGATTTGCCAGTTCATTTTCCAGTTAATTTTTCATATGAGGAAACTGAGGCAACATGATTATGTGATTTACCCAGGGTCACACAGCTATTAAGGGTCTAAGGCCAGATTTGTACAGGAATATAAGTCTTCTTAATTCCATGCCTGGCGCTCAAACTACTATGCCACTTAGTTGCCAACCTAGCTTTCAAGGCTCTGCTTAAGTCTCTTTAGAAAAGGACCAGCTAGCGGGCAGCTGGGTAGCTCAGTGGATTGAAAGCCAGGCTTAGAGATGGGAGGTCCTAGATTCAAATCTGGTCTCAGAAACTTCCCAGCTGTGTGACCCTGGGCAAGTCACTTGACCCCCAATGCCTAGCCCTTACCACTCTTCTGTCTTGGAACCAATACAACAGTATTGATTCCAAGATGGAAGGTAAGGGTTTAAAAAAGAAAAAAGAAAAGGACCAGCTACTTCTGTGCCCACGTAACATTTTTATGGCTCTTCTCTTGACCATTGAAATGAGGGGGCAGAGTAAAATAACCCTGTCAGTTTCTTCTAGCACTAAACCCATGAGCCTATGAATTATCTTCCAGTTGACATTGAATCACTCCTTCACTGAATATGAAGTACCTCTTGTGTTCTGGGTTGGTACTAGAAGAAAAACATCATTCAATTCTTTAGTCACTGCCTTCATGAATACTGCAGTCTTTTTGTTCTTTAGTATTACATACTAGTAGCATGAAAAGGATGAGCAGCTAGATGGTGAAGTGAACAGAGTGCCAGGCCTGAAGTCAGTACAACATCTTCCTGAGTTTAAATCTGGCTTCAGACACTTGCTAGCTGTGTGACCTTGGATAAGTCACTTAATTTCCTTTGCCTCAGTTTTTGCAGTTGTAAAATGAGTTGGAGAATGAAATGATATTTCCGAAACTTTGGCAAGAAAATCCCAAATGTGATCACTAAGAAAATAGACATGGCTGAAATGACTGAACGGCAAAGCAACATGAGACAAACTCATAGGCAAGGATAATGCAAATTGGAGAACAATTGTTTTAGTCCAGTATGCATTTTTGAAGTATGACAATGACTAGTTTTCTGCTCTCTAGTCTTATTGTTCTCTAGTTTAAGGTCTCAATTACTGGGAGTTATTGAAATTTTATGGGAAAAATATTTGTTTGTATTCAGAAAATTTGAGCTAAAGTTCCAGCTCTATTTTAGAAGGCATGTGACTTTGGGTAGGTTTCCTCATCTGTACAATGGGAAGAAATCATTTTTCCCCTCATTTTAAAGATGAGGACTTGAGGTCCAGCTAGGTGAGGTAACTTACCTAAGGTCACATAAATGATAAATGGAAGCACTATGATTCAAACCCATATCTTTTGGCTCAAAAGTCTTGGTTCTTTCCACTACAATTGCTCTTCCTCCCTCATAAAGGATGCTGTCAGGATAGTGCTTTGTAATTTTGTTTTTTCTATAGCAATAGAAGATATTATTAAATATTTTGGCTCCTAATCTAGGAATTTTGATTTTCCTGAGCACTGATCTAGACAGAAGGGAAATGGTTGTTGAGGACTTATCTAGAAAGAAGGATCATAGAGTAAAACATCTCAGAAGGTTTTGTTTTTGTTCAGTCATTTCAGTCTAGTCCAAATCTTGTCGTTCAGTTGCTTAGTCATGCCTGTCTATTTGTGACCCCATTTGAGGTTTTCTTGTCGAAGATACTGTTGTGGCTTGCCATTTTCTTCTCCAGCTGATTTTACAGATGAGGAAACAAAGGCAAACAGGGTTAAGTGACTTTCCCCAAGTCACAGAGATAGGAATTGTCTGAGGTCAAATTTGAACCCAGGACCTCCTATCTCCTGACCTGGCTCTTTATCCACTGAGTCACCTAATGGCCTGTCTCAGAAATAACTTTGTTAAATACTGAGCCACGATGGCTTTAGAAGTTTAAGCCCAGATTCAGGTCTCAGCTCTTGGGAGTTATTGTACTTTTGTGGGATGAATATTTGTCTTGTATTCCTAAAACTTGAGTAAAAGGTCCAGTTCTCCCTCTTTTAGAAGTCAGGTGACTTTGGGCAAGTTTCCTCATCTGTACAATTTGAAGCGATCAAGGACTTGAGGCTTGAAAGATGAGTCAAATAGGAGTCGATTAGACTATCAGCCCTTTAAGGGCAGGGACTATGTTGTTTTAAGCTTTGCATCCCCAGAACTGAACTCAAAGTAGATGCTTAATAAATGTTTGTTGAACTGGCTTGAATTGTTTTGCATTGATGTCCCTAAGTTTTCCCCATTCATCTGGCTGTGGGATTGCTAACGGAGCTTCTCGGAATGAGCCACAAACACAGCTGTGTCTGTTGGGTTTGTCTCATGGGGTTGCAGATCCTAGTTTGCTAAGTTTTAATCATACAAATATTTGCACTGTGTGGAGTTCACATGTCCCACAAAGCTCTTAATCCCTGGCTTGCCATCCCAGGCAGAATGCCCAGCCTCCACCAGGATTTTCTCAGTAAACACTGAGGACCATGACTTTTTGCCATTCATCCCCAATGGAGACCAATAAAGGCCCCTTTCTCCCTGCCAGAGAGATGGGCCCCTCTCACTTTGTATCCAAGCTACCGCTAAGTCAGTTGTTAAATACTGTCTGGACAACACTCAGTCACAATGGGGGATTTTTGGTCCATCTCTGTTAGGAATAAAAATTCCCTTTCCACCCCCAAAGTGCCCATCTCCCCGCCTTAGGGAAGATACAATCACATGCTAACTGAGAAGTGAATGCAGGGTTCTGCAAATATGAGCAAAAAAGCTCTCAGCTCCCATTTTCTTAGTGCATTAACATTTGTAAAGTCTCTTCCCCATACTCATCTTCCAAAATAGACACAGATGATGTTCTTTTCCCCATTTTAACGGTGAGGAAACTGAGTTTCCCAGAGGTAATTTCTTGCCACAGATGTAGAAACTAGAAGAGCTGGACTGAAATACAAATCTAATAGGATCATTAAATAGATTACCAACTAACTGATCAGCCAGTATTCGTTAGTTCTTTGTACATTAATAAACACGCCAGACACTAATATATTAATAAATGTGCCGGGCACTGTCCTAGGCTCTGGGAATACAAAGACAAAAATGAAACCCTATATTACACTGTTATCTCTAAAACAAAGGATCACATTGACACGGTGCTTTAAAACTTCCGAAGTTCTTTCCTTATAAAGCAGGCACCATGATGCAGTAGAAAAAGTGCTGCATTTAGAATCAGAGGATCTAGGTTCCAATCCCAGCTTTATTACTACCTTCAAACTTTGGCCAAGTAATTTAACTTCTCTAAAGTTCAATGGTAAATGAGGGAGTTGGAACAGATAACTGTGGAGGGTTCATTTGTCTAGAATCATATGAGTCTTATAAGACAGGGAGGCAAAAGAAGATTGCCCACATTTTTTAGAGGAGGAAACCAATCCTCAAGGGCTATGACTTGTGTGCAGCTAAATAACCACAGTCATTATGTTCCTAAATAGCTCATTTAGGTCCCTTTGGGCTCAGGAGAGAACCTTCTAAATTCAATCTTGCTGTTCTCATGTAGCTAGGTGGTACAGTGGATAGAGTGCTGGATCTGGAGTCAGGAAGACCTGTATTCAAATCCACCTGAAATATTTTCTAGCAGTGTGACCCTGAGCAAGTCACATAACTACTATTTGCCTCAATTTCCTCATCTGTAATCTGTAAAATAGGAATAATAATAGCACCTACAGGGGCAGATTAGGTGGCTCCATGGGTATAGCAGCAAGCTTAGAGTTGGGAGGAACTGGGTTCAGATCATCCTCAGACACTGCCTGTTTGGGCGATTCTGGGCAAATCATTACCTATCCCTTACCACTCTTCTGCCTTGGAACCTATACACAGTATTGATTCTAAGACAGAAGGTAAGGGTTATTAAAATAAATTGCTACTATGATAGAAGGTAAGGGTTTAAAAATTAATAGCACCTATATCTCAAGGTTATTGTGAAGATGAAACAAGATGATAACCGTGAAGTGCCTAGAATGTGACTCACCACATATAATATGACTATATAAATTTTGGTTATTATGATTATTCTCTTAAGATGCTCTTAATATCATGTTGGCTTTAGCTAGACTCTATGGGCTTTCTCTAGGAATTCTGGACAACACAGGGGAAATAGACAGAGAGGAACAGGGAATGATCCGGTGCTTAAAAACAAAGATCCATCTCTGGGTTCCTATAAATTCTTTGAAGGGCCCTTGCCAAGGTTCTCTTGCTAGGGTTCAGGTAAGATTCAGCCAATGGCTAGGTGTTCCAGAGTCCACCTCATCAGGCACGGTCCTCTGCGGACTGGGAATCAGCAAGAAAATAACTAAGAACATATGTCTCTGGCTGCCCAGAAACCTGGAAGAAAACTCATTCTGGCCATTTGTGTTACTCTAGCTTTTGCCTGCTCTGGTGGGAGAGGATGACTTCATTAGTGAATCAGAATGGTATGGTGTATAAAGAAGGCTGGGTTGGGTTTCAGGGTACCAGAGTTCAAATGCCATTTTGGACACTCTGATCCTCTTACACTAGCGAGGTGAATTGAACTCTTTTGAGCCCAAGTTTTGAGCCAATTTTAAAGAGGGAATAATTCCCTCAGCAGAGGGAATAATTACTACTTGCCAGATGCAGCTAAGTTGTTTAGTAGATTGAGTCAGATAGGAGGTCCTAGATTCAAATATGGTCTCAGATACTTCCTTGCTGGGTGACCCTGGGTAAGTCACTTAACCTCCATTGCCTAGTCCTTACTACTCTTCTGCCTTGGAACCAATACATAGCATTGTAGGAGAGAAGAAAGATTTATATCTATCTATATCTATATCATCTATATCTATATCTATATCTATATCTAGATCTATATGAATTTCTATATCTATCTATCTATATCCTACTGATCTTATAAGTGTTATAAGAGAATTGCTTTGGGGCTACACAAGTGAAAATTATTTCTACCATGTGGATCCTGCGCCCCCAGCACAGTGCCTTGCGTGGAATAGTCTTAAGCCATCTTGCACCTGTCATGGAAGAAGTGATTATTGAATGAAGGAATGAATGGGTGGCGGTCCCAAAATGCTGGCAGTTGATTGCAGGTGAGAGGACTTCAGGAGGAGGTAAGGACCTCAGAGCTAAGTATCTAATTCCACTCAAGAAAAAGAAGGAAGTAAAAATCCTGTCTGGTGGCTCTGAGCCTCACACCTCCCCACCCCCATCCCCATCACGCTGACTTTCTCCCCTGCTTACCCTTCTCACAGAATGCCTCTGGTTCATTCGAAGGAAAGAGAAATAACACCTCAGCGGTCTGCTAGGTCACTTCACAGCTCTGTCACTGAGCTGTAAAACCGAGAAGTCAAATACCTTTCAGCACCATCCCTGTCTCTGGGTAGCCATCCTTAGATGCCAACACCCTGATGGTCAAGACTGACACAGACTCTTGAGAGTATCAGGGAGTAATGGGCTGGGACCAGGGCCTGGGAGAAAGGATGCCAGGAAAATAGCTTCTTTCTAGCAAGGAGAACAGACTAAAAAATACCCCCAAACTGACCTGCCTTCCAAATGGAGCCCTTGCTAAAGGAAAGAGAAGAGAATTTCTTCGACGCTCAACTGTTGGCAGAAACAGGACTAATGTTTAAACAGATGTGGAAAATGCCATTCAGAAAACTAAGCAAGACCCCAAGTACTTCCCCTGTTTTTATGAGAGCCAAACGTTAAAGAAGAAAGAAACAAAGAAGGAAAGAACATTAATTATTAACAGGGCCTGAGTGTGAAAAGTGAGGCGCAAGCCTTTTTAACACTGTGTGAGATCAGTACTAGAAAAAAATGGGCAGAGATTTAATTGTTTCATTGACTTTCTCCAAGGAAGCCTGGAGTCATCAAATCCAAACTCAGAGGGCACATGAAGAATTCACATGGAACATTTTTTTAAGGAGATTAATTTGTAGTTTATGGTTCTAATGATCTATCTGGTGGCTGAGCTCAGATCTATATACAACACAGGATTTAGAGCAGAACCAGTCACTGGATTTGCTGTGGTGTGAGCCTTGGACATAATTGCCCCTATTTTAAGATGTGGAAGGGTTATAAATGCTATGATTTTGCCTGAAGTATACAGTATTGAGAAGGCAAAGACTCAGGAACACAGGGCTTTAGGGCAAAGTCTTAACTAGCAATTTTTTAATATGGGAGCAGGGATACTGGAAAGAGGGGTGTCCACCTGGGATTTAACTATCAGGCAAGAGGAAGTCCATCCAAGAATATTAGAAAGTGCCTACACTGTTCAAAGATTAGATGCTACTGAGTGACTAGAGGGTGGGATGACAGGAAATGTGCCCAGGTGAGGGCTGTGGTTCCTATTCAAATTTTTCATCCTGGGACAAAACCCTCGTCACCTACATCATAACTACATTTGATTAAGAGGGCATTGTTAACCATGTGATATGGTATCCCTTACACTAAAGCAACATTGTTATTGCTATTCAGTCTTTCCATTCCTCTGAGTCTTCATGACCCCATTTGGGGTTCTCTTGGCTATATTACAGTGGTTTGCCATTTCCTTCTTCAGCTCATTTTACAGATGAGGAGATAACAGGGTTAAGTAAGTTATCCAGAGTCATGCAGCTAGTAAGTGTCTGAAGCCAGATTTGAATTCCAGTCTTCTTCTCTCTAGTCCTGGTGCTCTATCCACTGTCCCTTGTTGTCCCAATGGAACATTGAGAGGCATTAAGAGGAGAATAGGCTACATACAGATAGAGGAATTCATTGATGGAACAAAAGATATTTATCCTAGAAAAGAAAAGACATGGAATGGGCATAGGGAATGATAGTTGTATTTATGGATGATTCTATAAGGACTATAAATATAGAAGAAGGAACAGTCAGATTTCTTGCAACTCCTTTCAGCTCAAAAATTGACTGCAAAGGTCAACAACGAAGCTACAAGGATCCCATTTACCATGACTGGGAAGAGTTTCTCAGGCAGAACTACTTTTAGGATGAGGTGGGGTCCCAGAGGAGGCCATAACACCATGGCAAATGGTGAATGGATCTGACTTCAGGTCTCCTCTAAAGAAGCCTGCCAGAAAGATTTGGTTTGTTAAGCACTGGGATGATTTTGCCTCAGCATATGGACTAAGTTAGACACAGTTTATCCTTGAGGCAAAACATACCTGCTCCTAGAATCCAACCTCAAGCAGAAGATGTTGCCAGTGAGGCTGAATCTTTCCTCACAGTAGCTCACACAGATAGGATACTTTATAATTTTTAAAGAACATTAACAAATTGCCTAATATAAGGTGTCTCTTACTATTTCCATTTTACACAGAAAAAAAACTGAGGCTTAGAGAAACTAAGGGATTTGTTCAAAGTTACATGCTTGGTTTATGATTGAAGCAGGGTTGGAAATCAGAACTTCTTTACTTTGAGTTACTTCACTGTATTGCACTACCCTCATCCCCCTTTACATCTATATATTAGAGGATTTGTATCATTGTAGATTGCAACTTCATATCTAACAAGACTGATAAGAACAGGGAAGAGAAGGATCACTGACATGTAGAAACTAAGTGATAGGTTCTTCCTGAAAAAGGAGGGAGTTGGATTCTTTGAAGAAGACACAGTTTCTTGAACCCTAAGAAATAATGTTATGGATTGTTGGGTAAAATCAGAACATATCAACAAATAAGGGTCAGAGGAAGGAGATGAAGCAAGGAACACAATGGGGATGGTTAGTCAGGAAAAGAGGTTATACAACAGGTAGAGAGGGCTTTATAGCTGCACTCAAGTATTCAAAAGGGTCTTAGGTGAATAAAGGTTTAGACTTGTTCTTCTTGGCCATGTGAATTTTAGATTTACTCCACCCTGCTTAGTCTAACAAAAGAGGAATGTCTACACCCCTACTTAAGGAATAAGTATTGAGAAGGATGGCCTATGACAGACATGTGCTACCAAATGACAAATCAGAAACAACTGACAGACCCCTGGGCTGCCATAAGTCAAGCTTAAGCTACCATTGGTACATGTGAGACACAGGAAAGTGATGTAAAAACAGTCTATGTAGTTCACGTCACTTCCTCTCTTGGCCTTTTTTTCATGGAGAAGTGGCTCTGGAGGCAGCATGCTGAGCTTCTTGGCATCTTGGCATGGTGGCAACTATTGTCCAGGTTAGGCGGTGAGTTTCCTTGATACAATACTGGGAGAAGCTTAGTAGCCTATTTCAGGTGAGGCATCTTCACTGAGCTCTCTCAGAGTTAGGCTGATTCTTTTCTCCTTTATCTTCCAAGCACTATCCTCTCAGGAAAGCCTCTAATCTTCTGAAAAGACCTTGTGGTGGAGGTCTTTGAACTCCTCTTGGCACAGGCCAGGTGGGAGAAATCCTATAGCCTTTCCCCTCTCTCTTCTCCTTAATTTTTCCCTCTATATTAATTAAACCACCATAAAATTTCCAAGCTGACTTGGGTATTTTATTCGGGATATTCCCTGGTGACCAAATTTAGATTAAGTCACAACCCTAAAATCACCCTTACAGTCACACAGGACCAAAGAAGGCACAACAAGAGGAATTTATAGGTAAGTTTGGAAATAGGTGTGCCTGAGCTCAAATCTGACCTCACATACTTGCTAGCTGTTGGACCCTATGCAATCCATCTAACTCCAATTGCCTAGTCCTTACTACTCTTCTGTCTTGGAGACAATACTTGATATTGATGCTAAGACAGAAGGTAAGGATTTTGAAAAAAAAAGAAAGTTTCAGAGAAGAATACATAGACTTTTTTATATAAGCATAATCTTCCTAGTAAATATAATTATTGAGGACTAGAAAGGGCTGCCTAGGAGGTACTGAATCTCCTATGAGTAGAAGTCTCCAATCAATGGCAGATCACTTGCAATCCAGAAAAAAAAATACTCTTCAATGAGGAAGTCTTTCTTCACTTGGAGATAATTGATTTCTCTCTATTTTAGTTTCTGGGAGGAAAATAAAGATTAATTCTTAGGGAGAGGGGTATAGAGTCATAAACGCTCATTGGAACAACCTTGTTAGAAGAAAACCAAAGGTTTTTGTTCATGGTTTCAGCCTACCCACCTTTCTGGAGGCCATGCTAATGTGGGGAATACAGACAAGATAATGGAGAAAATCCTTTTACCCAATAGAATGTAGTCCTCATTGAGGACTAGGGCCATATTCATATGTAGTCTTTGTATCACCTGAACCTTGCTTGCATAGTGCCTGGCACATAGAAAGTGCTGTCTAGATATTTAATGAATTTAGTTCCATGGAATTTCGGACTATAGTGCACTTTAAGTGTGGCGGTGGAAAAAAAAATAGAGCCCTTTTTCCAGAAGAGAAATAAAATGGAACTGGATAAATATGGAAGGTGAGGACCTAGACAAAAAGATGATTATGGAAAGCAGGGAGAAGGGCACTATTTGACAAGAACTTTCAACAAACTCAAAGCAATTCGATTAATGTTACTTGATATGCACAAAAGAATCTAAGAGGCCTTGGGAGAAATCCTCCCTCCCCTGGTAATGATTTTTTTCTTCTTGAGTTTCACATAGGACTGTTTTCCATTTTTCTAAAAGAGTTCACACTTACTGTTTGTATGAGTGACAGCAGAGGTGGTCAATTTGTTTCTCCCCATAAGAAGTTTTAAAGGCTTTTTGGGGGAAGGCTTTTTGAGTTTCAGGACTATTTGCATATCTAAGCTCCAATTGTCAGATTGCATGCCAGGAGTTCAGTAGCTAGACATGTACTGAGGCTTTGTACTTACTCATCGAACATATAAGTAGGTTGGATTCTCAGAGCAAGATCAAGTACAGCTCCCCCTCAAAGTTCTAGGGTATAACTGAGGGATGAAGGGCATTTTTTCTCTAATGGCCCAGTTCTCCAGTGTTCTCTCCACCATTAGTGACCAGCCATTAGTACCACTGATTCCTTTAGTCAATTAACATCAATGAGCTTTTGCAAATATTCATTTTGCAAATATAGTAAAAACAGGAGTTATTGTTTCCCCAACATTTAAAAAGTCTCATTGTCTTCTACACAAAGGTCTTTGAAGAGAGTCGACTCAAATTTAGTTTCTAAATAGAATTTTGCTCATCAAGTTAACTTCTGGATTCAGCATATCTGATAGATAAATTTCTCTAACTCCCCCATTACTGTCTTCAGTCTTTGGTAGGATCCAACCTTTTTACTGTTTGGGAGAGCCCCCAAAGCTGGCATGATCTCCAGCTCCCAGACTTCTGGTTGTTCACCAGGTCATAGCTGCCTCCAATAACCCTTCATCTATGAGCTGGATAAACAATATGCAAAGATGAAAAAAAAAAGAGACTAACTTCCTGGGCTATATGTGATAGGTGCTTTAGAGAGACACTAAGTAGCACAATGTATAGATCATTGAACCTGGAGTCAAGAACACCTGAGTTCAAATCTAGCTTCAGGCACTGATTGGCTGTGTGACATCAGAGAAGTCATTTCACCCTGCTTGCCTCCATTTCCTCACCTATATAGTGAATGGGAAAAGTAATTTACAAATCATTCTAGTATCTTTGCCAAAGAAACCCCAAATGGGATCAGAAAGAGTTGAGATGCCTGGAAAATAAATCAACAAACAAGATAAGGCCAAATCTAACCTATCAGAGCCAAGGACCCAAGGATCTAAGCTACCTATGGCAAGATGGTGAAGGTATTGAACTGAGCAGAAGCATGGGGATAACATAAGAAGAATGGAAATGCCAACTGCAGGGGACTATATGTGTTCATCTCCAGCCCCACAAAGATTTGGTGGGAGGTATTGACCATTGATAGGTCTACAGTCTCTGACATTCTCTGAACCCATATTCTTGAGATGGGAAAAAAGTAAAAGCAATTCATCTGCCCTGAGTGAGCTAGAATTAAATGATGAAGACTTTCCATTGATAGGGGCCAAGATTGAAGGTCTCAAAGCTGCTTGAGCAGCAAGCCCACTCATAGCTGGCTGGGCAGAGACACTTTTCAACCATAGAAAAGAGATAAACAGATAAGAGATAAACTGGAACTACTCCTATAACCTAGACAGCTCCAAATAAAATGGAGTCATAACCTTCCCCATGCAACGGCAAGCCAGAGTCATAGCAGATAACTGCTCAGAAACCAGAAGAGTGATGAAGGTTGGAGCCCACTCAGAGAGGTCAGACCAGCAGTGGATACCAGCTATGAAAGTGGAGAAGCAAGAAGTCAGCAGATGAATGGTAGATTGTATATACAGAAGTAGAGAGCAGCAGCAGAGGATAGGATTGTCATGATGGAGGCAGAGGGAAATATTCAAGACAAAAAGGCTACAGGACAGTGCAAGGAACTGACTCCTTTCTTTTTTCTTTTTTAAATTTATTTCATTGTCATTAAAAAAAACACACACATATATTGGTCATTGTTGTAAGAGCAAACTCATACAGAACCAAAACCCCAAATAAAACCAGGAATACACTGATGTGAAAGACAACTCCTACAGTTTTTTTCTCTAGAGGTGGATAACATTCCCTGTCATGTCATAAATATTCCAGGAATGTACCTAATCATTACATTACTTAGAATAGCAAGTTTTCATAGATAATCAATATACAATATTGCTGTTACTGTGTACAATATTCTCCTGGTTCTGGTTATTTTGCTCTGCATCAGGTCCTGCAGATATTTCCAGCTTTTTCTGAAATCATCTTGCTTATCATTTCTTATAACCCAATAGTATTCCATTAGCAACATGGACCACAATTTGTTCAGCTATTCCCCAGTTGGTGGACATCCCCTTAATTTCCAATTCTTTGCCATTATAAAAAAGAGCAGCTTTGTACAAGCTTTTGTACAAGTAGGTCCTTTCTCCTTTTTTTTATTATCTCTTTGGAATACAGACTCAGGAATGATATGACCGGATCAAAGGGTATGGATAGTTTTATAGCCCTTTGGGCCATAGTTCCAAATTGCCCTCCATTATGGTTGGATTAATTCACAACTCCATCAACAATGCATTAGTGTCCCAATTTTGCTACATCTCCTCTTTCCTTTTCTGCCACATTTGCCAATCGGATAGGTGTGAAGTGGTACCTGACAGTTGTTTTAGGTTGCATTTCTCCAATCTAAAATGATTTATAACATTTTCTATGATTATTGATAGCTTTGATTTCTTCATTTCTTCCCTTAAAAGTGTTTGTTCATGTTCTTTAACTATTTGGCAATTAGATAATGGCTTGTATTCTCATAAATTTGACTTAGTTCTCTATAACTTTGAGAAATTAGATCTTGATCAGACAAATTTGTCAACAACCCCCCCCTGTTTATTGTTTTCCTTATAATCTTGGTTACAATAGTTTTGTTTGTACAAATGCTTTTTAATTTAACATGATCAAAATTATTCATTTTATATCTTATAATACTCTCTATCTCTTCTTTGGTCATAGATTTTTCCCTTCTCCAGAGATCTGCTAGGCAAACTATTCTGTGTTCCTCTAATTTAGTTAGGGTATCACTCTTTATATCTAAATCATATATCTATTTTGAACTTATCTTTAACTCCTTTTCCCTGATCATTCTTTATCTAGCTCCTCATGGCATCAACATTTATCTAGAGTTTCCCTCCCTTTAGCTCTACTGTTTACTTGTTAGAGCAGTAAAAAGCCTGGAGGTGGAAAGTAATAGAAATTCAATGTTTTATCCAATCCCGTCTCATCTCATCTCTCTTTTGGAAAGAAAAGCATAACACTGCCATATCTTTCATGTTATTCAATCCAATAAGCATCTATTAAGCACCAATTATGTACCAATTGAGAAATAATAATGACTTCAACATCAAGGTACAGCTGACTGAAAGGAAATGAACTATCTCTTATTTAAATCTCTTCACGAGCTCTCTCTGGTCTACCTTTATGTTCTTCTCATACATTATTTTCCTTCTGTTCCTCCACATCATTTTCTGACTCCTCTTGTTCATCTACTCTTCCATCCAGCCATTTTGATTAACTCATTTTACATGCAAGGTGCTCCATTTCCTGTCTTCATGCCTTTGCATTATTTGTCATCCATTCCTGGAATCTACTCCCTCTTTACCTTTGCCTTTTGGAATCCTGATCCTCTTTAAGATTCAATTCAATTGCCCTGTCCTTCATGAAGACTTTTCTGATCCCCATAACTGCAAGGTCCTCCCTGCTCCGAAACTATTTTGGATTCATTTTACATATTCCTATATCTAGATTTAGACAGACAGACAGATAGAGAGAGAGAGAGAGAGAGAGAGAGAGAGAGAGAGAGAGAGAGAGAGAGAGAGAGAGACATTGTATCCCACATTAGGATATACATTAGGATATAAAGCTCTTTGAAGGTGGGGACCATTTCATTTTGGTCTTTGGTATACCAATGCTTAACTCAGTGCCTGGCACACAGTGGGAATTTAATAAAGACTTGGTGATTTATTGCTGAAGGGAAGTTTCCCCAGCTATGATAACAAAATAGACATCTGCGAAGAAATCTTTAGTCCCCTTAGAGTGTAAGTTTAAGGGTGGAGAGGTTGTACCAATTGCTAATGAGTACAATGTTATTGCATTATTTTCCCTTGGCATCCTCCTCGCTTTTTAAAAATCTCAGTTCAATACTTAGCCCTTTGATTCATGGCTCCAGCCTGGTCTATTGGTAGAGAATGCATTGGATGAGAGTCATAAGAGAAATAATAGCCCTTGCCTTGAACTCAAGTCATGGGATGATATCCCAGTTATGTGGGATTCCTGCCACATTTATATTATAGCCTATATATTATTCTCCAGCTCATTACAGTATATCACACTTTGCTTTGTAATTCTCAACTTATCATTTAATATTGTATATAATAATGATCTATGCCTTACCCTTCCCCACCCCATTAAATGCTTAAGTCTTAGAAGGGGGAGACTATGAGTTATCTAAAGGCTGTTTAGATAACTTTAGCATGGTGCCCAGCACATAGTAAGTGTTCAATAAATGTTTGTGGATTGTTGAATCACTTGGTATTTCCTTGCTGCTCCACCTGAGAATCCAGGACTCTTCCTTTCACACAATGGATTTTTAAATAACTGTTGTTAATCTGTACTATAAAGTAGTGAGCATCAAAACAATCTGGTACTGGCTAAGAGACAGAAGGGTGGATTAATGGAATAGATGAGGGGTAAGTGACCTCAGCAAGCTAGTATTAGATAAACCCAAAGATCTCAGTTTTGTGGCAAGAACTCATTATTTGACAAAACCTGCTGGTAAAATTAGAATGCCGTATGGGAAAAATTAGGTTCAGATCAACATCTTATACCTTATACCAAGATAAATTAAAAATGGGTAAATGACTTAAATATAAAGAGTGAAATTATAAATAAATTAGGTGAACATAGAATAGTATACCTGTCAAATCTGTTGGAAAGGAAGGAATTTAAGACCAAGCAAGAGACAGAGAACATTGAAAAATATAAAGTGAATGACTTTGATTACATCAAATTTAAAAAGGTTTTATATAGACAAAACCAATGCAACCAAAATTAGAAGGAAAACAACAAACTGGGAGATATTTTTTATAACAAAACTCTCTGACAAAGGTTTAATTTCCCAAGTATATAAGGAACTAAGTCAAATTTACAAAAAATCAAGCCATTCCCTAATTGACAAATAATCAAGGGACTTGAATAGGCGGTTTTCACACAATGAAATCAAAACTATCAATAAGCACATGAAAAAGTGTTCTAACTCCCTCCTGATTAGAGAAAGGGAAATCAAAACAATTCTGACCCAACAGACTGGCTAATATGGCAGCAAAGAAAAATGATAAATGTTGGAGGGGATGTGGGAAAATTATGACATTAATACACTGCTGGTGGAGTTGTGAATTGGTCCAACCATTCTGAAGGGCAATGTAGACTATGCTCAAAAGGCTTTAAAAGAATGACTACCCTTTGATCCAGCCATACCACTGCTGGGTTTGTACCCCAAAGAGATAATAAGGAAAAAGACTTGTACACAAATATTTCTAGTCATGCTCTTTGTGGTGGCAAAAAAGATTGGGAAATAAGTGTCCATTGACTGGAAAAATGGCTGAATAAATTGTGGTATGTGATGACAATGTAATATTATTGTGCTGAAAGGAATAATGAGTTGTAGGAATTCCATGTGTACTGAAAAGATCTCCAGGAATTGATGTAGACCAAAAGGAGCAGAACCAGGAGAACATTATACATAGAGCTGGATACACTGTGGTACAATCAAATGTAATGAACTTCTCTACTAGCAGCAATACAATGACCCAGGATAATCGAGAGGAACTTAAGAGAAAGAAGGCTCTCCATATCCAAAGAAAGAACTGTGGGAGTAGAAATGCAGAACAAAAACATATAATAGAGTACAGGGTTTATGCGGGATATGATTAGGGTTCTGATGCTAAAAGATCACTCTACTGCAAATATGAATAATATGGAAATAAGTTTTGAACAATGATACATGTGGACCCAGTGGAATTGCTTATCAGCTCTGGGAGTTGGGAGGGAAGAGGGGTGGAGTGAATCATTATTCATGTAACCATGGAAAATATTCTAAATAAATTAATAAATTTAAAAAAATTAAATAACTTTCTTAAATGAATATATAACTGAATGAAATAACTGAATGACTTTAAAGCTTAAATTTGACTTGTCCTTTGCCCCTATGTAATTTATGGTCTAGACAGAAATAGAATCATTGGTCTTGTATTTCAAGTAAGAGGCACAATGTCTTGGAATTGGATTTAGACAATTTTTCTACACCCTGCTCCTTTCACCTTAGAAAATTCAAAAAGATCTTGAAAGGCCAAAATATTAGGCAGGTTCTAATAGGATGAAATGTTAAGGAATGTTAAAAATCAAGCCCACATTAGGGGTGACTAGATGGCTCAGTGAATTAAGACAGGAGGTTCTGGGTTAAAACTTTGCCTTAGACACTTCCTAGTTGTGTGATCCTAGGCAAGTTGCTTAAGGTTTAAGCCCCATTGCCTGGCCCTTACTGCTCTTCTGCCTTGAAATCAATACAAAACATTGATTCTAAGACTCAAGGTAAAGGTTTTTTTTTTTTTAATCAACCACAGAAATAAAAATTGGGAGCAAAATGGTTAGATATGTTTGTTTGAAAAAATTGTGTGTGTTTGTGTCTGTGTGATGTGTGTGGAGGGGGTGGCAATTAGCAGAATGGATGCTTCATATGACTCAATAGTGTGATATGGCAGCCAAGAAAATTAATTAAATCTTAGGCCACTTGACAGAAGCCTGGTATCCAGGAAAAGGAAGCAACAATTCTACTATACTTTGCCCTGGTCTCACCACATCTGTAGAATTATGGTTTGTTCTAGACATCTTATTTTAAAAAGGATGTTGATAAGTAGAACAGCACCCAGAGGAGATCATCACATATGGTAACCCAATCCAAGATCATGACATATAATAATTTAAGTGAAGTAGGAATATTTAGCTTTGCAAGAAAAAAAAAAGAGTGGAGTGAATGAGGGTGAGGATGATACTTGTCTTCAAATATTTAAGAGGGCAGAGCTAGGAGTGATGGGTGGAGCTTATGAAGGATCAAACCATTTCAAAGTAAGGAATAGTGGGACGATATTTATTAACAATCAGAGGTTATTCATATCAGAACTAGGGAATGGATGTTTCAAAGTCTCATCCCAGCTAAAAGTTTTGAACAGAGCAAAACTATATGACTGCTAGGAAGGTTGGGAAGAGGATTTGGGGGATGGTTTGGGATCGATGGTCTCTGAAAAATATTAAGCATGCAATTCACTCTAATTACATCAGAGATTTGTGAGTAAAGTGCTATATAAGGCTAAGTGGGGGGGGGGGGAGGAAGGGATGAGGAATAGTTTTATTGCCAGGGAAGATTAGGATAGGTATCATAGCAAAGAAAGTTGTAGGTAGAACATTCTATTTGGAGTCAGAAGACTTGGATTTAAATCATGATTCGTCAGCTCACTAGGAGTGTGATCTTAGGGAAGTCATTTAACTTTGCAGGCATTTAGCATTTATTAAACAATCACAATTTAGTAATTTGTGAATACTATCTCATTTTATCCTCCCAACAATCCTGGCATGTGAGAATTTAAATTCTTCATTTACTGTATTAATTCTTATATTATTAGGGAGAATTACTGTATATTCCTATGTATGGGATCTGGGTCAGAGATATCATCTACTCTGCTATTTTTAGTTTTTCTTTGTCCTTAGGAATCTCAAAGAATGTCTTCCTTTTAGCAGAATTTGATTAAGGAATGGAGGAGAATAGGGTCACAAGTGACCTGTCCACCTGTGGGAATGGGGAGAGGTGAATAGGTTGATGAATCACCTCTTAATGAGCTATCACCCATCAAAGATGTCTTGGGATGGCCAAGGGAGGGGCTGAATAATGAACTCCTAAAAATCTATTTATTTGGCTGCCTTCTCCAGCTTGGGTCATCCCTCGTTGTGAGATACCCATGGAGATCTATATCACTTTCTTTGTTATGATACCAACCTAACCAATAAGCCTGGAATAATCAATAAATTTACCTTCTTACTCCAAATCAGTCTCTCAAGATAGTCTTAATTGTAACAATGAGGTAGGTGCTATTATTATCCTCATTTTATAATTGAGGCAATTGAAGCATACTTAAGTTTATTGATTTACACACACAGCTATTAATTTCTGAAGGAGGATTTGAACTCAGATTTTCCTAACTCCAAATCTATGCTCTTTCCATTGGGTCTAGTTGTCTGTTAGGTTCTTGCCACTCTGAACCTGTTTCGTTATATGCAAAATGAGAGGGCTTGACTTTAGGTTACTTCCAGCTCTCCATCTAATGTACTAAAATCGAAGGTTCTCAGAGTTCTCTTGCTTGGGAAGAGACAGAACTGAGAGGCTGCTCTCACAATGCTTCCACGAGTAAATAGTTCTAAAATGTCTTAGGGGAAAGATTGTGAAATTCTGAAAATATCATTTCCTTTCTACTTACTAGAGAATGTTCTCTTGAGAAACAGAATGGAGTTCCATTTTATTTCAAATTGCTTTTTCTAAACTAAACGCTTTCACTTAATCAGGCATAACAAGCTTAAAAAAATAATGGCCCATATTCCAAAATCTTGCTCAGAATATATGGAGTGGGAAGTTTCAGCCCAGGGAGTAAATGACTACCTGGAATACCATCAAAAATGAAAACCATTTTAATTAGGGAAAGTGTTTCTATCAGGCCCCTCATCTGTATGGCTGAATTTATGCCTGAACCAGATTCTAGCTGAGGTGGGCAGGCCTCTAAAAAACTAGAATCATTTCCCGAAAACAAACCTTCTTTCCCAGACCAAGTCAAGAAGAGGACAGGAGAATCCATATATTTCTCTACGGCCTCCTCCATACTTGGCAGTGGAAAGGTTGGCTAAATCCATTGCCAGGACTCACCTGGCTGACTCTACAAGGAAGGATGGCTCCAGATGAACCCCCTCCATTCATATTATATGGAGACTAAGCATTCTAAACTTTTCTGACAATACTGAACTCTGTTTATGTGTATATATGAATGTCTGTGTGGGCATGCATGCATATGTGTGTAGATTAAAGCTTCAACCCAGCTTTGAGTGTGGATTAGAACTCTGTAGTATATGATAAAGTTTTCTATGCATCAATCAACATTCTCAATTGCACAGACTATAAGAAAGATATTGTTATCTACAGACTTGCTTGAGATTAGTCCATTTGAACTGAGTAAAATAATGCCCCATTTTCTTATAGCATATGGAGTCTGTAACCACTTATTAAATGGCTAGTCAATGTTAGTGCTTCAATTTATGCTCATGCAAGAATGAATTAGTCAATGGGCTCGACTTTTTTCTTCTATTAAACAATGTGACCTCAACAGCTAGAATGACTGGCTTTAAAGACAGAACAATTGAGGAGAGAAGAGGGAGCAAGGTACAGACAGAAGGGACAGTGTGATGAAGCAAAAAGTTCATTAGATACAGATTTAAATAAAGTACTTGGGTTCAAAGACTAACTTTGCTACTTACCAGCTGAGTAATTTGGGACACATCACTTCCATTCTGTCTGCCACTGGCTGAATCGTAAAATGAAGAGGTTGATTGAGATGATGTTGGTGATGGTAATAACAGTGATGCTATTATTACTTCATTATATCATCGATGTCATCATCACCATTATTGTCATCCCTAATATTTTTATAAGTGATTTATTCTTTGCAAAACATAATGAATATATGTCATCTGATTCTTATAGCAATCATCAGTGGAAGGGCTTTTATTATCCCTGTTTTACAGATAAACCTACAGATTGAGAGAAGTTAAACTATTTGTATACTAGGTGACTTCCCTAATCTTACAAAAAGGGTAGGAAATATAATATGGAAGATATTTAAACTATAATAAATTAGTCAATGTTAGAATTTGCGAGGTACTCATCATGTTTCAGATAATATATTAGGCATAGAAGATACAAAGAAAAAAGTGACAAGTCCCTATCTTCAAGCAGATTACAAGATATTGGGGGATGATAGTATATATCTGAATAAATATAGATATAATATTGAAATGTCTGCCTTTTTAGAGTTCAGCAGAGTTGACAGTTGTAAGTAACTAAGTTAGAAACAAAGAAATGTAAAAGGGAGAAATTTTTTTTATTAAAAGTGCACCACTAAAAACTTTGGAAGTATCTGTCCAAACCTTGGAAGTCTGGTGGGTTTGGTCCTAGACCATCACAATAAAATTAATATCAAAATAAAATGAGGTTCACAAATTTTTGGGTCTCCTACTGTGTATAAAAATTATGTTTAGATTTTGGTGGGCTAAGATGACCCATAGAAGCGTAAAAGGAAGGGTCTTCTCACCACCTACCAATATAAAGTGCCTCGAACAAAAATCAAAATCAGATGAGGGAATGGGGCTCTACTGTAGAGCACAGCCTTGAAGGTAAGCAGGGTTTTGGCCTTTCCACTCTATAGAGGGGTAAATTACTCCTACCAAAGCATGAGCTGATCACCCCTCCCTGAATCCACCTAAGGCACTAGAGTCAGAGAGAGTTCAGGGCAATCTCTAGGTTCTTGGGAGGAGGAGGTGGGTGCTAGCTGAGGACAACACAGACTTATCCCTGAGAGCAGCAAGACTTGGGACCCCAGGAGGCTGAGGAACACAAATCTTGGACACAGAGATAGGGCAGAGATTGCCTTCCCACAGCAGACATGGTGGAGACTCAAAAATTGCCTCAGAGCAAAAACTGATCTGTAGCTCCATACAGAAAGAGCTGCTTAACTTTCTCACTCAGACTTCTGGCTGGGCAGAAAAAAAAACAAACTAACACAGAGATGGTCACCAATACCAAGAACTATAATCTACACCTACCAAAAAAAAAAGAGAGAAAAAACTGATCCTGGATAACTTCTGTGGAGAAAAATAACAGACTACGGAGGAGATAGCAGTCAGAGACAAACAAGCAAACACATTAAAACTTTCAAAAAAATGGAAATGGCTCACAAGTTCTCTAGAAACTCAAATTTGAGATAATGAATCAAATGAGGAAGATAGAAGAAACTTGGCAAGAAAAGTGGTAATAGTTCAAAAAGCAAATAACAGTTAAAAGACAGAGTCTCCCACATGGAAAAAAAAAGCCCAGAAACCAAATGAAATGATAAGCAAATTGGAGAACAGAATTGACCTGCTGGGAGCCATGAAATACAGGACAGACCAAACCCCCCCTCCAAAAAATCTGAAGATTATAGCTGAAAACCAGTCTTTAAAGACTAGAATTAGGCCACTACAAGCTAATGATCTCACAAGACAGAAAGAATTAGTAAAGCAAAGTCAAAAGAATGACAAAAGAGAAGGAAACATAAAATATCCCATTGAGAAGACAATGGACATGGAAAACAGGTCCAGGAGAGACAAAAATATTAAATAGGATGCTAGCAAAAAGACTCCAGCAGGTGATCAGGAGGGTTTTTCACTATGATCAGGATTTATACTAAGTAGGATTTATACCAGGAATGCAAGGATGGTTCAATATTAGGAAAACTATTCACATAATTGACCATATCGACAAGCAAACTGACAAAAATCACATGATTATCTCAATAGACACAGAAAAAGCCTTTCATAAAATACATTCATTCCTATTGAAAAAACTAGAAAGTATAGGAATAGAAAGGCCTTTACTAAAAGTAATAAACAGTATATAGTTAAAACCCAAAGCAAGCATCAGCTGCAATGGTGATAAATTAGAAGTCTTCCCAATAAGAACAGGAGTGAAACAAGGATGCCCATTATCACCTCTATTATTTAACATTATACTAGAAACACTGGCAGTAGTAATCAGAGAAGAAAAAGAAATTGAAGGTATTAAAATAGGCAATGAGGAGACTAAACTATTACTCTTTGCAGATGATGGTCTACTTAAAGAATCCTAGAGAATCAACTAAAAAGATAGTGGAAATAATCAACTCCTTTAGCAAAATTGCTGGATACAAAACATACTCACTCTTTGTGGTGGCAAAAAATTGGAAAATGAGGGGATGTCCATCCTTTGGGGAATGGCTGAACAAATTGTGGTATCTGTTGGTGATGGAATACTATTGTGCTCAAAGGAATAATGAACTACAGAAATTCCATGTGAATTGGAAAGACCTCCAGGAATTGAGGCAGAGTGAAAAGAGTAGAACCAGGAGAACATTATACACAGAGATGGATACATTGTGGCACAATCAAATATAAAAGACTTCTCTACTAGTAGCAATGCAATGATCCAGGACAATTTTGAGGGACTTATGAGAAAGAACACTATCCATATCCAGGGAAAGAACTGTGGGAGTAGAAACACAGAAGAAAAACCACTGCTAGATCACATGGGTCATTGGGGATAAGACTGGGAATGTAGACTCTAAAAGATCACCCTAGCGCAAATATTAATAATATGGAAATATGCTTTGATCAATGACACATGTAAAATCTAGTGGAATTGTGCATCGGCTATGGGAGGGGGTGGTAGGAGGGCAAGCAAAGAACATGAATCATGTAACCAAAGAAAAATATTATAAATTACAAACAAATAAACTTAAAATAAAAGATTGCGTTTATATTATATCATAATTTATTTAGTGTATAATAGCATTATATTTTAAAATGGATAGATTTTTTATTGTTAACCATGATCTGAACTGTTAGGGAGTCATAATCATTTTGCTGGTAGAAGATCTTGTCTCTGTGTTGATGATTGCTGACTGATCAGGTGGTGGTTCAGTTTTTACCTATCTTGGTTTTCACCATGTCTTCTTCACTACACTTAATTACTTTGAGTTTTGATTTTAAGTGAGAGATCTTTAAACATTTACTTTCATTTGAAAACTGGGAGACCATCCTAGGGTTATTAATTGACCTCATTTCAATATTCTCACATCTCAGGAAATAGGAAGACCCAAAGAAAGAAAGAGAGAGAAAGAGATATGTATGATCCCAAGAAAAATCTGGGAATCCACTATATATAAAGCTGGGGTCCCTCAAGGAGGGATCCCAACTCTGCCCTGGAAAGAATTGTCAAATAAGAGGGGGTAGATCTCTCCTAAGTCCTGCCTGGAATTGAAATACCTCATAATTGTGACTTTGATAAGTCAATCCTGGGCTAGAGATGGCTGGGTTTTCTTAATGAGCCCAATAGCACCCCAAGTGAAGACCTGAGGAAAAAGCAGAGTATTACACTAGTCCAAACCAGGTGTTTAGTGGAGAATGATTTATAATTAATGCTCTTTCTATGTCATTTGAGGAAATGCTTTCCTATGGTTTAATTGAGACATTTGTCTGATCATTAATGGGAAAAACAACTGGTGGGGACTTGTGAACTATAATATTAGGCACATGCAGGGTTATCCCAAAATAGAGGTAACAGCTTTCTTTCTGGGAACTCAAACTGCTAGTATAAGTGCAAGGTGGTAAAAGGAGCCCAAAAATAGTCTTACAAATATTTACAAAATAAATATAAGTTGATTTTGAGTGGAAGGAGTTTTGGGGAAGGCTCTGTAAAGGAAGTGTTAGTTGAATTGAGCTTTGAAGGACACACGAATGAGGAGAAATTACATTTTAGGAAGGAGAGTCATGCACAAAATCATGGAGATAAGAAATGCTGTGGTGTCACATAGGAGAAACAGTGAGAAGTACAGTTTGGCTCATAAAATATGTGAAGGGGAATTAATGGATAATAAGGAAAGGCAAGTAAGATCCTGATTGCAAAGGGCTTTAAATGTCAAAGAAAAGAGTTTGTATTTGATTCTAGGGATAATTGAGAGCCACTAGAGTTCATGGAGCAGGGGTGCAACATGGAAAAACCTCTAAGGAACTTCCCAATAATGAATGTTTCTGAAAAGTATCACAGGCTTCAGGAAATTTATAAAACATATTTCTTGATGGTCTTATATCTGAGATGTAGTTGTCTTATTTGATTGAAGGAAGATGGAATGGAAGAACCCTAAAAGTTTGAGTCACAGAATTGAATCACTTTCAGAAACTGACTAGTTCTCTGCTTACATGAATGAGGATTCTTTACCATATTGTGGGATTCCTCCTCTAAAAAACAGTCATGGGCAGCTAGGTGTTTCAATGAGTAGAGAGCCAGACATGGAGAATGGAGGTCCTGGATTAAAATATGGCCTCAGATCTTTTCTAACTGTAACCCTGGGTAATTAACTTGACCCAAATTGCCTAGCCCTTACTGTTCTTCCTGTGGAACTGGTGTTGATTCTGAAATGGAAAGTAAGTTGTGTGTTTTTTTTTTTAAATAGCATTAATTTACTATGAATCCTTTGGTGGCGAAATGGAAAAAAAAAAACAACAACTTCCCTGCCATGAAATTCTTTACTTCAAATAATTATTTTTAAAAAGACACTAGAAAAGCATAGTATAGCAGAAGAATAAAAAGCAGTATTTTAATAGAATTCTAGATTTGATCTTTTGTGTTTTGTGACTTTGGGTAGGTCTTTCCCCTCCTTGAGTTTTAGTTTATGTCTCTTTAAATTGAGAGGTTAAATTAGAGATAATATTCATCTTTTTTGTGTTCTGAATCCCTTTGAAGGTCTGGTGAAGTCTTTGAACCTCATTATTCTCAGAATAATATTTTGTATACATAAAAGGAAAAATATAGGATTACAAAGGAAACTCAGTACATCAAAATTTAACTATCAACATTATATATATATACATATATATATATATATGCACATGTATGTGTGTGTATAAGTTCATATTAGCTCTCAGGTTAAGAACTCTTGCATTAGATGATATCTAAGGTTTTTTCCAGATTTACCAATCCATTTTCTATATTTTAAGGCCCCTTCTAGCTCTAATAGTCTGTGTTCCAAGGTCCTTTCCATTCCCAGTAATCTATTTTTTTTCTTTTTTTAGGTAACTTCTTCTGACATTTGGGACTCTGTGTACTCTGCTATCTGTAAGATTTAGTTTCCTGTGATTCTGATTCTAAGAAGTATTATTAACCTAATCTGTCATAGACCTAGAAAACAATCTCTATTTTCCTGTATAAGTCATTCTCTGAAGTAACTGAATTGTGGGTAATAACCCATCCAATATGACTTGTTTATACTTAGCAAATTAGGATTGTAAATGACTAATTATATGATAAAGTACAAGCTGAAATCATGACCCCTACAGTGGTTAATGTTTGGTGAATGTCCCTGAACTAGACTTTGAATCCTAGGGTCACACCCATCCTTCCCAGAAACATTCTTGATAATAGAATCTCCTTTTCGAGTAAACAAGCTCCAAGATTATTAGCTACACCCCTTAGCCTAGGTCTGGTGGGACACCACGTCCTGCCCTTCTCTAAGATCAGGAGACAATAGTACGATGCAATAAAATAAAGGATACTCTGTAGAAAATGTTGTGTTTATATGCCGTTTTTAGAAAATGAAAACGTGTAGGGCAAAGAATGCTTGTGAATGACAATCTGAGTGCCATTCATTAATTTGATCCAGAAGAACCCTCTAATAATTTATTCCTTTTCCTTTTGTGGTCTTCTGTATTCAAGTGTTCTTCTTGTCCAATCTTTCATGTGATGTAATCAGTAAAGACAGCTGGGTTGAGTGCATGCTCAGGAAACAAACCCTACTCTCAGATGTCAGCACATTTGGAGTGAGAGCTTCTACAAGTTGCTTTCTAAGATGGACTGAAGGAATAAATAACCATTGAATGTTGGAAGGAATCTGTGATGGAAAGCGATATTTCCTTCTTCGAAAGATTTAATGATCTGTTGTATCACAGAGAAAAGGGAAGATTAGTCTGGCTTGTTTCTTGGAAACACATGGGCAAAAAAGACTATGAATGAATAAATGAATGCATGAACAAATGAATGAATAAAAATGTATTTGTTTTACTAGGATAGCAAGGTGGTATAGTGGATAGAATACTGGAGTCAGGAAGACTCATCTTCCTGATTCAAATCTGCCCACTGAATCTTATTATCTATGTGGCCCTGGGCAAGTCATTTAATGCTATTTGTCTCAGTTTTCTCATCTGTAAAATTAGTTGGAAAAAGACATGGCAAACCACTCCAGGATCATTACCAGGAAAACTCTGAATGGGTTCACAAAGACTGGAACATAACTGAAGCTACTGAACAACAACAGAGCTTTCTATGTGCCAGACACTATGCTAAGCAGGAGGGTATAAATATTAGATAAGAAGAAAGTCTCTGCCCTCAAGAAGATTACATTCTAATGTAGGAAAAGAACACATAAAGGGAAATTGGCAAGGGGAGTTTGTGAATTTGGCAGGGCATGGATATCACCTGGGAGACCAAATTTCAGGCAAGAAAAGTAAAGCCTCCACTATTAGAACCCAAGCTAGGTCCAGGGGCAGAGTCCCAAGGAGAAGAATAAGGAGGATAATGATGATAGCCAAAATGAAGGAGTCATAGATTGGAAATAGTCAGGAAATTATCTTAATGTCCATCTGACAATTGTAGTGGTGGTGTGTTGTGTCTCACCTTTTTGGTATGGCATGTTTTGTCATTTTGTGTTGTAGGAATATTATACTAAATGCTACCTGAAAATATTGGTCTTTGATATGCACGACTACTCTCCAACTGTGATGGCTTAAAATGTGCTCTCTCATTTGCAACCAATGTTGAACATAAAAAATCCTCCACACCTAGAGCCCGTATGTGACTTGGGTGAGCAAAGCAGGAATCTCACCACAAGATACTCAATGATTATTTTTGTTATCTGAATTGATGTAAGGCTGGCAGGAGGCTGTTGTAACAATACATCTATTACTTTTTGTCCACATTGCTCTGATAATTGGTAATTGTAGGCATCTTTAAATGGAAATAATGGAAAAAGAAGGAAACTAGAAGCAGGTCCTTGATGTCATTTTTGTGCATGTAACAGGTAGGACCATGGGTCTTTGGTCCACATCATCATCTTGATGACAGCGAGTAAGCTACATAGGCAGCCAAAGATGGGGCTATAATAAGGGATGTTCATAGCTCTAGATATCTTGCCACAGATTTAGAGAGTTTGAAGGATATCTGAAGTCTGACTTGTGCCCAAACAAGAATTCCTCTACAATAGGAAAACCTAGAAAATGGTCATCCAATTTTCATTTAAAGACCTCAAGTGAAGGATGAACCCATTACCTCCAGAAATAATATGGTTCATTTTAGATATCTCCAATTTAAGGTATAATACTGCCTCAGGTCTACTTCCCTAACTTCATCTCACCCTCACTTTTTGGGTCCTTGGAGTGATTTGGGCTCTTCAATGGTATACTATAGCTTGCACAAAATGGCTTAGACAATTATTAAATTTTCAGTGTGAAATTTTATTCCTTGGAAATCATTAAACACTTACAAATAAGGTTTTGATTTGTATTTTTGTTGATTGTATAGACTAAAGAAGGTTTTGGAGAAAATTCATATTAAAGTTGTGTGTTCTGAGTAGGTTTTCTTTTGGAGATCCAGGTGTTAAACATTTACTAGCACTTGACTAGTTCCAAGGTATCCTTAGGAGTCTGAACTTTTAAAATTGAAATTTATAAGCCCCTCACTGGCTATATTCCCCTTAACCTTCATCCAGGTGATTCAAGTAGCTTAAAAAAAAGACATTTACTAAGAGAGGTAAGTAAGAACAGTAGTTATAAAACACCAGTGTCCCAAAACCTGGAGGTTCACAATCCTTCAAATACCCATAGCATCCATGAAAAGAAAAGACACATAGAGTAACATAGTAGTGGGTCACATATGTAGAGAACACATTGCCAAGGCTACTAAAGCCTATGAGATTCTTTAGTCCTCAAGGTCTTATCTCTGTCAGAGATATAATCCCCTTGAATGCAGAGAAACTATCTCTGTTTGAAGCATTTTGTTTCCTGCTAGATAAGATGTCTCTTAATGGTTCTATTTTATGATACTATAGCTTATTCAGGGGGAGGGGAGTACATAGAAAATGTTCTCCTCTGATTTCTAGAACACCTATAAGAGTCTTCATAAGACTGGAGAAGTTACCTTACTAAGGACTCTCAGGGTCATGATCAATTTTTACCTACTTGAATGGAGTCACCCATTCTAATTTAATCATGAAAGGAATTCACACTTCATAAACTGATAATAGGACTGTTAACATGTTGTTAACTTGTTAACACCTCTGGACATCTGCAATCATATGCTGATAGGAGAGATAAGTTGGCCAAGGACCAATTCCCCCTCTTCATATATATATGAAGAGTTCTCAAAACCTTGTTCTTGTAACATATATAAGTAAGACTATTCTCTACATTGTATATGGCATTTTGTCCTACCCTTTGTCTGAAGATCTCAAGTGAGAAGAATAGTTGATATTCCCTAAGGTAGCCCACTCAACTTTTGGATAGTTCTAATGGTTAGGAAATTTTACAACTTATATTTATTAATCCCAGTTTTGTTTTCTGAAATCAAACAGAACAAGGCTACTTTCACATATCAGCCCTTCAGATATTTGAGGATGTCTTTTGTGTCCCTCTCAATCCTGACCTAAGGTCCAGAGCTCTATCCACTGAACCCCCAGCTACCTCAGGAGTCTATATCCATTACCTATCACTTCTAATGGCTTATTTCATGAAAAGTTACAATGAAAGAGTTATATTTACCACTTTCTTGAGGTCAATCATTTTTTAACAATGGTCAGTGGCTCTTTTTCCACATGGGTTCTGTGGTAATTCTTGAGTCCCAGACAGTGGAGAAGGCTAGATATCATGAACAAAATATAGTCCTTGATATAGTCTTCTGCCTTTTGTGTTGTCAAACCCAAGTCCCTCCTCAAGCTGGACTTACATTGAGAAGACAATGATCCCCAAGTCATGCCTTAGATGAGAAGAGAAGCCTAATTATATAAGATATTAGTCTATTTACTATATACAAGGGACCAATTCAAGGAGAGAATGGCCATCAAGATAAACAAGTAATGGTTGACTATTGTGAAAATTTTATGCAAATATGACTGCATAATCCTTGTGACAGACCTAATTAGAGAAAGAGGATGGCAGAGCACTTAAAGGAGAATATGTGTTCTCAATGTGAGCTGTTGTGATTATGGAAACAAGTGAGTATCCACTTATTCAAAGATTCAAAGGGATGGATACATTCAGGTTCCTCTTTGAGATGAGGCCTTTTGGAATAGCAACATTTAGAACAGCAATTTAATTACAAAATGTCAGTGGTGGAAGAACCCTGAAAATAACACCTGAAAAACAGTTTTTTTTTCTGAAAATAACTGACAAATGGTCATTTTAGCCCCTGCTAGAGGCCTCCAGTGAAGAGAAATTTACTGTTTCCATTTTCTTATTTGTTGTTCCTTAAATCCAAGTATGGCAAATTCACTGGCCTCAGTCTCTTCCTAGTATACAGAAACTGAGTCTTCTCATGGATCCTTATTCCTACATTTTGAAATATGAGTCTTTTCTCTCTATTTTAGTGCAGCTTCATGACTACAATCTCGAGTACTTACATATGACAAGATTGTTCATCAGTGTCTTTTATCATATATTCCTTTTCTATTCTCTTTAGCTGTTTTTGATTAAGATGGTGGATGGTGGATGGTGGATGTGGAAGTGACCTTGAAGAATGGCATGTTTGTGTGTATGCACATGTATGCCAGTACATCTGAATGTGAATTTCACATGCTATTTTGTCCTTTGGAAGCGCCAGAACCAAAGGTTCCATCTCTACTTCTCATTCTACTCTTCTAGAATACCTTCTAAGACTTCAACTTATTGTCTAATGTTGCAGGTTGGCCAAGTGGAAACTAATATGTACTTAGGGATTGTTCAATGTTTAGCAAAATTATCTAGAAAAATGGGAGTAATTGTGGAATGTGATACCACACACCTCTAATCCTTGCTCCTAGGAAGACTGAGTCTGGTAGATTACTCAACCTTTGAAATTCTAAACTTTAGTGAACTTTGTTGATGGAATGTCTGAATTAAACCCAGTACCAATATTGTAGGACTCCAGGAAAAGAAGGAAGTAAATAAGCATTTATTAAGTATTGATTATGTTCCAGGTGCTGTGCTTAACATTTTATAAGTATTATGTGATTTTATACTGACAGTTCTGAGATATAGGTACTATTATTATCGCCTTTTTATAGTTGAAGAAACTGAGGCAAATTAAGTGATTTGTCCAAAATCACTAGTGAGTGTCTGAGGCCAGAACTGAACTAGAGTCTGACTGACTCCAGGCCTAGAGATCTATCCACTATAATACCTAGTTGCTTCTGGTGCCATAGGGGAGAAGAAGAAGCCTCTTAGGGCATTTATGAAAGGATAAACTGGCTTGCATTGAAAACAGAACAATTCACAAGTCCTACGTAAATCAGTAAGAGAACTAATTTCTTAAGTAGTTCTTACACTTCCAGGCTGAATGAGAAAGACAAAGTAACAAAAAAAAAAAGACTAGAATAACCTCATTCTAATATCATGAAGCTATATTTCCTAATTTTTTTCTAAATTAATCCAACTCTTTATCCTGAGCAGTATATTACTCTTCAAATGGATTTTAATCTATTAATATAATGGAGAATATTATCCATGTATACATGTGAGCATTTATTTGTACATATATGTTGTATATGTATATATATGTAAATATAGACAATGAATAATCAAATTTTGTCATAGAGACTGATTTGAGGAATCATTTTAAGTCCCTTCTTTACGCTAATAAAGAGACAAGGACCCAGCAAGGTCAAGTGGTATTTTCCAAAGCATATGTCAATGTAATGGAAGAATCAGAACTGGAACCAATATTTCCATATCTTTACTGCTTCACACTTCCTCCAATTCATAACTATGACATCCCTTTGTCTCTTTGTTTTTAGGCCATGAATTTGGGTCTCTTTAAATATGGTGGTTTCTATAACAGAAAAGGAGAGGGATAGTTTGGGTGTTGGGAGAAAGAAATAAAGGGTTCTGTTTGAAACATTTCAAATTTGAGATACAAATGGTACATTCAGATCAAGATGTCCATTGGGTAGTTGACAATGTGGTACTGCAGTTTAAAGGACAGATTAATGCTAAATAATTACGATAGTTATGATGGTGATGGTAATGTTGATCATAACAATTTATACTTTAAGACTTACAAAGACCTTTACATGCAATATCTCATTGATCTTCAAAACAATCTTGTAAGGTAGATCCTATTATTATTCCTCATTTCACAGATATGAAGACTAAGACTGAGAAGTTCAATGATTTGCTTGGCTAATAAAGGAGGCAGAATTTTTAATTCAGATCTTTTTGCCTCCAAGTATAGTGTTTGTTCCACCAAGCTACTCTGCTTTTTATGGAGGAAGACCCTCTGGATGTATCTCATAAAGTTCACACAGATGTCATAGAATGAAAACTATTACCAAATAGTACCCTAGACTACCTAATGCAGGCCCACATTTCTTCTATTTCTCTGACGCCAAGTAAGTTGTATATTCTGAACTTCTTTCAAAGTGCCTTAATGTAATATGAGCAGTCATACCAGTTTAATCTCTATTCCTATTCAGTCTTCTTTTCAATTTATTTAGTGTTGAGTATGGAGTGGAACTTGATTCAGGACACTGTGATGTGGGAAGTTCCAAAGGGAGGAAAAATATCTTTGAGGACAATTTTCTGGTAAGGAAAGACCAGCCTTCAGATTTAGAGAATATTATTATTTACATGCATCCATTAATTCCTTCTCAAAATACCCCTGTGCTGTAAGATAGGCTAAGAAAGACTAATTTGAAGTCTTAGCAGGACCAGGAATGTCAAATGGGATTTTAGAGGTGGATCTTTGTTTCTGGCACTTCTAACGGTCATGAAAGTACATTGTAGGGCAGTATACAACATGGAAATATCATATGCCAGTCTCAAAGATTCTAATGGGGCTTGGGGGATCATCTTTCTGGTCTTTCCCCATTTTTTTCTGTGAAGATATGAAATGACAGAAACTTGGAAGTTTCAGAGTATCTATTATTGCTAAAAAATAATATCTTCTTCTTTTCCCTATTCAGCTGGGATTCAGAGAACAAGACCAAATTTGCCTATATCTTAACAAAACAATTGGATAAAAATGGGGAAAAAGTCAAGCAAATCAACTATTTGTGTACTAAAAATAATATGGTTCTGTTAATAAATTCAACACTAAAGATGATTAAGCCTTACTCTACTCTATTAAATTGACAAAATTGATAGATGATGATGGTAAAAAGTGGAAGGTCTGTGAGGAAGCAGATGCACAAATGTACTACTGGGTGAGATCAAATTTGGTCTGATCTTTCTGCAAAGCTACTTGGAATGCTGAGAGAAAAATGATTAAAAACTTTTTATGCCATTTAACTCCTCTATCTCCAACTATTAGACAAAAACTCCAAGGAGGTAACTGACAAAATTGAGAGATAGCAGATAAAAAGAAATGTTCATAGAAGTCCTTTTGTGTTAGAAAAGGAACAAGAAAAATGGAAGGAGAGTTGGTGAACAGTTGATGAATGGCTCAACAAATTGTACTATGCAAATATAATGGGGTCTTATTATGTTGTAATAAACTATGACAGGAATTCAGAGAATCAAGAGGAAACTTTCATTAACTCATGAAAAGCAAAGAGTAGATCAAAGAATGACATATTAAATAATCACAGTATTGTGAATGTAAACAACACTAAGATGAAGCCAAAGAAAGATTTATGGCAATGACCAATTGCCCCAGAAAAAGTCCCAGAAAAAAGAGAAGAGAATATATCTATCTCCTCTTTTTAGAATAATGAGAGACTCTAATCGTAATATTTCATATATGCCCAGCCTCAGTTACTTTGTTGGTTTATTTTGCTGTTTTTTGTATTTAAACAGGAGGATCCAATGAGGGTATTCTGAAAAATGATTCTTAGGCTTTAAAAGGTATCCATAAGGAATTATTACTTATATAATCAAAAAGCTACATAATCTAATCAATGCTGTACTTCCCTCCATTGATCACTATCAATGCTTGCCCATCTTGGGCACCTCTTTCCCCATGTCTTCCCCAAAGATCACCACAGAGGGTCACCCAATAGACATTTATTTTTTTTTTAGAGAGGGTCTTTTATGATTTTCAGTTACATGTAAAAACAGTTTTTTTTACAATTGTTTTCTGACATTTTAGGATTCAGATTTTTTTCCCCACCCTGCCTTCCTCCCCTCCACAAGGCAGTAAATAGTCTGATATAGCTTATATCGGTGCTTTTATGTAATACATATTTCCATATTGCTCATTCCATGACAGAAGACACATATCACACATCCAATAAAAAACCTATGAAGGAAATAATGTGGAAAATAGCATGCTTTGATCTGCAATCAAACTCCAATAGTTCCTTCTTTGGCTGTGAATAGCATTTTTCATCATGGATTCCCAGTGATTTTTTTAAACAATATTTTATTTGATCATTTCCAAACATTATTCATTAGAGACAAAGATCATTTTCTTTTCCTCCCCAACCCCACCTCTTCCATAGCTGATGCGCGGTTCCACTGGGTATCACATGTGTTCTTGATTCAAACCCATTTCCATGTTGTTGGTATTTGCATTAGAGTGTTCATTTAGTCTCTCCTCAGACATGTCCCCTCAACCCCTGTAGTCAAGTAGTTGCTTTTCTTTGGTGTTTTTACTCCCACAGTTTGTCCTCTGCTTGTGGATAGTGTTTTTCTCCTACATCCCTGCAGATTGTTCAGGGACATTACATTGCCACTAATGGAGAAGTCTGTTACATTCCATTGTACCACAGTGTATCAGTCTCTGTATAAATAGACATTTATTTTTGTTAGGAGTATCTCAGTGATTCTTTCTAGTAGCCTGGCCCCATCCTCTATGAACCTTTTCATTGCCCTGTGAATGAAAAGTAGCTCTGAAAAACTACTAATAGTGTTGCTCAATAGGAATGAAGTTCCAGGTCAATAAAATAATGTCAATAAAATACATATATTGAAATTTTAGGCTTTTGATTTTATGGGAAGCTGGGGGCCAACAAAAAAGTGCTTTGGAATTTTTGTACAGAAATCCAGTACACTCTTCTTTCTTTTTCAACTCTGGATCCAAGATGAACAGAAAGTATTAATTAGGCAAACTCATTTTATTTGTATTTATTGATTGAGTTTAGGCAAACTCATTTTTTAAAAAATTTTAAACGTTATTTTATTTGGTCATTTCCAAACATTATTCACTGGAAACAAAGATCATTTTCTTTTCCTCACCCCCCCACCACCTTTCCCTCTCCCATAGCCGATGCACGATTCCACTGGTTATCACATGTGTTCTTGACTCGAACCCATTTCCCTGTTGTTGGTATTTGCATTAGAGTGTTCATTTAGAGTCCCTCCTCAGTCATATCCCCTCAACCCCTGTAGTCAAGCAGTTGCTTTTCATTGGTGTTTTTACTCCCACAGTTTATCCTCTGCTTGTGGATAGTATTTTTTAGATCCCTGCAGATTGTTCAGGGACATTGCATTGCCACTAATGGAGAAGTCCATCACCTTCGATTGTACCACAATGTATCAGTCTCTGTGTACAATGTTTTCCTGGTTCTGCTCCTTTTGCTCTGCATCACTTCCTGGAGGTTGTTCCAGTCAGTCTCCATGGAATTCCTCTACTTTATTATTCCTTTTAGCACAATAGTATTCCATCACCAACATATACCACAATTTGTTCAGCCATTCCCCAATTGATGGGCATCCCCTCGTTTTCCAATTTTTGGCCACCACAAAGAGTGTAGCTACGAATATTCTTGTACAAGTCTTTTTTCCTTATTATCTCTTTGGGGTACAAACCCAGCAGTGCTATAGCTGGATCAAAGGGCAGACAGTCTTTTATCACCCTTTGGGCATAGTTCCAAATTGCCCTCCAGAATGGCTGGATCAATTCACTACTCCACCAGCAATGAATTAGTGTCCCCACTTTGCTACATCCCCTCCAGCATTCATTACTTTCCATAGCTGTCATGTTAGCCAATCTGCTAGGTGTGAGGTGATACCTCAGAGTTGTTTTGATTTGCATCTCTCTGATTATAAGAGATGTAGAGCATTTTTTCATGTGCTTATTAATAGTTTTTATTTCTTTGGCTGAGAACTGCCTGTTCATGTCCCTTGCCCATTTATAAATTGGAGAATGGCTTGATTTTTTGTACAATTGATTTAGTTCTTTGTAAATTTGAGTAATTAAACCTTTGTCAGAGGTTTTTATGAAGATTGTTTCCCAATTTGTTGCTACCCTTCTGATTTTGGTTACATTGGTTTTGTTTGTACAAAAACTTTTTAATTTGATGTATTCCAGATTATTTATTTTGCATTTTGTAACTCTTTCTAATTCTTGCTTAGTTTTGAAATCTTTCCCTTCCCAAAGGTCTGACATGTGTACTATTCTGTGTTCACCTAATTTTCTTATACTTTCCTTCTTTATGTTCAAGTCATTCACCCATTTTGAATTTATCTTGGTGTAGGGTGTGAGGTGTTGATCTAAACCTAATCTTTCCCACACTGTCCTCCAATTTTCCCAGCAGTTTTTATGAAATAGTGGATTTTTGTCCCAAAAGCTGGAATCTTTGGGTTTGTCATATACTTTCTTGCTGAGGTCGCTTGCCCCCAGTCTATTCCACTGATCCTCCTTTCTGTCTCTTAGCCAGTACCAGATTGTTTTGGTGACCACTGCTTTATAATATAGTCTGAGATCTGGGACTGCAAGGCCCCCTTCCTTGTATTTTTTTTCATTATTTCCCTGGATATCCTTGATCTTTTGTTCTTCCAAATGAACTTTGTTATGGGCAAACTCATTTTTAAAATAATACATTAAACCCAATCAAACAATGATGTGTACATGGCCCTAATTTATTGTCTGGATGTTTATTTTATTGTTGGTGATATGTAATTTCAAGGTAGCTCTGGTTTTTTGCTTTTTTAGGCTCTCACTTTCAGTGACACTTTGAACTTGTCAGGGCATAGCAAAGACATTGATTTAGTCAAAGACATTTGAAATTACCACAACTCTTTGTCCTTCCTCTAAAAGCTAGTGAACTGATTGTTATAAGAAGTGATCTGAACCTTAGCCTCTGAATGAAGTCCAATCAAAATTGTATCTCAAAGTTCAGAGCACTTTTCCCTCTTTTCTTCCTTTATCTCTGCCTCAGCTTCCCTCAGTTTCTGAGGTTCCACAGACAAACTGCTAGAAAGGCTTGCTCCTGTTTAGGGTGTTTCTGTCAGCACCAGAAATAGGAAGAGCCCCAAACCTCTAGAGAGTTTTATCTCTGGAGAGTTTCATTCTCCTTTTGTAGACCCATGAGAAAGGGAGAGTTTAGATGGGTCTGAGGTCAGCCATTGAACTTTTGCATGATTTATTGAATCAGGCAGAACCATTGCCTCTCTGGAGAGTCACCCATTTCAACTCTTCCTGGGCACCTGCAGGTAATGATTGTTTTCATGTTTGTCTTCATCCAGGAAGAACCTTTTGGACCCTCCTCTCTGCTGGAGCTGGTCTAACCACATCATAACACTTCAGTGTATGTCTGCTAGGAACATTTTCTGAGGGAAAGGATGAAAGGAAGGAGGGATGAAGTTTTGCTATATGCCCAGACAAATGGGTTCTATTAAGCACCTAAAAGGAATTGATGGAGCAGAGAAATATCATTTGGAAAACATTTCTACTTAGTATATTATCTGTATGTGCTAAGTTTTCTTTCTGCCACCAATTAAGGGACCCTTAGGGCACTTGCCAGAGAGGGGCCTGGTGGACACAAAGAATGGCCAGTATGTGAAGACATGGAAGGAATGTCTCTGGGCCTTAGGCAACATTTGTTGTCAACAAGGATGTGCAGATGAAAGTCAGACCCAACTGTCCTCTTACCCATACTCCCTGAAAAAACAAAAAGAGAAAGAGAGAATTCTAAAACAATGGCTTCTAGTATTCTCGCCCCATTTTCCAGACCCAGTGAAACCCGAAGGTATGCTATATATAAACTGTGAACAAATGTTTTGAATAAAGTTTCTCTGGCTACACACATATATGTCTGAAAGTCACATCCAGCAAATATTTGGATCTTTCCTGATTCTCTCAACAATTTTCAACTTTCCTACACAATAGAACTGGCTTCCTGACTTCCCCTTTCCCAGAGCTGTTATAGGAGGGGATTAAATGTTCTCTTCTTATCTTGTTCCAAAATAGTATTTTAGATGGCTACTTCTCTTGCTAACTATTGGGGATCTCTATTTGGAGTTTTTAATGAAAAATTGAATTATTGAATTTAATATATACTTAATCACTAAGTATGGGCAGCTAGATAGTGACATAGTTGATAGAAGGTCCCACTTAATGTCAGGAGGACTCTGCCTCAGTTTACTCCTCTGTAAAATGAGCTAGAGAAGGAAATGGCAAGCCATTCCAGCATTTTACCCAAGACAACTCCAAAATAGGTCACAAAGTGTCAAACATGTCTGAAAATGACTAAACAATAACAATAATTAAACATACTTTCATAACATCATTTACATTCATCATTTTCTCTGGCTCTAATTAACTTTTGCTTCAGACAATATTATAGACTCCTAATTGGAGTTTTGGTTTTTATCCTTGCAAATACATTCCACAAGTAAGCTCACAGAGCAATTAATTAAATTAAATTCAGTTCATTTCTTTAAAAAAAATAAATCCTTTAAATCTTTAAATCCTTACCTTCTGTCTTAGAATCAATACTGTGTATCAGCTGCAAGGCAGAAGAGAGGTAAGGGCTAGGCAAATGAGGTTAAGTGACTTGCCCTGCGTCAGACAGAGTTCATTTCAAAGGAATTCAACAAACACTGAGCACTTACTGTGTGCTTGGAACTGTCCTAGGTACTACTGATAGAGAAGCAAAACCACATACAAGAAGAACTAATTTTCTCCTAGAAAGAAATAATGCATATATTAATAAATACAAAATAATTTAAAGGTGAAAGCATTAAAAACTGAGGAGAAGGAAACTTCATGGAAGAGGTGATTTTAATTTGAGCCTTGAAGGAAGATAATGATTCTGGGAGGTATTTTTGAATAGGGAAGGAATTCCTGGCAAGGGATTAATTATATGATTGCAAAGCGGAGGTAAATAAAATGAATAGGTCAATGAGTCACTTTATTGTTCACTTTGGCAAGAATGTATAACTCATAGAAAAAAGGGGAAATAAGGTAGAAAGGTAGGTTTCACTTATATTTTAAAGCGCCTTAAATGCCATGATGAGGAGTTTGTATTTGATACTATTGACAATAAGGATCTAATGATGATTTTTGAGAAGAGGAAGGGAAAAACCAGATCTATGTCTTAGGAAGATGATTTTGACAGCTGTAGAGGGGATCGAATGGATATGGTTGAGACCAGAAACATGGGAGATCATTACAATGGCTTGACAATGTCATTTTTCTGCTTAGTAGGGTCTCCATTATCTAATAACTTAAACATTAGATCTTCGTTCTGGCATTCTATGTTTTTTTTAATTTTTATTTTATTGCACTATTTGTCTGAAATATATCTTTATATCATTACCTTATTTCTTCCTCCCATGTATTCTATGTTGAAAGCTAATATGACTAACCACAACTACTAGCTTTCTTCCTGCACTCTCCCATGCAGATTAGTTAAAACATCCCGGTCTTGACATACCTTGGAATGGTGTCTTTTTCTCTCTAAAATAGTCTTCACATGGAAATATACTTGGCAACTAACTTTATGGGGGATTCTATAGTTAGATTTGGATTTTCCCACTTGGATATTCTGGAAAAGGCACTTTTTATTATTCTGTAGTTTCCAGGTATCTTAACCAATAAAAAAATGTTTCTGATTATTTGGAATGTTTTTTTTTCTTCAATGTTCTTTCCTTATTTTATTTAGTCGTACCTAAATTTATCTGCTCTAACTGAAGGGGAGGTAAGGAAATTTGCAGAAACAAAATAAAGCATACATCTATGATTACTAGTTTATTTTTTCGTATTTCATTGTTGTTAGAAAATTACTTCTTTTATCTATCTTAGTCTCTCCAACTATAAAGTGTGAAAAATAATATTCAATAATAGTTCTTTACATTTATTGAGTGTTTTAAGGTTCATAATGAATTTCACACAAATTATCTCATTTATTCCTCTCAACAATGTTGGGAGATTAGTATTACAGTTATTTTATGTATTTTACAGATAGGAAAACTGAGGATCAGAGATCTATGACTTGCCCATAGTTATCTAATTATTAGCATAGTCAGGCTTTGAGCCCAACCATTTTTTATTACAAACTTGCCACTCATTGAATTTAATCACAAGTTCATGATATTGTAAAACCATAGATTTAGATATGGAAAAGTTCTTAGACAAAAATCTCTTCCAGCATTCTCATTTTACTTATGAGGAAACTAAGTGAAATAGGTCAAGTAGCATATCCACTATTTATTATATATGTATTAAATGGCAGAGATAGAATTCAAACCCAGGTCTTCTGGATCTGAATCTAGTATTCTTTCTCGTACAATTCTATGAGGAAAGCTCTATGCAGACTTTAAAATGATAAACATAAATTATCAGTCAGAAAATGAAATAATTTTACTCAGTATCCAGTTGTCCAAAGTTAGAAAAAATGTACCTGCTACTCATCAGTTGGGGAATGACTGAATAAATTATGGCATATGAGTTTAATATGGTTATAAGAAGTGATAAAAGGGACAGTTTTCAGAGAAAATTGGGAAAACTTGGATGAAACAATTCAGGATCAAGAGAACAAAGAAAACAGTCTATACAGTAACAACAATAGTGTAAAAGGAAAACAATTTGGAAAGGTTTATGAAATATGATCAACATAATAGTCAGCCATGATTTTCAGAGGATAGATGATGAAGAATGCAACCCACTCTTAGACAGTGAAGTGATGGACTTAAAGAAAATGTTGGCAATGCAAGAAATTGTTTTATTGACTTTTTGTAGTTATAATAAAGGTTTTGTTTTTCCTTTATTTTTTCTCCAATGGGAAAGGAAGGAGGTGTAGAAGAGAAATATAATAATTTTTACAGATTAAAAAATAAACATTTTCTGTACAATTAATTCCTTGATTCTGTACAATTAATTCTAGTAATCTAGTGCCCAGGTAGAATTCCCTTAGCTGATTCTGGTGCCTTGGATAGGGCATGTTCAATTTGTTTTTTTTTTTATCCATACAGTAGTATCCTGGACCTACCCTTTCATCCATCACACTATTACAAAAATACTGTTTCCTGACATCCAATAGGAAATTTACAAGGTGTCTGGGCAGGTATTATGAGAAAATCAGATCATCTATGATTCTTTCATGGTTCTCTGGGTCTCTATGATAGCATTCTACTCAGATGTGCCTTAAGAATAATCCTCCCTTATCCCTTATGTCTCATGCCCCATCTCCTGAGGCCTAGACTAGCTAAGGTATTTACAGAGGTCACTTTAAAAATCACCTGTGTTTCCATGATAAGTTAAGGGTTAAAGGACTTTCCTCACATTAGTCTTGAAATGATAATACATTGCCCCATTTTGCAGAAGAAGAAAATAAGGCTCAGAGAACTTAATTAACATTCTTTTTCCCCCTGATACACTCCATTGTATATCAACAAGGGTTTTCTAGAGATAGTCCCTAACTATAGTGATGGATTTCCAAATATTGTGGCAAGTCAATGAGAGCTGGATTTTTCAAAAGAATGAGTCTTCTACTAATGAGGAAAATATACTAGTCACTGCCTACTTCATTGATGGTCATGGTCAAATTCAATTCAATTGAACAAAGATGTAGGAGTCCAGACATATACTAACCTTGCACAAACAAAACCAATCCAAACATGATTAGAATAGAAACAAAAAATCTCAGAAGGAAATTATAGCAAGTGTCTCTGACAAAGGTCTTATTTCTCAAATACATAGAAAACGGAATCAAATTTAAGGTGAGAGAAGCAAGATGAGCTCAGTCCATGGAGTGCCACATAGACAATATGCCTAAACATTGTACAGAGATAAAAGCACAAAATGCCAGAAGGGCAGCAAATGTAAGATCCTTGAGAGGAGGGATTCTTTCTTTCTATCTATCTGAATCCAGTATTTCTCCTAGTACCTAACACTAAGTAGGTGCTTAATAAGTGTTTGTTAATTGACAGATTAATTTCTGTTTGGATGAATGGGATGATAAAATGGAATATAACACGGGTCTGTGACATGAAACCTGGTACTTACTAGCTGTATAACAGTAGCCAAGTCAATTTCTCTTTCTTGGGTCTCAGTTTTCCCATCTGCAAAATGAGAGGTTTGAGCTAGCTAACCTCTAGTCTTTTTAGCTCTAAATCCTATCTTCTTTTGAAACTGATGGAAACCAGAGGAAATAAATCCTTCCCATCCCCTTGTTAGTCCAAGTTCTTTCTCCTCAGGGAGTCCTCTCCATCATCCTTGCATACTTCTTGGGGTCCTTGACCAGCACATAATTCCTACTAATTCTTCAACTTGGCTGAATACTTCTGGCTCTTTCTGCAGCCCTCTCTTCTGACTCTGGGCTCTGGCTCCAGTCCGGCCAGGGTTTATGTTCCTGGAGCATTCCCTTGAGAGTCACAGCTCGTGTTTCTTTTTTCAGACTTTTCTGAGCTCTTGCATGTTGCCTCCTCTCCAAACTCCTTGTGTTTGCCAGCAGAGTCATTTGGACTCATTTTTAATAAGCTGCTGAGATCTCTGCTTGGACTGAAAATATTTTGCTTGACTTGTGTACTAGAAAAAAAATGATGGCCCCATATAGAATGACAAATATTTATTAGATTTCGAAAATGCACCCTGGGCTTTAAGAGGCCCCTGGGAAAGCATTAAATTAAAAATTGCTCATGTATTAAACAACCCATGGAATAAAATAAACCATTACTGGTGGTTGTGTTCCACCTCTGGGTCTGGATAGTCAGGGCAACAGCCAGGCATGTTGTCCTTCTGAGTGAAGGGAGGAAGGTACTGCATAGGCATTCAGAAAATTCCTAGAAGTCCCTTGGGAGGAAGCACAGCCTCATGAATAAAGTCATTGGACTTAGAGAGACCAAGACTGGGTTCACATCTTATCTCAGACACTTATTGGCTGTGTGACTCTGGATAAGTCTCTTAAGTTCTTAGAGTCTTGGTTTTTTTCATCTGTAAATTGGATAGTTGGACTTGATAGCCTTTCAAGACTCTTTTAGCTCTAAAACTCTGATTTTGGAATTGTATGTCCATGGATGAAGACAACAGTACTTTGAGCAAAAGCAGGAGTTTGAATTATCCTTTAAGTTCAGTTGCTTTGAGAGGGCTCAAAACCTCATCCAATATATTGTCTGTATAAAGTCAATGTAAATGTGACTATTTCTCTTAATAAGGCAAGGTAGTGAGAAAAAGGAAATGGGTTCAAAGCCCAGTTCTATTTCTTATTATCTGTAGCTACTGACTGCTCAAAATATGTAGCTCCAGCTCTGTGCCTCTTAGTTTTCTCCTCTGTGAAATCAACAAGCTGGGATCAATGACCTCTGACATCTTGACCAACTTAAAGATTCTATGATTTATGAATTCTGGTCTACTGGCTATTCCATAAATTAGGCAGTTCATTTCTTCATTCCCTCCTTTAAGAAAAATAAAAAACCCTAACCTTCCATCTTAGAATCAATTACTATGTACTGATTCCAAGGCAGAAGGGTCATAAGGGTATGTATGGCAATAGAGGCTAAGTAACTTGCCCAGGGTCATACAACTAGGAAGTATATGAAGCTAGATTTGAAACTACGACTTTTTGTCTCTAGACCTGATTCTCAATTCACTGAGCTACCAAGCTTCCCCCAGTGCCAGCCCATTTCTTAATTCCAGGCGTTCTTTCTGGCTATCTCCTATGCCTGGAATGCTCTCCCTCCTATGTTCCACCTTACTGGCCTCTCTGGCTTTCTTAAAGTCCCAAATAAATCCCACCTTGTACAGGAAGCCTTCCCTAACACCTCTTAATTATAGTGATTGCTTTGAATATATTTGTTTGCATGCTGTCTCCTTCCAGTAGACTGTAGGCTCTTTGAAGGCAAGGCTGTTGTCTTTTCTCTCTTTCTGCATCCTCAGTACTTAACACAATACATCAAACTTAATAAATGTTTATTGAATAGAAATCCTTTTTAAAATTCGGGCTGATGTTTGGGTTTGATGGAAATCAGTTTGTATTCTTCAAACATCAGAAAGCTTACTCTGACCACTGGCCCACACCAAACCACTCCCTTCTCTGGCTTCCTTTAAGGTGTTTTTGTCCTCTGACATTTTTGTACTTTTGCCTTTCCTCGCTATGGGATCTTAATTCCTCTGTGGCAGATTTATTTTTTGTGCTTGTTGAATGATCCCAAATCTCCTAGCCCATGGGTTCACATACCCCTATTGCACTGTATCCCTTCTACTCTATAGAAGAGAGTAAATGCCCCTATTATGCTACTCAGAGGAGTAGCTGATTCTACTACCAGTCCTGGGCAGAGTCTCATAACATTTCCCCAACAGCGGGGCATATAACTATGGACAATCTTCAGCCCTCTAGTGAATGAACACCAAGCTTGTACAAGATAGAAATGCCTAGGAGGTAATGCCTGATTCTCAAAGCTAGTCAGGACCTTAGGATTCAACTTGTTGATGTATAACTATAATGATCTCTGTTGCAACAATATTGACTGGTAGCTATTTGGTGCTCTCCTGGATATCTGGATTGAGAGGGAACCTACAACCTTCTGTAGGGTGGTTACTCAATTCCATTTTTGTAAAGCTCTAATTGTTCTCTTTACCTTGAGCTTCAATCTGTTTTTCTGAAATTTCAGTCCATTTTATTCAATTCAACAGACATTTATTAAAAGCCTCAGGTAGTGCAATGATTTCTACCCATATCTCCGGGCTCTTCTGGAAGCCAATGATGAATAATTCCAATTCTGCTTCCATATGATAGGGCTTTCCATAATTGTTTCCAACATCTCTCCCCCTCAAGCCCCACCAAGTCTTTTCTTCCCCAAACTAAATGTCCTCTGTTCCTTCAACTCATTTGCATGCAGTAGGATTTCCAATCCCCTCACCAATAGGGCACTTTCTTCTGGAGTAGGTCCAGGTGGTCAATGTCTTTTGTGGTTAATGTCCTTGCCAATATGTGACATCTAGAGGTAAAGTCTGAGAGAAGAAAAGAAGGAAATAAGTATTTAAGTTGCTACTATGCACTAGGCACCATATTAAGTGCTTTACAAATATTCTCTCATTCAAGCCTAACAACAATCCTGTTGTTATTGTTCCCATTTTACAGTTGAAAGAACTGAGTCAGACAGAAGTTAATTGACTGGCCCAGGGTCACACAGCTAATTAAGTGTCTGAAGCCTCAGATGTTTCTGACTGGAAGCCTAGTATACTATCCACTGTAGTGCCCATCTAGCTCCAGAAGGACAGCCATACTGTACTAATTCTCTTAGTCAGTTTCTTGAAGGTCAGCAAGCTGATGGAGAGTACTCATCATAGTAAATGAGACACTCTAAGGCATCAGCAGAGCTGAAAATGAGGCTTTCCTACTATACCCACTTTACCTCAGTCTTTTCTCTATTCATTGTTCCTCTGACTATGGTCAAAGGTAAATAATTGCTGGATACCACTCTATTGACACCACCAATGGATCTGCCTTCTTTTCTTCAACACTAACTAGATTTTGGAAATAAGGCCAAGATTATATACAAAAAAACCCACTTCAAATGTTCCTTTCCCCTTCATTGTTCTGTTCAGCTCCTTCAGTTACTATGACACCAAACTCATAATAAGCATTCCACAAGTAATTGCAAAATGGAATTAAATATATTGGAAGAACCAACTGATATATGTGAAGGGAGGCAAAGAGAGCTTCCCTTTGCATGAAGTCCATCTTTTAAGTTTGAAATATTTCATCATTAGAGTCTTGATAACTAATATTTTTTCTATTCATTTTTTCCTTCTCATTCAGCCTTCCATTAGTCTGGTCTGATTCACTTAGAAGCATCTCAAGGCTTCAAAGGCCACAGGAAACCTTGGGGATGCCCAGACCATCTTTTCTGAACCCAGATGAAAGGTTTAGCATTTTAATAATCTCAAGTCTCTCCCATTTGGAGCCACTGTCAGAAGGCCAATTCAGACTATACTACTCTATTCTATATTACTAATCTATACTTCTAAACTACTAGTGAGTAGCACAGCAAGGAGAAAATGATTTTATTGGGCTGGGTATCAGAAGGGCCTGGGCTTTTATCCTTCTTCCAATAATGGATAAAGTTGTCCTGGGCAAAAATATTTCACATCCATATTCTCATTTATAAAATGGCAACAATATTCACACATACCTACACTCCTGAATCCAAATATCTAGAAGATGCTTTCCATTACACCATTATGAAATATGGAATTCTGTGTGTGTATGTATGTGCTATTTATTTTACAGCTAAAAACACTGAGGCAAACATGTTTAATGATTTGTTCTAAGTTCATAGTACATAGAGAGTAAAGAATAGAGCTACAATTTGGACCCAGATATCCTGTCTCCAAATCCAGTCTTCTTAGTCTGTCCCTAAAGCCAAAATTAGAAAAAACTAAACAAAAAACAACAACAACAAAACACTGATGCCCAATACTTCTCCCATTCTTTCTTGCCTTGGAGAAGAAAACATAGGTAGAATTTACAGAGTAAGGTTCAGATGGAGAAAAGAAATGAGGCCAGGATTGGAAGAAAATAAACCCCCAAAAACTGATGCCCAATGATTCTCCCAATCTTTTTTGCCTTGGAGAAGACAGCATAAGTCAAAGTTTTGGGGAATAAAGTTCAGATGGAGAAAAGAAATTAGGTGAAGAATAAGGAAAAAAAGACATTGATGCCCAATATTTCTTCCATTCCCTCTTGCCCTGGAGAAGACAGCACAGATGGAAGTTTTGGAGAATAAGGTTCAAATACAGAAAAGAAATGGAACAAGAAATGCCATGGCCTTGAGTTAGGTCTGTCATTGGCCTATTAGAAACCTGGCCCCCAAATATGAAAATTGAAGGAGTCCTTTAAAAGACATTTCAATGAAGACACAGAGACTAGAGATATGAGTTCCATTTGCCATGGAAACAGCAATGAGCACCGCACATGGAGAGGAGCATCCCAGGAAGGCTTGAATGACAGGGCTTTAAAAGGCCTGAGACGACATTTTTCTGTTTGAAGAAAACAGCAGAAAGGGCTAATTTGGACTCCTGTTACTTTCCAGCAACATGGCTCTCTCTGACCCCAGAGGAGCTAGTGTGTGCTGAGCTCCCTGTCTTAATGTCTGAGAATTGCAAACTGTGCTTCTCCAGCCCCAACTCCCCAATGGATTGGTCCACTGGGTTAAATAGCTCATTTCAGTTCAGCAAAGTGGGTTTTATATGCAATTAATAGTTTGTTAATTTGGTTAAATGTCAAAGCATACTTTTTTTTTAATCCATGCAATATAACCCCAACCCCTGGTACCTTTGAAAACCAAGGAGGATGCTATTATTTTCCAGTGAATGCAGACGCAAATACATTCAGACTCCGCTTGAAATTGACTGGACAGGACCCTGGCAAAATGTCCCCCTGGGGAGGAGAGACATTATTGTGTTAGCACATTTAGGCTCCAAACCCACATGAAAGGGACAAGTGAAGGAAATCATAGGATCATAGATTCAAAGCTGGAAGTGCCTTAGAGTTCATCTAGTTCAATCTATTTACTATATAAATGGAGAAATGGCCTAAAAATTCACATCCATTAAATAGCAGCTTTAGGATTGGAACCCAGATCCCAAATGTTCTCTTCTTTCTTTATATTCTGCTGCCTAGATGGCTGAAAAATTATAGCTCAAAGCTATAATATAATATAAATAATATAAATCAGAGCATAATGCAGATTTGGCCTCAAGTCATGAAAATAATCCTTTTAATTTCCTCCTCTGCTTTTCAGTGGAGAACTGATGCTATCTGTGGCTCTTTAAAAGGATCTGGGTTATTTGAAATACAAGGGTTTCCAGTGTTTTGGGTATTCTGATTTTGTCTTTTAGAAATAGCCACCTCCATCTTCTAGGTTCAGTCTGTTGACTCAAATGGCCCTTTTATAAGAGATTCCCTAATTGGCATGAAGGACCTAGACAGGCTTTAGGAGTACTTTTCACTTCTCAATCATTTTTGTCACCCATATTAGTGAGAAACATCAGTAGCTGATGTACTTTCCCCTAGGAAAGTGTGGTCATTGGTTCCTCATGTAGGCACAGAGCCTCACAAGGTTCAAAAGCATTAACAGATATATTTAAAGCTTTAAGGAAACTTATAGGAGTTTTATCAGGGTCCACAACCTTCTAGTTGTTACCACAGTGCTAGCCAGAGTAGAGTTAAGAAGGGTATTTGTAGGGTTGCTACACCCTGGTAGTGAGTATTCCTTTCTGAGTTTCTTCTTATCCTTAGTGCAGCATTTCTTCATCCCCTTTAACTTCTTGATGCTGCTTCCCTAAAGCAATCTCTATTTCCAACCATTCTCAGAACCCAGCAGGTGATGGTCATAAATACTTTGTCTTTTTTTCCCCTTTACTCAAGTTCCCTATGTTTTTTCCTCTTTCTTCATTTCCCAACATTCTCAGCTTTGAGTATATTATAATGCCTGCTATGTAGCAGAAGGCAGACCTCCTTGTCTAAGGAGCCTAAAATTTCTATCAAAGGCAGTAGGGGAAGAGTATTCCTTTCCTTTGCTCTCCATCAGAATTTCTGTCTCTTCAGAGGTTGTTACAACCCAAACACACACTTCTAGACCCAGTTGCTTAAATGTGTTCTCTCCCACCCTCCAGGGATTACTTTTACTGTGTGGTGAAGTCAATGGATTTCTTCTCAGAATAATCTTTTTAAATCCATCCAGCACAATATACAGGATTACAAAAGAAATTGATTAAATAGAAATATAGCTATCAAACTATTGGAAAAAAAGTTCATGGACCCAGATTAAGAACCTCTGATATAGAAGGGGGATAAAAGAGAAATAGTACACATATCACACCCCTCAAAAATTTTCTGGGGATAAGGAAAAGAAGACTTTGTAATTTGTACTATACCTTTTTGGATACCATCACTTCAAAGAATGCTGGTGCTAATTTGGTGGATGTGGAATAATAGTGCAAGTGGGTAGGAGATGCCAAACAAGAATGATATTGTTCTAGACTTGTAAAATAGTAGCAGTTCACTTTTTGAGAACATTGTTCATTTCTTGAATTGACTGTTCCTTGAGGTCAGCATCAACTTTTTTCTTTATAATCCCCAGATTGGCATGGAGCTTTCCATATAATAAGGATATAATAATATTTGCTAAATTGAAATCTATAGTACTCTCAGGTAGCAAAGATTAGAGTATCGTTATCCTTATTTTACAAATGCAGAAATAAATTCAGATAGGTCATATGGTTGGCGACCACTGTTACTTAATGGTAACTAGCTGGTATGGGGAGTAGAAGGCTAAATTAGAAAACAAGAAAGTCTAGTTTCAAATTCTACCTTAATCACTTATTATCTATGCCACCATGACCTCTTTCAACCTCAGTTTTCTCCTCTGTAAAATGAAAATAATAACACCTACCTCACAGTGAACCTAAAGTACTTTGCAAACATTAAATCACTTGAATATTGTTACAAAGCTAGAAAGTATCAAAACTAGGATTTGAACACAAGTCTTTTAATTGTAAATTCTAGGTTGTTTTCTATTACACCACCATGAATTATATAATGCTGTGGAAACAGCAGGTTCTAACCCATCCCTGTCCAGTCCTTTTTTTTAAAAACTTCTCCTAGCAAGGGTAGTAGGATGCCTAACATTCTCTTGCCTTCCTTTTCTTCTAAGATCTAGAAGGATCCAGTTTCTATATTCTGAGATGTAAAACTTTTTTCTTGTCTTCTGTACTGGCTCACACTAGAACTGAGTCATCTCTTCTTGGAGGGTAGGAAAGGCATACTGGGTGGTCAGATTAGGGAGGGTTTAGCAATTCTGCCTGTGCATGGAAATCCCATATCCCATGGGTGAGGCTGAATCTGGACAGGATGATGAGTAGAGAGTATAGAACTCCCTCGACTCTGCTGCCAATGATTCTCATGTTACCTCTCTCTCTCCTGAGCTTTGAGGGGCTGGCACAAGTCACGACCTAGTAGCCCCTAAGGAAGGTGCTTCATGACAATGAGAAAAGTGGCTGACCCATTCATTTTGTAGGCTGTCTGAGCATAAGCCTAATCAATTTGGGTAGGGATAAAAGGAAGCTCTTTTCCATTTTTCCGTTTTTAGCTTTGTAATCATGGGTAAACCATTAAACTTTCCCAAGACTCAGTTTCTTCATTTCTAAAATAGAGATAACAATACCTGCAGTACCTACCTCACAGGGTTGTTGGTTAATTTGGATGAGATAAATACGGAGAATATTTAGAAAATTTTAGTGTCATTAAAAAAAAAAAAACATTTTCCCTCTCTTCTTCCTCCTCATTCTTCTCTGAGCCAAGGAATATCTCATTTGTAAGGCTTCATAGATACAAATGGGAAAATGGAGTTTACATATGCACCTTCAACTTTTCACAGAATTTATTGCTCTTAGACTTGAGGAAATCCCCTGATAGCAATACATTCGGTAACATAGCAAGGGGCAAGGTGCTTTTCATTGGCTGTACTCAAGATGGTCTTATCTCGGTGCTCTCTGAATTCAGAGGTGGCTCAGAGTTCCTTGAACATTTATATCATTTCATGTCTGATATGAACACCACCTTTATCCCTCTTCACAAATTCAAATCTCTGTTGCTCTTTGGTTGATCTTTCTCAAAGTCTTGTCTGAGGACCTTGTTATCACGCCGGTGCTAACATTCCTCATTGCCTTCATGTTGGACAAAGGGAAGAAGGAAGATGGCTAGTTATAGTGAATGCAGGTCTTTGGACTCCAACTTACCATTAGACTATGCCATACCTTTAGCAGAGACTTCTGCAGAACTGAAGCAAATCCTTTTTACTTTACTTTCCACACCATATGCCCTCTCTGGGCACCAAAGCTCCAGTTTCTCTATGTCGAATATTAAAGAAGTTATCAAAAGAGGCCCATCTGTGAACTCAAGGTCGTAGGGTACAGTTTGTCCAAGCTGCTTTGACAAGTATCAGAGCATAGCCCTGTGACTAGCATGAAAGCAGAATGGGAGAAGCAGCCCCTGTTATGGAGTGAGAAGAGGGAGTCTGTTTAGGAGAGGGTGCTCTGCCAAAGAAGTTGTAGGTGGGGTGGGACTGAGTCTGTGTCTGGATGAGAGACAGTAAAGGCAGTAAAGCCAGATGATTATCATAGGGTGAGTGAAGACCCTCGAGGAGAAGGCCTGCTCTTCCAATAAGAGTGAGGAAAAGAAGCAGATTGGGGGATGGTTCTTTTAGCTCTTTAGAGAAAGTTTCCGAGTCTGGTTCCAAAGAGCAAATTGCCACTACTCCAATGATAAATAATAATGCTGTTGGACCTGGTAGCTCCAAGCCATCATTTCAGAAAGACATACAATACAATTAGCAGTTGCTGTGAGTTGCCAGATGTCAATGAGGCAAGATTTATGTATTTGCTTTTTACATAAGTACAATTTTATTTGATAAGTGCAGTCTAGAGATATAAAGAATTAATACATGGTATATATACATTGTGGAGCATTCTCTCAGCAATATTAAAAACTCTATTACCTCTCTCTCCCTAATATTTCAGTCTGTCAAAAGACCTTCCATTTCATCAGTGTGGGCATTTCCTCCATCAATGCAATTTGTAGTCCTTGTACCCCTAAGTCACCCTCAGAAAGTCACATTTCAGAGCTTGCCATTCCCTAAAAGTCTGCTAACTCCATGGTAATGAATTCTGAAAACCGTTTTCTATTCACAATTGCCCATCTTTCCTTTCCAATCATTCTTTGTGCTCACTGCAACCTATGGTTTCTCTCTTCCTTGTTCCCCTCTTCCATGCTTATTGCTCTGGTTTTGCTCTCTGCCCTTTGCAGGCTTAACTCTATGGTAGACCACGTCAACTCCATGATCCTTGATTCCATTGTTCCCTTGTTGTACTGCTGCTCAGATCCTGTCAAACCTCAGCCTTAGTTTGCTCCCACTATCTGTTCCTTTCATACTTATGTGCTCCTGAATTCTGATTGACATTTACACCAGTGCTGGTTGGCGCCATTACAAATAGTATTAAGTAATTTCAACTAGGCTCTAACTACTGTATTACAATCCTTTTATTTTTCCCCAAGAGTCATGGGGCCATGGGGGCTTTAGATCAAGGTTGAAGTTGGAGAACATGTACCAGAAACCAAACCCCAAGCAAACACGGGGTGGTGGTGGGGAGATGGCAATGCATCCATATCAAGAGGAATTTAGTGGGTGAAAGAGGACCACAAATATTGCCTGATAGCATACATGGGAACTTATTCTCTCTGTTATATCCTTTGTGTAAGAGTGTGTCTAGAAAACACAGTATCTGCCAATGGGCAAACTTCATTTTGCTCTGTTCCTGTCTTACCTCTGGGATTTGGGGGAAATCAGAGAAAAGAATTTGCTATTCCTGAAAGCCCACCATAGCCGTTATACCTCCCATCTAATCCATGTCTTGGAGGGGGAGTATAGGAATACTAAAAGGGATAGTTCCCTGAATCTTTAAATCCCTATATTGGGACATATTCAATATCTGCCTACAAGGGAAGAAGAAAGCATTAGGGAACATCATAATGGAAGAGGCTCAAGAATGGGGACTTCCAATCACTCTTCAAGTTCTGAGACCTCCTTTTATTTCATATTATTTTTCTTCAAGCAGTGTGCAGTCCAGTCAAATGTCCCTATGAGCCATCCCCCACCCTTGAGATTCTATTTCCTATTTCCATAGCTATGAACAAGCTTCTCATCAGGTCTGGAGTGCATGTCTCACTACCTTTTATCTCTCTGAATTCCCTACTTCCCTTCAAGAATCAGCTCAAATTCTACCTCCTCTTCCACAAAAGCTTCCCTCCATATTCTTGGTGTTCTCTCTCATCTCAAATATATACGTATGTGTGCATGTGTGTGCCCCTATGTTTGCATAATATTTGTATGTGTTTATATATGTGTTTTTGTAAAAGTATGTATACCTTCACCCTATATACATATATAATATATTTTATATATATATAAAATCAGTCCATATAAGGATATTCCAAAAGTCTTAGTGCATATCAAAGCTTTAATATATATATATATACATATACATACATATATGTGTGTGTCTAAGAAGATATAGATGATATCCCAAGTCTTAGTACATAACTAAGCTTTAATATATGTATATATACACATGTATGTGTATGTATTTATGCATTATGTATACACAATTCTACCAAAATCATGCCTGAAGACTTTGAATGAGGTCAGAAGACCTGAACTTTAATTTGACCCATTCTATTAACAAGTTATATATCTGGGACTCTTCCTTGCACTGAATATCTGTTTTTCCTTTTTATTTAATTCCATGATCTTTCCTTAAGCATCTACTGTGTATTTGACACTAGATACTAGACAGAAATCCACTCTACTCAAAGGACTTCATGTTCTTCTGGAGGAAAGCAACGTGCATAGAGTTGAGCAAGTAAAACTCTATATGAAGAAAATGAAATTATTTCAGCAAGAGGAATAGCCAATAGCTGATAGGGATGGGGAGAACAAGTTAAATAATATGTACTTGGGGGCAGCTGGATGGCTCAGTGGATTGAGAGCCAGGCCTAGAAACTGGAGGTCCTGGGTTCAAATCTGGCCTCAGACACATGCCAGCTTTGTGACCCTGGGCAAGTCACTTGACCCCCATTGCTTATATATATATATATATATATATATATATATATATATATATATATATATATATATATATATAACTATACACACACACATACATACACACAGTATTGATTCCAAGATGTGTGACAGAGGCTGGAACTAGAGAAAAAGTGCCAAGCTGAGGAGTATGTGAAATTGATCACCTCAATGGGGGAGGGGCTCCAGGAGTGTGGAATACTGAGGAGAGAAGACCCTGGTGAGGAGAACAGTGAGGGTCCCTTGGTCTTGAGAAGCCAAAGAGAGAAGGTGGGAAAAAAAAAAAAACTAAATTCCTGCTATTTCACTCTTATGAAAACCCCAGATTAACTTGAACTTTCAGGCAATATAGGATAGTGGGATCTCTAGATTTTGATTTTAAGGGCCTAGGTTAAATCCCACCTCTGCTACTTATTATTACCTGGGGTAACCCTGGGCAACAGTAGCTGAGATAAAGTCTGCTCAGGTTTCTCTTCATAAAGTCCCTTTAATTAGGAAGTGTTGGGAGGAAAGATTTCCAGTCACCAGCAGGAAAAGTGGGCAACCCTCAGGAGAAAGTCTTTTTCCCAACTTCTCTCTTTGGCTTCTCAAGACCAAGGGACCCTCACTGCTCTCCTCACCAGAGTCTTCTCCTCCTCTGGATTCTACTCCTGGGGACCCTCCCCTGTCGAGGTGATCAATTTCACATACTCCTCAGCTTGGTACTTTTTCTCTAGTGCCAGCCTCTGTCACAGATGGAAGGTAAGGGTTTTAAAAGAAAAAATAAAAACATGTCCTTGATTTTGCAGGAAGTATGGTACATGTTGGGAATACAAAGAGGTATCTGCCCATGAGGAGCTTACTTTCTATCAATGGGAGAGAACGGTACATAAATAACTATGAAAGAGGAACAGAAAACTACACTTAGACTTTGGGGACACTCCATAAATGAATGAAATAAATACAGCAGAAACTGCTGAGTTTTTCTCCTTACCTGGACAAATAAAAACAAAAAGCCTGAAGTAGAAATTGTCTCAGTTCTGCCAAAGCTCAGAGGATTCAAAGCTATTGGAAGGAGAACTGAGACCCTGTCCCTCAGTCTCACTCTTCCCTCCTTAAACAAAGCCTACTTCTATAGAAAAAGCAACAGAAATCTTTCAAACTTGAGCAATGTAGAAGGAGAGGGTCATTGAAATAGCTCCTGGACTGGCATAAGAGCAAAGCTTGAGGGTAGGAGGACCAATGAAGAGTGCCCAGGGCCAAATAGATTTGGAAAATGTCTGCAGCTCAAATAACTCCTGTTTTTTTTTTCCTCCACTACATAGGGTGGCCTGCAGGAACAAACAAAACAGCTTCCCTTCCTTATGCAGAGAATAAACCTCACTAGCTAACCTTCCTACTATTGGAGCAGCTCACTAAGTAGAAGCAAAGCTTGATGGACTCCTGATAAACTCTTTGTTGGAACTTTAATCTCTGGCTGTCTGGGCTTTTATGAAATGTGAAGGCAGATTATGATCTGGGAAATTCTAAAGGCTCCATTTAGGAAATGATTAAACTCCTGTCTCTGTCTCTGTCTCTCTCTGACACACACACACACACACATACACACACATCACTAAAATAATAAAAATTAATTGTGTCATAAGAAAAAAGTTTATGCCACAGTCTTTCATTTTATGAAGGATTTACTCTAGGAATCAGTCTACATAATGAGGATGAGGATGATGATAATAAGAATACAATATGGATAAGAATAATACTTTTCTTAAATAGTTTCCATCTCTATTAATTTTTAAGATTAAACAAAACATTTTTTAGAACAAACCTGTGAGCAAATAATTAAAGAAATAGATAGAAAAACTAGCAATTTTGAGGTACTTGTTTTATTGATAAATGATAGATATAGGGGTTCAGTCCATTGTTGAAGTCTATGCCATAGGGCAACTTTATTTTAATTGAGGACTAGATAACACAGAGCCATGGTAAAGTCTTTTGCCTGGAAACAGGAAATGAATTTAATTGCTAATACTGACAAATTAGCCAGACTTTAGATAAGTTACCTGTTCCTTCTTACATGGCCTCAGTTTTCCCACCTGAAAAAGTGAGGTAATGAAATAAGATGTTTTCCCAGCTTATTCCCAATTCTGATATGCTGGTATGTGATCTCTTTTATCTTTGATAGTCTGTGTTCTTATGGGAAAAGAAGAACACAGAGGATCAAAGAAGGTGAAGGAGGAAAAGCAGAAAAAGGGAACTTAAAGACAAGAAAATCTGGAAATGTTGTCCCATGGGAGATGACAATTGAGTTGCATTTTGAAGGAAACTAGGAATTTTACACAAGATATGGTTGAGGAGGCAGTAGAGACCAGAAGCAGGTGGCTGCTTCTGCAAGGTCATGGTGGCATGGAATGGAATGTTTAGTTCCAGTTTTATTAGAACAGTGAATAAATTAAAGTAAATGATATGAAATAATTTTGGAAAAGTTCTTTCTTCCTTTCTTCCTTTCTTTCTTCCTTTCTTTCTTCCTTCCTTTCTTCCTTTCTTTCTTCCTTCCTTTCTTTCTTCCTTCCTTCCTTTCTCTCTTTCTCTCTTTCTTTCTTTCTTTCTTTCTTTCTTTCTTTCTTTTCTTTCTTTCTTTCTTTCTTTCTTTCTCTCTTTCTCTCTTTCTCTCTTTCTCTCTTTCTCTCTTCTCTCTTTCTCTCTTTCTCTCTTTCTTTCTTTCTTTCTTTCTTTCTTTCTTTCTTTCTTTCTTTCTTTCTTTCTTTCTTTCTTTCTTTCTTTCTTTCTTTCTTTCTTTCTTTCTTTCTTTCTTTCTTTCTTTCTTTCTTCTTTCTTTCTTTCTTTCTTTCTTTCTTTCTTTCTTTCCCCTTTACCTTCTGTCTTGGGATCAATACTGTGTATTGGTTGCAAGGCAGAAGAGTGGTAAGGGCTAAGCAATGGAGGTTAAGTGACTTGCCCAGGGTCACAGAGCTGGGAAGTGTCTGAGGGCTGATTTGAATCTAGGACTTCCCATCTCTAGGCCTGGCTCTCAATCTACTGAGCAACCCAGCTGCCCCTGGAAAAGTTATTTCTGACCAAATGTTGAACTTATTTAAAGACATACCATTTTAGTCAGGGAAGGTCAGAGAAAATGGCTGAGTGGAATTGTCAATAATAACAACAGGAACAATAATAATCATGAAAACAAGTTAATAACATAAATATTCCATAACAAGTAAGAATTATCCTTTAATAGGCATTACCATACCAAGCACTTATAATCTTCAAACAACATAGAATGAGAAGCTCTCAAAGTGTTTTGCAGAAGTGATTAAAAACAATGTGTCAACAGGATGAGTTATATTTCATTCCCTTCATTCCATCTGTTATTGTAGCTGTCCCAAAGGCTTTTTCAGTGAACCTTCCTAAGATGAGACTACATCCCAATATATTTATTCAGCGAGCCTACCTAGAATGAGATGGCACCTTAATACTTTTATTCAAACATTTTAAAAGAACAACACTTGAAGAGCAATTTATCCTCAGACTGTTTCTGAACTCCATTGAATCTACAATGAAGAGCAGAATAATATTTGTAAACAGTAGTAACAGCAACAAAAACTGTCACTTATAAAATGCTTAAAGATTCGTAAAACACTTTAAATCCTTGATTACATCGCTCCTCCTGTGAGGTCAGTGATATTATTATCTCCATTTTTGCAGAAGGGGATATTAGGGATGAGGAACCTTCCCTGACTATACCCAAGGTCAAACAGTAAGCATGTACTTAAGGTGGAATTTGAACTTCTATTATTTATCTAATATGCTACTTTGCATAAGGACAAAGACCATAATTAGATAAAAATGATTGTTAAAAACCAAAACAAAAAAAACCCCTCTCTTTTCTTTTCACAACTTGATTATAGAAGTTGTAGTTTTACCAAAAAATATACCTAATAAAAAATAAACAGCAGGATAGTGTCCTTAATTTATTTATTTTTTAGAAACCCTTACTTTCTGTCTTAGAAAGACTACTCAGTATCCATTTCAATGCAAAAGAGCAGTAAGGACTGGACAATAGGAGTGAAATGACTTGCCCAAGGTTGCAATGCTAGGAAGGGTCTAAAGTCAAATTGGAACTCCTATCTCCCAGCCTAACTCTCCACCCACTGAGCCACCTTGCTTCTCTGAGAGATAATATCCTTAACCTTCATTATTTTCCCAGTTAAATTTTTGGAAACCAAACGGGACAGATTATGGGTTCCTAGATGAAAATATTTTTAAAAACATATATTCCAAATGCCCAAATGGCTTTAAAAGAATGTGAGCCCTTGATTCAGTAGTACTAGGACTAGGTTTGTATTCCAAAAAGATAAAAAAAATGGGAAAGGTTCTGTTTGTACAAAAATATTTATAGCTGCATTTTTGTGGTGACAAATAATTGGAAAATGAGGGGATGTCCCTTAATTGGGGAATGGCTGAACAAATTGTGGTATCTGATGGTGATGGAATAACATCGTGCTATGAGGAATTATGAACTGATGGATTTGTATATGAACTGGAAAGATCTATATGAACTGACACAGAAAATAATCAGAAACAGGAGAGCATTATACACAGCAACTGAATCCATGCAGGAAAATGCTGTGGGACTTATGAGAAAGAACGCTCCAGAGAAAGAACTGTGGGAGTAGAAACACAAAAGAAAACAAATCACTTATCACTTGTTTATATGAGTACATGATTTGGGGTTTGGGTTAGTTTAATCTATTATAAAAATGAATAATAAGGAAATAGGATTTGAGAGATAATGTATGCATAATGCAGTAAAATTACTTGCCAACTCTGGGAGGGGGGAGGGAAGAGGGGAGAGAGATTACAAGAATCAAGTAACCAATTGCTCTGTCTCTGCCTCTGTCTCTGTCCATATGTATATATATGTATATTCCATCTGGGCATGATAGGAGGACATAAATCTAATTCCTGCTGTCTCTCTATCTCTGTCTCTCTATTTCTGCCTCTGTCTCTCTCTGTGTCTGTCTCTCTCTGTCTCTCTGTCTCTCTCTCTCTCTCTCTCTGTCTCTCTGTCTCTCTCTCTCTCTGTCTCTCTCTCTCTGTCTCTCTCTGTCTCTCTCTCTCTCTCTCTCTCTCTCTATATATATATATATATATATATATATATATATATATACACATATATATGTATATATGTATATATTCCAGCTGGGCATGATAGGGGTACATAAATCTAATTCCTGCTTCTGTGAAGGCTGAAGTTGGAGGATCACTTGAGTTCAGGAGTTCTGAGTGTCACAGGGTTAAGCCAATTGGACACTCACAGTAAGCCTGGAACCAATATGGTAAGTTCCTGGAAGCCTGGGGAGAGGTATGGAAATGGGAAAATGGAGGCATCCATCTGCTTAAAGTGGGGAGAACCGACTAATCTTTGAATATTTTAATTCTGAATCCAAGGTTGACTGCAGCTTGGCTGAAGTTGAAGACTGTGCATCTGTCTGGGGGGCTAGCAGCTTTGCAGGCAGAATGGGCATCCAGAAGGACATTCACTCAATGAACAGAGCCAAGCCATGAATTGGAGCTTGATGAAGGAAGAGACCCTGCTATCCTCATTTCAGAGGTGCTGAGGAGAAAGTTTGTTCTGAAGGAAGAAGATATCCACATGAAAGGAAATCAATGATTCTTTCTGTGGAGTCCTATTTATTATATAACCTTTTCTCTTTAAGCTGCCTCAGAGAAGATATTTCTGCCTTGCAGTTAGAAATGTCTTTCTGGGAGAAACTAGATGGTTCAGTGGATTCAGGGTCAGGCCTGGAGACAGGAGGTTCTGGGTTCAAATCTGTCTTCAGGCAAGCCACTTTCACCCCCATTACCTAGCCTTTATCATTTTTCTGCCTTGAAGCCAAAGTGCAATATTGATTCTAAGACAGAAGGTAAAGGTTTTAAAACAAACAAACAAACACATGTCTTTCTACAAAGGAAAATATGGACAGGCTAGAAATGGCGAGAAGAGAGAGGAACCAAACTGTTTCCCCACACTAAGGTTTAAAGATTCAAAGCATACTTTTGAGTTGAGGGTTCTCATAAATCATCAATCATGTTGCTTTGGTTATTTTATGTTGAAGAAGAAGCCAGGAGTTTTTGTTTTCTTCCCCATGTAAAGGAAAAGAGTATTTATAAAAATGTACATGTAAAATGCAAAAATGTTTAAAAGAAATAATCTCTATTGGCACTGTACTTTCAGTATGGGTGAAACTGGGAGATCCATCCTCCAACAATAACTGTATCACAAGCACACATGTCTACACACATGCATGTAAGTATACATTTACGTGGACACACAAAACATAATCTATCATATTTATGCCTATGTAGGTGGGCATGTTTAATGTGTATGCCTTTAAAATAAAATCCAAAATGGAGGGAAAAATAGAAAGGGGGAAAGGGCAAGGACAGGGGGTGAAGGAAATGCACACAGTGTCAACATTGTTCAGCCTCTAATCATGTCAGTTTAGCTCCATTGTTTTTGCCAAAGCCCGCAGCCCAGCCCACAGCCCACATGTCATCTCGAATTGGATTTTCTAGTTCTAGGGAGTGTTTTATTAATCCTCCCCTCCTCCCCACATGCTGACATAGCACCTTTTCAGTTCCCTAGACCATTCTGCTGGGTGAGTGCAGTGAGGTCAGAATGGCTGACCCCCAACATCCCAAAGAACAGAAAATGGGTCTTGGAACCATCTCCATTTGGGTGCAGCTGGAGATGACTGAAGCAGGGGCTCAGTGCAATCAGGAGAGATGTCAGAGGTTTAGGGACCGTGCTTTGTGCATAACACCTAATCAACAATGGATTTTTTTAGGGAATTCACAGGAGACCCACATAATATGGGTGATGGCAAATGGGACACCCACTTAACTAACCATTTTTCTTAAGTCATGGCCATCAGACTATATCAGAAGAAGAAATGGTAACTTTTTCCTCTGGTGTCTGGAACTCAAATAGAATCCATAGAATTCCTTCTACTGTCTTATGTCTACAGTCTTATAGAATATTAATGACAACTTACATTCATTTAGCATCTTAAGGACTGCAAAACACTTAATACAGATTATGTCGTTTGAGCTTCACAGTCAGTTATCTGTGTCTGACTCTTTGTGACCCAATGGACCATAGTGTGTCAATGCTGTCCATGAGGTTTTCCTGGAAAGGATTTTGGAGTTGATTGCCATTTCTTCCTTTTCCAGTGAATGAATGCAAACAGAGTTTAAGTGACTTGCCCAGGGTCACACAGTAAACAAGTGCCTGAGGCCAGATTGGAACTCAGGTATTTTGGATTGCAGGTCCAAGGCTCTCTCCACTGAGGACACTAGCTACCTCAATGCCAAGTATTAGAGATAATAAAATGGAGACTTAGCTAGTAAATGTCACAAATGAGTCTTTCTGACTCCAAGTCCATACCTGATGTTACACTAACATTAATTTTAGCCAGTATATCACATTTGACTAATATTGAACTTTTACTTGACTCAATGATTTTTGCTACAGGAACAAACCTCCTTAACTTACAGTTGTGAAATTTATTTTTTGAAGGCACATATAGAACTTCACATTCATCTCTACTTAGTTTCTGCCCATTTTTCTAGTCTCTTGGGATCTCTTTTAGACATTAACGCTATCACCCAGTGTTTTATCTGTTCCATCTACCTTTGCAGAGGCTGCACATATGATAAGCTTTCGATGTCTTCATTGATTCTAGATATTGATAAAAATATTCAATCGCACAGGGCTAACCACTCATGCCTGAGACACACCACTACAAATCTTGTTCCAGGGCTACATGAAGTCATAATTAATCACTATTCATTCAATCATCTGATCATAGACTTGGAACTAGAAGGAAGGTAGACAACTAGCCAGACATCTCTCATTTTATTGATAAGAAAACTGAAGGCAAAGAAGTTAAATGTCTAAGGTCATATGGCTCTAAGATGTATACTAAAGATTTGAACCCAGGTCTCCTGACTTTTAATCCAGTGCTATTTCTATTATACTGCACATTTAACCAGTTTTTAATACATTTAACCACCCTATTGTCTAGATTATATACTGCCATCTTGTTCTCCAGGATAGCATGAAAGACTTTGTCAAATTCTTTGTTCAAATCTAGATAATTATATCTACATTTCCTCAGGGGTCAAATCTATTATTGTTATTCAATCATTCTAGTCATCTCTATCTCTTCATGACCCCATTTGGGGTTTTCTTAGCAAAGATATTGAAGTACTTTGCCATTTCCTTTTCCATCTTTACAGATGAGGAAACTGAGGCAAATAGTTAAGTGACTTGCCCAGGGTCACATAGCCAGTAAGTGTCTGAGGTCATAATTAAACTCATGAAATTGAGTCTTCTGACTTTGTTGGTTCTTGGGGATCATTGCATCTCTTTCTAAATATTTACAAATAATTACTTTAATAAGTGGCTCTAGAATTTTGCTAGGAATTGAAGTTCATTGCCCTATATATGTATATTTTTAATTCTTACCTTCTATCTTAGAATAGAAAGTGGTAAGGGCTAGCAATTAAGGTTAAGTGAAGCCCTGGGTAACACAGAGAGAAAGTATCTAAGGACCAGATTTGAACACAGGTCTTCCTGACTCCACATCTGACTTTCTATCCACTGAGCCACCTCACTGTCAAGGAAGTCTTATTAAAATTTTTAAAAAACCTTTTTCATTTTAAAACCCCTACTTTCTGTCTTAGGCAACAACTCTAAAACAAAAGGATAAGAGCTAGGTGAATGACTTATCCAAGGTCACATAGCTAGCAGTGTCTGAGGTCAGATTTGAAACCAGATAATTCAGATTTTAGACCTACTGCTCTATTTAATGTGCTACCTAGCTTCCAGAATTCTCTGTATTCCTGTCTTTGTCTCTCTTTCTCCTTCTGTCTCTGTCCTGTCCCTGTCTTTGTCTCTGTCTGTTCCTATCTGTCTCTCTCCCCATTGTTACAAGGGAATCACTTTAAAAAACTGATATATATTAATTTAAGGTCGCCAAGGAATCAGCTATGTAATTCCTAAATGAAAAACTCAAGTCAGCCGTCAGCCTTTTTTGGAGTTTAATTACAATAGGAGCAAGAAAGGAATTAGAGATATATATAGAGAGAGAAAGGGGAGAGAAGGGAATAGGGCTTAAATACCCCTTCTGTTTAGGCTGGGCCAAAAGGCCCAAGCCCTTAGATAGCTGGGGCAAAGAAAAGAGATCAGTCCCTTTCACTCACGTGTCCAAAATGGAGAAACAGTCTCAGAGGCCCCCACCTTCAGCTTCCTTCAGAGCAAGCTTCCTCAGAGCCCCGGAACCACACCGACCCAAAAACTCAACAACCACCACCAGTCTCCAGACCCTCCTATCTTTAAGGACACCATCCAAGTTGCCTCCCCTCAGTCCTCACATCTACCAATCACTCTTCATCAATTTCCCTGTCAATGGAGGCTCTCGCTTAACCCAGGACCGCCCAGAGGTTTCTGGCTTTTGCACATGTCTGTTGAAGGTCATATTTTCAAATGATTAAATCTATACTCCTTTGCTACAGCCCTTTCTAAATCCTGTTAACTTGAGTATGGTAGAGATTGGAATAATTAAATTTTGATCTAGGCTGCAGCCCTTACTCAATCCTATTAGGACTGAATAGGGTGGAGATTTATTCCAAGTATCTCCATTGTATCAATTCTAAAATCAATCAAGACTCAAAGAAATTCCTGTTCTATGCTTAAGCATAGATCAAAGTCCTTTCCATTGTTCAGCAAAGGGTTTCTGTCCTAAAGTAATCTTAAGAAGGGAAGAGAAGGAACCTCCCATGCCAATGGAGTTCCCATTCCAATAGACTATCAGTAAGAAATTTTCCAAGTATGAAATATCCCAATGGTGAAATTTTCAACAATTATAAGTCTAAGGAAATTTGAGGTTTACAATCCCCCCTGATGATCATTGGGAGACTAGTCTCCCCATTGATCATTTAACATAATCATTTTGTAGTTCTAAATTCACTTCTAACTAAAGATATACACAATATTCAATTTTCTAAGAGAAATTAGAATAGTGAGAGAGGAAATAGAAAAGAAAAGAAAGCAAAACCAATGTTTGCTAGGCGCATTGACAGAAAGCCAAATTAGGGGCAGTCCCTTTTGGCATAAATGTTACAATAAATGTTCAATCAAAAGTTCAGTCCAATCAATCACATCCAAAGTTCATTCTTGATCTTCTTGATGAAGTGTAGGTTTTTGGCATCTTTCTGCAACAGTTCATTCTCTGGATATAAAAGTTTCAAGCTTCTTTCTTGAAGATCTTTTCTCGAACAAAATCAAAATCTTTGAAAATTTTTTATAACAGTAAAATCTTAAACAAAAGTCTTGGATTTTTATAAAAATAAAATCTCAAACAAAAAAAAATTCAAAAATTCTTAGATTTTAAATTAAAATACAATCCCCCCTGAAGTAAGTAAAAAAAAATATCAAGTTTAGCTCAGAATGCAATGTTCAGTTATGGGGGTGTATGTGTCAATTATCAAAAGAATAGAAAAATAATCAAAAACATAAGAAAAATTCAAAATAGGCCTTGTATAGGTCCAGTTTAAAGTAATTTCTATCCCACAAGTATGTAGGACAGAATACAGTAATATTTCACTTAGCCATTTGTAGCCAAGACTACAGGAAGTTGCCATAATATAAGAAGGAAAGAATTAGAATTCTATTTTGATGGGGAAATGTCATTCCCTTGTCTGATTTTTTTTTTTTCAGAGATATAGGGAGCCAGCATGATAGTCAAGCTTTGTACTTGTTTGAGTACTTCAAAAGGAGTGTAGATACAAGGAAGTCCTACGACTTAAACATAAGTTAAGCGTCGCAACCTTGAGTCTCACTTTAATATTTCATGTGTGCTCTATTGGCACTATTCAGGTTTAGTCTGTGCTCCTTGTTTTTATCCCTTTTCCTGGAATCAGACACAAACATTAATCACAGTCCTATAATATTTTATCAATAAATGGCAGGTTCCCATAGTTTAAAGCCTTTAGGCATATATTGATATTATAGCAAGAGTATATATATTAACTTGTATTACTGCAGGGAAAAAATATTAATATTAATTATGTGTACCTTCAGTACAAAAATGAGAAAAAAAATCAAATATTCTGATCAAAAAATAAAAGAAAAGAAATAAGAAAAAATAAGAAAAAAATCAGTAATTCAATATATTCTTGAAAAAAAAACATCTATTTGTCTATGGATTATTATCTCCAATTCTTATGATAAGATAGAGTCACAATTCATATGATAGGATAGAGTCAATCAGTCTCAGCAGAAGATGCTTTCTTCACATGTGAGCAGTGAATCCAAGAGTCTCTTTCTCCAATCTTTATAGATGTTGGAGTAGTTAATAATATTTGGAATGGTCCTTCCCATGAAGGTTCAGTTGCTCCAGTTCGCTTGAAATTCTTGATATAAACTTTATCTCCTGGGTTCAGGTCATGCAGAGAAAAGTCTAATGGTCCAGCTTGTACTGCAGCTCCAGATTCATGAAGTTCACGTAGTTTGTGCTGTAACTCCTGTATATAGGAAGCAATAGTAATATCTCCCCCTAATAGCAATGTATAAGCCGGGGAGAAAGGCTTAGCCTGTATAGGCGGATGTCCAAAAAGCATCTCAAATGGTGAAATATGTAAGTCTCCTCTAGGCCTGCTTCTAAGATAAAATAGGGCCAGAGGGAGAATTTCAGGCCATTTTAAATGGGTCTCAGTGCATAATTTTCCAATCATAGTCTTAAGTTCTTTATTCATCTTTCCTACTATTTGGAGAGGAGAAAAAAAAACTGAAAAAGGTTAATTAATATCAACAAAATCAATACAATCTAAGAAGAATCATCTTTATTATACTGGGAAGTTCCCTGGGCACCCTCCTGAAGGGCACCTCTCTGAGGGTCATTAGTACCTCGAGTAATTTTTGGACGAGCGCCATTTCTCATATATTGTTGAGTATTATCATTAAAATTTTCTTCAATTTGAGCATTGTCATTAAATTCCCAATTCCTATTTCTATAATTCTGGTTTCTAAAGTTCTTATTTCTATATTCATTATAGTTATTTCCATAGTCATTATAATTTCTAGAATTCTGGTTTCTATAACCATTATCATAATTTCTATAGTTATTATTTCTAAAACCATTATTAAACTGTGTATTCCTTCCAAACATCTTAAGAAAGGTTCTACATTCCATCATTTTGTGGCCCTTCTTCTCACAGAAGTGGCAAGTAATGGATTGATAATTGGATTTCTGGAGAGGGGCAATTGTCGTTGGTTCATTATCATGCCCACTTTCTAATTTAGTTATCCTATCTATTACACATCTCATTTTTTTCTTCATTTCCTCCATGTCATCATTATTCTCTTTCTCCTTTTCTTCGTTTCCCTTAAAAACATATATAGCTGTTTTTCGCAATTCTTCAAGGTCCATATCTGACCATCTTGGGCATTGTGTTTTAAAATAATTTTTAATTACTTTGCAAGAATTATTTACAAAGATTCTTCTAACTTGTCTTAAACTATTCTCTTTATTTAAGTCCCAATCTAAGTATCTGTCCCCAAACTCGATAATTCTGTCCATAAATCTGGAGGGTGTTTCGTTTTCCTTTTGCTTAATTTTTTCCAGTTCCATCCACTTATCTGTACTGTCCGCACATTCCTTCATGGCCGTGAGGATGGCCTCTCTACAACGGTATAGTTGTAGATAGTCCTCAGGATTATTATAGTCCCATTCGGGATCCTGAGATGGCCAATGTGCTGCATTACGCCCCCGGGTTTTGTTGACATGAGCAATTATTTTATTTTTTTCACGTTCACTTAAAAAAGCCTGTAGTAAGCTCTCAACGTCCTTGTAAGACGGATTATATTGAAAAAATATGTCTCCCATCTTTTTTGTTACTAGAAAAGGATCTTGTTCATATGTGGGGATATTTCGTGTAAATTCATTTATTTCTTGGGGAGTAAACGGTATCCTATGTCTTAAAGTCACCACATCCCCATTTCGTCCTATTTCAGGTACTTCTCTTAGAGGAAACAGGCCTCTAGTTGAATTTTGCACCTGTGGGTCAGTTTGACAAGGACAGGTTTCTCTAGGAGGACAAGATCTCCCTTGCATTGGAATTTGGTTTTCTGTAGGAGAAGGAACATGAGAAGCTGGGATTGCAGGGGAAGGGTTTTGGGGATTAAATTCAGACAAGATTTGCACTACACGAGAGAAGCAGTCTGTTAACTGGGCTATAGGGAAGGTGTTTTCCATCTCTATTTCAGGGAAGGAAATTTCCTCATTCAAAGGTTCAGAAACAGGTCTGTTTCTGGTAGAGTGGTTTTTTGCCAATTGATCCTGTAAGAAACTTTTTAGATCTTCTAATTGGGCTTGCATTTTATCCTCAATTTTTCCTATTTTATCTTCCATATCTCCCATTTTATCCTCAATATTTCCTATTTTATTCTCAATATTTCCTATTTTATCCTCAAGTTTTTCTATTTTATTCTCAATATTTCCTATTTTATCCTCAATTTTTTCTATTGTATCCTCAATTTTTTTTATTTTATCCTCAATATTTTCTATTTTATCCTCATTTTTTTTCATTTTATCCTCAACATTTTCTATTTTATCCTCAATATTTTCTATTTTATCCTCATTTTGTTTTATTTTATCCTCATTTTGTTTTATTTTATCCTCATTTTGTTTTATTTTATCCTCATTTTGTTTCATTTTATCCTCATTTTGTTTTATTTTATCCTCAATATTTTTTATTTTTTCATCTCTAAATATAGTATTGAGGAGTACAAAAATGACAGTACCTATTAATATAAAAATTTGGAGGTATCCTTCATTCCTCAATGCCCCTACTTCTTCAGCTGCCATATAATTGTCAAAGAATGTAGTACTCATTTTTATATGTATATTTTGTAATTTCACAAAACACGTGGGGAGCAGGGCAAAGCAACAAACTTTCCACAGGGTTTTTTTTTTTTTTTTTAATCCAGGAAGTTGTTCCTTAAGGGAAAGGATATTTAGAAACAGTTCTTCCAGCCAGGACTTTAGAGTCCTGTTGCTGAGATTTAAAAACAGCTGTTTTCTGTCTATCAGAGTCACACAGCTGGGAAGTATCTGAGGTCCGATTTGAACCCAGGACCTTCTGCCTCTAGGGCTGGCTCTCAATCCGCTGAGCTACCCAGCTGTCCCTTAAGATTAAAGGGAAGAAAAAGAAAAAACTGCTGATTCCAATTTAACTTAAGGAGAAAAGAGAAAAAGTTTTTTATACTCACGTGTTCTAGCAGCTGTGTCTTTAAGCCAAGTTTTTTTTTTTTTTTTAAAAAAAAGGACTAAGTGGTGAAACAGTATAGTAAAAAGGCAAGGAAAAAGTTTTATTGAGAGGATTCTTTAGACTCCCGTGTGGTCAGCCACAATGTTACAAGGGAATCACTTTAAAAAACTGATATATATTAATTTAAGGTCGCCAAGGAATCAGCTATGTAATTCCTAAATGAAAACTCAAGTCAGCCGTCAGCCTTTTTTGGAGTTTAATTACAATAGGAGCAAGAAAGGAATTAGAGATATATATAGAGAGAGAAAGGGGAGAGAAGGGAATAGGGCTTAAATACCCCTTCTGTTTAGGCTGGGCCAAAAGGCCCAAGCCCTTAGATAGCTGGGGCAAAGAAAAGAGATCAGTCCCTTTCACTCACGTGTCCAAAATGGAGAAACAGTCTCAGAGGCCCCCACCTTCAGCTTCCTTCAGAGCAAGCTTCCTCAGAGCCCCGGAACCACACCGACCCAAAAACTCAACAACCACCACCAGTCTCCAGACCCTCCTATCTTTAAGGACACCATCCAAGTTGCCTCCCCTCAGTCCTCACATCTACCAATCACTCTTCATCAATTTCCCTGTCAATGGAGGCTCTCGCTTAACCCAGGACCGCCCAGAGGTTTCTGGCTTTTGCACATGTCTGTTGAAGGTCATATTTTCAAATGATTAAATCTATACTCCTTTGCTACAGCCCTTTCTAAATCCTGTTAACTTGAGTATGGTAGAGATTGGAATAATTAAATTTTGATCTAGGCTGCAGCCCTTACTCAATCCTATTAGGACTGAATAGGGTGGAGATTTATTCCAAGTATCTCCATTGTATCAATTCTAAAATCAATCAAGACTCAAAGAAATTCCTGTTCTATGCTTAAGCATAGATCAAAGTCCTTTCCATTGTTCAGCAAAGGGTTTCTGTCCTAAAGTAATCTTAAGAAGGGAAGAGAAGGAACCTCCCATGCCAATGGAGTTCCCATTCCAATAGACTATCAGTAAGAAATTTTCCAAGTATGAAATATCCCAATGGTGAAATTTTCAACAATTATAAGTCTAAGGAAATTTGAGGTTTACACCATCTCTGTCTTCATGTCTCTAGATATTTTTCTATTTTTTGTCTCTTAAAAATTGTGACCATATTTGACTTTATCCAATCTGAGGTCCCTTAATACACCATCACTTTTCAAAGATCCCTGGCAGTGGCTTAGAAAGCACACTTATAATTCTTTTAGTACCCTGGGATGGAGTTCATCCATCCAAGATAACTTCAACTCATGGTAGGCAATAGGTGCCCTCACACTCTTTTTTTTTTAATTTGGAAAGTATTTTATTAAATTAATTAATTTAGAATATTTTTCCATGGTTCCATGATTCATATTCTTTCCCTCCCCTCCTCCAACCCCCTCCCATAGCCAATAAGCAATTCCACTGGGTTTCACATGTGTCATTGATCAAGACCTATTTCCATATTATTGATAATTGCATTATGGTGATTGTTTAGAGTCTGCATCAGTAGTCATATCCCAATAAAACCATGTGATCAAGCACTTGTTTTTCTTCTGTGTTTCTGCTCCCACAGTTCTTTCTCTGGATATGGATAGTGTTGTTTTTCATAAATTCCTCAGAATTGTCCTGGATCATTGCATTGCTGCTAGTAGACCTTGCACTCTTTTTAATTAACTTAGGTTTCAATTCCCTTTTAACTATGTTTATTCTGTCCTTATTCGGGGAAAGGTTGGGGTTTGGCAAGACATAAATGATATAAAAAAAGGAAAAAGGATTCAAGGATAATTGATGGCATTCAAATAAAGTGGTTGACCAGAGGGGTATGAAAGGAGACCAGAGCAGTGATTATGGGCTAGAAAAAGAGAGAGAGGTATAGAGGCTGGAGATCACAGCAAGGACAAGACCAGGTATAGGAAGAGTAAGAAGCAGAGACAGAATCATGGGATGTTGTGGTTAGAGGTGGATATCTCAGAGCTTTCAGTGATGGAGGTAAAGCTGATGATGGTAATGGTCATATCAAGGATGTGGCCATACCTGATTGAGGCTAAAGTGGAATGAAGATGGAGGTCATTGGACTTAGAAAGCCAATGAATCAGGAGACCAGAGTGTTTCTGAATACTTTGCACACCTGCCAAAGTCTTCAAGGTCAGAGATTGAGGTGTCAAGGAAGACCAAAGGTCAACTACTACATTTCTTGAGAATGATCTAAAGGATTAGTAGATGACTATGATAAGCCCTTGGCTGAGGGACATAGCTGAACAGAGTGAACACTGAAAGGAAAGGTATTGCTGAGACACAGAAGCAAAGGGACAGTCTGGAAGAAGAGGGCAGATTCCATGGGATTTAATGCAAAGAGTGGGCAAAGAGCAATGCAGACTGTGGAGGGGAAGGGCTTATATGGATAGAGAAAATGGGAAAAGCTAGTGAGGGCAGAGTATTTTCATTGATCAGACTTTGACTCTGAAGTGTCATGTGAATAAGGAATGTTTATTATTGACCATTTTCTTGGATTTTTGTCTCCTGTAAACTGTGTGGTTCTTCCAGTCTTATTGTTCCTTCATTGGTTGAGAAAGGGCTTTCAATTTTATCAATGTTGAGGACTTCTGATAATTAACTTCCTTTGTCAATCAATGTCCATTGTAACTTCTCTGAAACTTAGGGAGCACTAAGGGGGTGATCATACTTGCTCAGGGTCATAATGTCAATTTTGAATTCCTGGGTCAATGGTCCTCCCACTAGAGTACTTTAAGCAATGGTTATCATTCATCTCCTTTAATTGTTTGTGGAAGTGTTGGCCCCAGCTCACTGGGTTTAATGCCATGTGGCTGGCTCTCTTATCCTTTACATATTATCTTTTAATATCTCAAGTATGAGTAGGCAATTATCTTCTTTCTTCTATCATTTTGTTTTAAAACATTCCTAAGATACATAATTATTTTCATGTAGTCTTCTCCTTTAGACTGTGAAAAAAAATAAATATGTATTTATTTGGTTTCTCTTTTTTATTGGTAGCACTTAGCACAGTGCCTGGAAGATAGAAAGTATTCACCAAATGCTAATTGACTGACTAATTGATAATATACTGACAGTCCTATATTTCAAGCTGTTGTCCAGAATGTTAAATTCCAGAAGGGAAAAAAAAAAGTCATTTGGGGCAGTAAAAATCTGGCTAAGAAGAAGTCTTAGAATAGAAAGTCAAACTGTGGGAGTAAAAACACCTATGAAAAGCAACTGCTTGACTACAGGGTTGGAGGGGATAAGACTGAGGAGAGACTCTAAATGAACACTATAATTCAAATTCCAACAACAGGGAAATGGGTTCGAGTCAAGAACACATGTGATAACCAGTGGAATTGTGCATCGGCTATGGGAGAGGGAAAGGTGGGGGGGGGGGGGAGGAAAAGAAAATGATCTTTGTTTCCAGTGAATAATGTTTGGATGGAAATGACCAAATAAAATAATGTTTAAAAATTAAAAAAAAAGAATAGAAAGTCAAATATTAGACGGTAGGCAAGGTAGGTAGAGTTGATTTCAGAATTCAAAATAGTATTTGGGTGCCCAGACAAAAATGACTATCTTTCCTCTGGACTGTAATGAATTATTCCCAGGGTTCAGCTGAGCTGAATATTGCACAATTATGTCATGGAATTTTAGAGTTTTGAAAGATCTAAGAAATCATCTAATTTAACAGAAGAAAAAACAACTGCTTGAATAAATGGGTCAAGGGGATATGGTTCGGGATGTAGACTCTAAAGGAACATCCTAGTGTAAATACCAACAACATGGAAATAGGTTCTGATCAAGGACACAAAGTAATACCCAGTGGAATTACACATCTGCTGTGGGAAGGGCAGAAGAGGGAAGGGAGGGAAAGAATATGATTCTTGTAAGGAATAATGTTCTAAATTGAATAAATAAATTATTTTAAATTAAAGAAAATTTAAAAAATTAAAGAAAGAAATCATCTAGTTTAGTTTCATCTACAGACTCTTAAAAGAGAAAAAATTGAGTTCTGTAGAGAGTAAGTGACTTGTCCAAGGTCACAGAATGACTTAGTAACATGTAGGACCAGAAACAACAGTTTTGAATTCCTTCATCAATGGTCTTCCCACTCCATCACATTATTCTAAATGTCCATTTTCAGAAATTCTGTATTACCCACCAAAGAAAATATTAACTCTTTCCTCTTATTTCCAATATGGTTCAAGATAGCTTTTCTCATTTTTGCTCATATTTCTTTCCTTCATGTGTCCTATATTCCAGCTCAACTGGATTACTTACCAGTGGAGGCAGTGGAGGGTTATGTTGGGATTAGAGATCCTGGTTTGGAATCTGACCTCTCTCAATTATTACCTTTGTAATACAGATGAAGTCATTGAACCTCTTTGGGCTACAAAAAAAAAAAAAAGAATCTTATCTCAAATTTCCTCCAGTGCTTTGTTTTGCTCTTTTTAATTTTTTATATTTTTATTATTATTTGTTATTACGTTTTTATTTATCTTTAGTTTCATATCTGTCCTAGTTATTTGTGTCCCTTCCCCTCCCACAAATTAGATGGTAAGCTTTTTGAGAGCAGAGCCCATGTCCCATTTGTAAATATCTGCCCAGTGTGAGGCAAAGAGTGTTGGATCACATGGAAGCCAGTAACTGGTGTTTGAATTAAATTAAAGTGATGTGTAGTGAAGGGCAAGTATTCCTTGTATTTGGATGTGCTCCATCTACTTAGTTCTAATCTAAGGAAACAAGGAATTACATCCATTTGTTCTCTAGTTTTATCCTAGAGTGCTTTAAGCAATGGTTGTCAATCATCTCCTTTAATTGTTTGTGGAAGGGTTGGCCCCAGGCAATGAGGAAAGGTTTTATCAAGGTTTAACAAAGGTTATCTCTAAAAGTTCATTGATGAGGAAAATGACATTTTATCAACTAGGAACCAGGTTAATATTTGCCCATTCCTTTTAGCCTTTGGAGGACAGGGAATCAGGTGGAGGAGAGCTTAATAATTATAACTCACATTTATGTAGCTGCTAGAAGACTTTGCCAAGTGTTTCCTTACAACTGCTCTGTGGGTTAGCCTTCACAAAGTCGTATTTCCATTTTTCACCTGAGGTTCAGTTTCTATGCCACCTTTTGGAAAAGTTGTTTTTTTTTTAATTCTCTGGGTTTTGTTATCCTCCCCCTCCTCAGATTAGCTTGTGCAAATGTGTGTTCTTCCATTTTTGTCCTCAATAGAATGTAAACTGCTTGAGGGAAAAGCCTGTTTCACTTAAATATGTATATCCCTTAGACCCAGCATAAAATCTGGCTCAGAGGAGGTGATTAATATGTATTAGGCAACTCTGAAGCAATTGTGTCAATCACATCTCCTGCAGGTAGTCAGAACTGGGATTCAAACCCAGAGCTCGCTTGATTCTCAGTCATCATTCTCTCCACTCTACCATGTTGCCTATAGAGTCTGAACAAGTCAGAAAGAAGTCTTAGCCTTGCCTATCTGGCATTTTCAAAGTGGGTGAGAATCTGGAGGAAGGAGGAATTCTTTGATTTAGAAAAGATTTTTAGAGTAGAATTAGTTTTCTTCTTAAAAGAGAAGAAGGAATTGTGTTGTTGTTGTTGTTGTTGTTGTTGTTGTTGTGTGTGTGTTAAAATGTTCATTTAAAAGTGTAGAGAAAGAACCAACTTTGACCTTTTCCTGAGATAGAAACTGGCCCTTTTCTTCACTTCCAAAGGATTTCTACTTTGTCTTCTTGGGATGTGGTTGTTGGTGTCTCTGCACAGAGCAATAGTTGTTAGGATGACCAAAGCTTTGTCTAAGAGCACAAGGTGTGTGTAGTGTGTGTATGAGATAGAGACAAAGACAGTGACAGAGAGAGAGAGAGAGAGAGAGAGAGAGAGAGAGAGAGAGAGAGAGAGAGAGACAGACAGACAGACAGACAGACAGACAGACAGACAGAGAAAAGAAAGAGGAGAGACAGAGACAAAAGGAAAGAGAGAGACAGACAGAGATAGAGACAGAGACAGAGAGAGAGACAGACAGACAGACAGACAGAGAAAAGAAAGAGGAGAGACAGAGACAAAAGGAAAGAGAGAGACAGACAGAGATAGAGACAGAGACAGAGAGAGAGAGACAGACAGAGATAGAGAAAAAGAGAGAGACAGAGAGACAGAGAGGGAGAGAGAGACAGAGATAAAGACAGAGAGAGACAGAGAGACAGAGAGACAGAGAGACAGAGACAGAGACAGAGAGAGAGGAATGACAGAAGAGTGATATGTCTTCTTATCAAAGAGATCGGACAACATTGTCCTGTGCCATGTGGTGAGACTGTAGTCCCTCCTTAGAATTTAAGGTCTTTTTGAGTAGAGATTATTTCAGTCATTGCATTTGTATCCCCAGGATTTTTAGCACATTACCTACTACATAGTAGGTGCTTACTAAATATTTGTGCATTGATTGATTGATTGATAGCCAAGTCCTGGCAGTAATGGCCAGGGTCTTATCACAATGATGCCCTTAAATGGACCCTTTCTTCCACCCCCAGTCCCCATAGGGTCATTGGACAGATTTTCTAGAGATTTTATTTCTTTCTTCCTAAGACTACCCTGCTACCTCCCCCATATTGTACTATCTTCTATGAAACTACTCCCATCCTCCATCTCTCCTCCCCACACAAACAACTCCTTTTACCCCTAAGAAAGAATTTTTAATGTTTTTGTCTATACAACCCAGATTCCTTTAGAAAGAATAAAAAATCAAAAGTTTATTCTCAAGATATTTGTCATGCGAGCTGGCAAAACCCTTAGTTTCCAATAACATTGGGGTGAACAAGTGAACTTTTATTTCTCGCTGGAGTCAAACCAAATATCTGTGCTGAGGAAGGTTTGCCTATCAGTGGGCAAAATGCTGAGACTTCCCTGCCACCTCAAGCAGAAAGCGGCTGGTCAGGGATGGAGAAAACTCTCATTTAAACACAAATAGCTGAAATAATTGCTGAGCAAATCCAGAAAATGATTGGCTAAGTAAATTGCTTTTTTGTATAAAGTTTTTTTTTGTTTTTTTCTTTTTGAGGCAGCCCCAGGGGTACCGTAAGTCCCTTCTAAGATGATGGCATTGACAGAACACATCCACTATTGCACCTAGACATACAAAAACACACTATCTCCTATTGCTTCAGGTCAGTGGCATCTTTCATTTCTGGGATGGTGGTGTTTTCTGTGATCATTGTAAATGGTGGAGGTTAGCAGCAGCCAGTGTGACAAGTTAGGAGCTACTCCCTTCTAACTGTTAGAATGGAATATAGAAATCCACTTTGTGCTTTTGCTTTCCAAAGATCTCTATAACTAAAGTTATTCCAACAATCAGAAAATGGGTTTGTTCTTCAGAGAAACAAAAGGTTAAAGGTTTGGGTGGATTATTCTATGGTTTTCTAGGCTCAAGGAGTTTTCCCAAAGTGGGCACCCCAGCATTAGATATCAGCCTGCTTAGACTATGAATGAAGAGCCTGACAAAGAATGGAGAGGGTCTGAAGAGGTCATTCTGCTGTCGACTCTGCCTTCAGGCAAGTCAGCTTTGCAGCCATCCCTGGGAGAGACCAGGCTATTACATGTTAGAAGACATAGAGAGAAAGAAATTCCAGATCATCCCTTGGCTGTCCATTCCAAAAATAGCCTCCAGGCGGGGGCTCTGCAAAGCTTGCAGCTCCCAGTATTTGGACCCAGAATGAGGATCTTAAGATTTTAGAGCCAGGAGATACCTAAGAAATCATCTAGTCTAATCCTATCTTTCAAATTAATTTTAATATATGATTATAGTTGAACTCTATTAATGTCTATTATTTTTACATTACAAACACAAACACATTCTTCCTACTCTGTCCTATGACACAGTTAAACAAAGTCAATCATTACAATAACAGGCAGGGACATGTATGCAGCATTCTGCATCCATAGTTTCTTCCCATGTTTCCTAGGATACTCATCTCTTCTCTGGGGCCACGATTGGTCATTGTTTATTTCTAGTCACTTACCTTTTGCCTTCATATCTCCTTCACTTAGCTTGGTGCCTGGTAAATAGTAGGCATTCAAAAAATGATTTGATGATTAATTGGTTATTTGATTTATATTATTATAGTTTTATGTATTTCATCATTGAACTTTTAATACTCTTTTTCTTATTTTTATTTTATTTTATTGATTAATTAATAGCATTTTCTCAAGGTTACCTGATTCATGTTCTTTTTCTTCCCTCCTCCCACCCCACTCCCATAGCCAACACGCAATTCCACTGGGTTTTACATGTGTCATTGATCAAGACTTATTTCCATATTATCAATATTTGCACTATGGTGATCTCTAAAAGTCTACATCCCCAATCATATCCCCATCAACCCACGTGATCAAGCAGTTGTTTTTCTTCTGTGTTTCTACTCCCACAGTTCTTTTTCTGGATGTAGATAGCTGAACTATAATATTCTTGAGAGCAGGCACTATCTTTTGCCTTTCATTGTATCTCCAGGGTTTAGGACAACATCTGGTACTTAATAAATAAATACCAACTAACTGAAGAGTATTTCTACATGTCTTACCAATTTTCTCTCCATCTCTCAGTCAACATTTCTTATGGCATTAATTTACATTCATGTAACACTATCTGTTCATCAGTTCCCAAAATAATGGACTCTTTCTTTATTTCCAATTTTTTGCTAGCACAATTAGTGTTTATATGATTTTTTTTTGTATATTTGGTAACTTTCTTTCTATTTTTTGACATTTTGAAAAATATATCCAGCAATATAGTCCCATCATTTTGCAAGGATGGAAACTGAGGTCCAGACTGACATTTCTTCAAGGCTATATATTCAATAACCTTTCCACTTTCCTGGGCAATTTGTGTATATTCTAGGTTTAGACAGTGGGAGGAAGTATCATGATTTGCCCTGATCAAAGTTTCCTCTGAGATGGTCTATCCCCATTTCATGAGCTGCTAGGCAATAATTATAGGTAATATTGATACCAGTAATTATAGGTAATATCTTTTATATTATATATTTATTTTATAAACTACTCGCCTGAGGCCTCTGACAAATTATTTTAATTATATAAGTGAGGAAAGTGAGCCTTAGAGAAATTGTTTGAATAATTCCCAGTCTTAAAGCTAGTAAATGACATGAGTTGGATTTGAACTCAGGTCTTCCCAACTCGTAGTGAAGTAATTCATGTTCTATGTCAGGATTCAAGGACTGTGGCAGAAGCTCACTTCAGGAAAGACCACCCTAAAAGTTTCCCAAGAGTTAAGGGCTGTAGAAAGTTAGAAACTGACATGTCAAGGAAAAGATTAGCTACTTTGGATGGCAAGTACCAATGCTCCTAGCCCCCTTGCAATGCTGCTTTTCAGTGGTATAAATGTTGTTAGTATCCTCTTTGAAAGGGACCTCAGAATTTCAGAAGTGATAGAAAAATTAAAGAACTTACAATTCAGTCATTTTGCAGATGAGGAAACTGAATCTTAGAGAACTATCTTGCTCAGTGCCTTCCTTCCTTCTCTCTTTTTCTTCCTTTCTTCATTTCTCTATCTTTTTCTTTCTTTCTTTCTCTTTCTTTCTTTCATTCTTTTTTCTTCCTTCCTTCCTTCCTTCCTTCCTTCCTTTCTTTCTTTCTTTCTTTCTTATTCCCTCCCTCCTTTCCTTCTTTCTTTTCTCTCTTCCTTCCTTCCTTCCTTCCTTCCTTCCTTCCTTCCTTTCTTCCTTCCTTCCTTCCTTCCTTCCTTCCTTCCTTCCTTCCTTCCTTCCATCTTTCCTTCCATATCCCCACCCTTTCGTCCCTTCTCTATTAATCTATATAACTCAGAATTGCAAAAAGAGGACCAGATTTGGAATTGGAGGACATAGATTCAAGTCCAGATTCGACAGCTTAGCCCCCTTGCTTCTCTTGGCATCAGATTTCTTTTTTGTAAAATGAGGGAAATAAGTTCAAACCACTCCATTGCCCTCAGTTGCTCTAGAAAAATTCACATTTTGAGATGCATTGCCAATCATTTGAGGAAGCTCTCACACTGGGAATTCCTGGAAGAGATTCTATCATGAGTCTCCCTTGAAAGACCAGATAAATAAAACAAATACAGCCATTCCAGACTACTCAGCCCTGGGCCTGTGGAAGGAGGGTTGGTTTCTGAATCAGGACAAGTTTCCTCATCAGGCTGTTGTTGGCTCCAGGAAAGAGCTGAGTGCAAACAATGCCCCTGCTCTCTGGCCCCACACACCTGGAGTGCCTGGCTCAGCAAGGCACAGTGATGCTGAAGGGACCCAGCAGAGCTCCTTTAATGTCCCCTATGTCACACTCATGGATGAAGACTCGTAACTCTAAAGGAACTTCCTTTATGCAGCATAGTCCCATGCTGGCCCAAGTTTGCTTGGCAGAGATGGGGATATTAAATGCATATATCATGGCCAGATGTCCTGCCTGCTCTTCACGCAGAGGGCTTACTTGACAATACTCTGCATGCATGGAAACTTGAGCCTTTTTCTGAAGGCCCAGGGAGACCTCATAAAGTGAATGTGAGCATATGTGTGTGTTTGTGCAAGACAGACAGAGACAAAGAGCACAGACACAGAGATTGAGAAAGATAGAGGGACAGAGAGATCAAGATTCACACCCAGAGATAGAGACAGCAAGGGAGATCAAGAGACAGAGAGATGCAGAGAGAAAGTGAGCAAAAGAGCAGATACATAATAGAGAAACACATAAAGGAAAGAGGGAGAGAGAGAAAATGAGAGTACAAGAGAGCTGTAGGGAGTGAAAAGTAGATAAGGAAAGAGAGAAAAAGAGAAAAAAGAGAAAAAGAGAATGGGAAAGGGAGAGAGAAGGAAAAATGAGAGGGGGGATGGAGAAAGGAGGAAGACAGGAAAAATAGATAGATAGAGAGGGAGAAGAAAAGGAAGAGAGAGAGAGAGAGAGAGAGAGAGAGAGAGAGAGAGAGAGAGAGAGAGAGAGAGAGAGAGAGAGAGAGAGAGAGAGAGAGAGAGAGAGAGAGAGAGAGAGAGAGAGAGAGAGAGAGAGAGAGAGAAGGAGGGGTGATGTGTTGAGGGAGGGAGGGACAGAAAGACGGACAGACATACAGACAGAGAGAACCAAAAGCACATCTAATCTTCTATAGCAGTGGTGTCAAAATCAAATAGAAAGAACAGCCACGAAATTGTATATAAGGATCCCTGTGGGCCACATATTACCTTAGAAAACCACACATTAAGATAATTTAGATTTTGCAGTATTTTTATTTCATTAAATATTTCCTAGTTTCTTGGGATTTGGGGGGACCTTAGGCAATGTGTTTCACCTCTCTCCTATGTATATATATATATATATATATATATACATAGGAGCACAAGAATTAGAAAGATATCATGATATCATAGAGGTCAGATGCTCATTAATCAGATAACTTTAGATAAATCACTACATATCTCTAGGCTTCAGTTTACATATCTATGAAGTAAAGTTGGCCTACATTTCCTCTAAAGTGTTTCCTGAATGAAAACTATGATGCTATTTTTGCCCAGGCCAACTCTTCAATTTGACAGATGAGGAAACTGAGGTCCAAAACAGTTATAGTTGGTAAGTAGTACTGTTGTCTCTGCTACCATTTTGAATCAGGTGACCATGTCTCTTTATGCTAATCCTATTGCCTGGGAACTTAATCACATCAGAACAAATTTGTATGGCTTTAATCACTATCCCTTTCAAAGGGACAAGAGAGGGGACAGAGCAGGGATTATTTTGCACACCTTCCAGAGGAACTCACTCTTCCATCCTTGCTTTAGCCTTCTCCAATCTTAAGCTCATGGCAGGCATTGTGACTCACCAGAAGAGGATGATCATATCACAGATCTAGAGATGGAATGGACCTCAAGAGATCTGTTCCTTCCCCTCATTTTAAGTTAAGGAAACCAACTCAAGTAGAGTCCATGAATGTTTACTAAATGCCTACTATGTGCAAGGCACATACTGAATGATGGTACACAGAGAGTCATAGAAAGCTTCCTTGATTTATTATGGGTCACACAATGAGGGATATTTGAGAAAGAATTTGAACTCAAGTCTTCCTGATTCCAAATCCAGTTTCCTATGCATTCCTATGCACAACACTTTGGGTACTTATGTAGGCATTCCTGCATGTGGGTAGTTAGATAGGTAGGTAGGTAGGTATGCTTGTAGCCAATGCCCTCTTGGGTTCCTTCCATCTTTAAGTCTCTGAGCATCTGTGTGGGAGGGTTGTACAGAAAGGAAGGGTGATAGAAGAAGTAGAATAGTCATTATAATTCTTTCCAGAGGCCCAAAGGAGAAGACACAGAAAAGCTAACTTTGACTTCATATATGGAAATATGTCCTAATAACTAGTAATCCCAAAGTAAAATGGGCTGTTTTAAGAGGTGATGGTTCATTTATGGATAGGAGAGTAAACAAGAGATGGAGAACATTGTGAGATATAAAATTGATGATTTTGAGTACATTAAATTTAAAAGGTTTTGAATAATAAAACAAATGTTGCCAAGATTAGAAGGAAAACCAAAAATTGGGGGAAAATTTAGAGGCAGCTTCTTGGATAAAAATATATAAGGGGAGGCAGCTAGGTAGCTCAATAGATTGAGTGCCATGGCTGTAGATGGGAGGCCCTGGGTTCAAGTGACTGCTCTTCTGCCTTACAACCATTGTACAATATTGATGCAAAAATAAAAGCTAAAAGTTATTTTAAAATAAAATAAACTATATAGAGAACTTTTATCAAATTTATAAGAATAAGAACCATCTCCCAATTGATAAATGGGCAAAATATATGAACAATTTTTGGATGAAGAAATCAAAGCCTTATATAGATATATGAAAAAATGTTCTACATCATCACTGATTTGAGAAATAAAAACCAAAACATTTCTTAGAAATCATCTCAACCCATCAGATTGGCTAAAATGACAAAATGGAAAAATTTCTAATGTTAGAGGGGGTGTAGGAAAAGGGGGACATTAATACATTGTTGGTAGAACTGTGTATTAATCCTATCATTTTAAAGATCAATTTGGAATTACACTAGAAGAGTTATAAAACTGTATATACCCTTAAACCCCACAGTACCAGTGTTGGGTCTATTTCCCAAGGAGATCAGAGGGGCAAAAAAGAAGCTATATGTCCCAAAATATTTATAGCAGCTCTCTTTGTATTAGCAAAGAACTGGGAATTGGAGATATCCACCAGTTGCAGAATGTCTGAACAAATTGTGGTATATCATTGATGATAGAATACTACTGTACCATAAGAAACCATGAACTGACTGGTTAAAAAAATTAAAAACAATAATGGACTGTAGAATAACTAGAACCAAGAGAGCATTATATATAGCTAGAGACTTAATGCTTGAAGAAAAAATTGTGAATGTTGCTTCCCGAATATAAAATGAAAAATGGAGAAATTGAAGACACAATCTCTATAAACATATCTGTTTGCTTGATGATGCCCTTTCAAATGTGAAGGGAGAAAAGAGCTGAGATACTTAAAAAAAGGTTATTAATAAAAAGAAAAAAATTAGAAAGAGGTGATGGGTTCTCCTTCACAGAAAGTCTTTAAACTAGAGTTAGGTGTCCACTGGTTAGGGTTGTAGAAAAGATGATTATTCAGGTATGACATGGTTGGATTAGATTTACTCTGAGGATCTTTCCAATTTGGATATTCTGTGATATTTTTTATCATTAATAATCCATGTCTTGGAATCAGGAAGTAAGTTACTATATTGTAAGTATTTCTCTCTGAGAGGAACGTACTTGAGCCTGGACCTTTAAAGCTGGTTGTAATTCTCCTGGATTAGCTGCAGGACCCAAAGAGCTACCACACAGCATTTTGGTACAATAAAGGAGTATGCTATTGTGTCAACAAACATTGGCACATATCAGAAGTGGCAATTTTTGCACATAGGACGAGTGATACTAAATGTGCCCTGCAGAGATCTCTAGATAGAATGGGAGGAGAAGAGCGGGAGTGGATGGAATAGAGGGCATCTATGTACAGTGAAGTCACCTGGAAAGGATGGACTGGGGAGATATGTACACTATCTTTTAGCTTCCTATTTTTTTAGTTTTTTTTTTTTTATAATTGGGTACTGAGATCCATTGCTTCTAAGGTAGTGAAGAACTAGTAAATGCTACTCCAGTATCCCCAGTCTTCAGCATCATCAGCACGGTACCCTTGTGATAACCTTGCACCTGATAAACCACCAGTTTTTTTTTGTTCTATTTATGGGGAACAGGCCAAGACAAAAGGATGTACATAAGGGTTTAAGCCATTATTAGTATTGGTTTGAAAAAAAGATTTGAGCAAAGATGGTAAAAATGAAATATTCTGGATATTAAAGTCTGCTTTTTGTTGTTAAATCTCTCAACAAGTTTGAACTAGTTTCTCTCTGAGAGTCTAAAAGAAACTGCTATTATTCTGCAAACAAAGAAACTCCAGTTTCAAGAAAGGCAAGGCTAAATGAGCTAAATGGGTCAACAAAGAAAGAAACATCACAAAAGTCAGGTTGAATAGAAAGAGACAATATTTCTTTCTAGTATTAGAGGCAAGTGGGTTTGAAAGTTGATGTGAAGATGCAGGAAGAAGAAGGTATGGATTTTGAAGAGATCTCCAAAGCCTTTCCTTTCTCCCTTTTCCTGAGTACCTTGCCAGAGGGTATCTTTGCTCTGTAAAAGCTGGTCAGACTTAATACACACACAGGTCTCTCTGGAACTACATATCTCTTTTACAAGACAGTACAAATGGAAAGGACAATTGTGAGTGGTTCTGGGGACTCAGGAGCTCACTCAGAGAAATCATGTAAGCATAGAGGTCTGGAAGTAAAACCCTTATTTTACATATGGGAAAACTGAGTCCCCGGGAAGGGAAATTAAAGTGATAAATGTTTCATTTAATCCTTTACTAACTCACTCATTGATGCAACAAAATTTGATTGAGTATATGAAAAATCTGGTGCTCTAGTCTGATACAAAGACAATCTCTGACTTCAGGGAGTTTACACTATTTCAGAACCTACTTTCTTTTGTTGTTGTTCAGTGATGTCTGACTTTTCATGACTTTGTAGACCTCATGGACCCTACTGGGTTCTCTCAGCAAGAATACTGGAGTAGTTTTCTATTTTATTTTCCAGTGAGATAAGGCAAACAGTAAGGTCACACATACTAACATATGTCTGAATTTGGATTTGAATTCTATTTTTCCTGAAACCAGAAGAAGCACTGTATTTCTAAGCCATCTAGCTGTCTTCCTACTCTGTATGTTTCCATAAATATCATTCATTCAAATGCTATTATAATACGAACTTCTTGAAGTCAGAGACTATTTTGCCTTTCTTTGTGCCTGGCACATAGTAGTCACTTAATGAATCTCTATTGACTGATTTATGTGGAATTACATAAAATTATGTTATTAAATGGAGTAGAAACACACTACAAAAGATGCTTTGTGATATCAGAGGAGAGAGAGAGAGATCATTTCTTACTCCAGAAGTCAGGGAAAGTCCCATTGAGAAGCTTGGATTTAAGCTATTTCTTGAGAGATGGGTAGAATTTTGTTAGGAAGAAGAGGGCAGTGGCATGTGTCCAGCAGAAGCAAAAATGGAAACATTCTAGGCACAAGCTATAGAGTGATTAAAGGTAGAGGGAGTCTAACAAGGGATATGTTTGGGAAATAGGAAACTATGTAGTTAAGGGGGGTACATAAAATGAAGCTGGAAAGGGGGGTTCTTAGGTTACAGATGTAGAGTAAGAAGAAGCAGCAAAGACAAACATCCTCATTTTAAAATTAAAGAAACGGACTTGATAGCATATAGAACTGAGATTTTAATGTAAGTTTGTAGGTTGAACATAGATTATGATGATCTTGAATACCAAGATAAAGATTTGGACATTATTCTATAGGCAATGCAAAACAACCAAAGATTTTGATATAGGTAATGATGGTACCAGAGTTTCATTTCAGAAATATTAATGGAAAACAGAAAGAGAATGGAGATTAAGAGATCATAGAGATGTGTTAAAAGATTATAGAATAATGTATATATGTATATAATAATGTATATATGTATATATGTATATGTATATATGTATATGTGTATATATGTATATAGAATAATTTATATATGTATATTTATATATGTGTATATGTATATGTATGTATATGTATATATCTGTATATATGTGTATATATATGTATATTTATATATATGTATATATATGTATATGTATATATACAACACATTATAGTAACATTACCTAAAAGGGAATAGAAAAATAAAAGCTAAAAAGAATAGCTTAGGGGTCACTTCTCAGCTGTGAGACCCTAGGCAAGTCACTTTAATTCCATTGCCTAGCTCTTACCACTCTTCTGTCTTGAAATCAATAAAAGTACTGATTTTAAGATGGAAAGTAAGGATTTAAAACAAAACAGAACACAAGAATAGCTCAGTCGAGAGGTGATGAAGGCTTGGGCTAGGATAGTGGGGATAGGACTGAAGATGAGAATATCATTTCAAACAGTTTTGTTTATATAATAATAAAAGTAGTGACTTGACAAGTTGTGGTGTATAATTGTGATGGAATACTATTGCATCACCAGAAATAATGAATGAGTTTATTTTGAAAAACAAAACAAAACACGGAAATTCCTACATGAAATTCTGAAGAGTGAAAAGACCAGGACCAAAAGAATATTATATACAGCAATATAAATATTAATTGAATATCATTAAAAATCTTTATTGGCATGTTTTATTTATTTTTAAAACCCTCACCTTCTGTCTTAGAATCAATATTGTATATTGGTTCCAAGGCAGAAGAATGCAATGGGGGTTAAGTGACTTGACCAGGGTCCCAAAGCTAGGAAGGTTCTGAAACCAAATTTGAACCCAGAACTTCCCATCTCCAAGTCTGACTCTCTACCCTCCAGTATTTTTTTAAATTTTTTGAATATTCCTTTTATTCTATCAATGAAGACACAAGCATAGTTTTTATTTTAATACTTCTACAGAGTTTTGACTCCACCTCACTTAATGTAACAACGCAGTTCAAAACATCACGTCATGATGCAGGTCAAGCAGATTTGACTGTGTAATGTAAATTTTAGCAGCATAGAATCTCATAAAGAAAAGAGAACTGTGTTCAGTCATCCAATTTTATAAATGAGGAAATTGAGTCTTTAACAGAACAAATGATTTAACTAAAATCACAAAGGACAGATCTAGGACTTGAATCCATATCAAATTATTCCCATTCCCATGTTTTTTCTGTTATACTGTTTCACTTCTAATGCAATATTTCTATTTTGTTTTAAAAAGGATAACTGAGTTATTTTCCTACACAAAATACCTTTTTTTTAGATCTATGGTTTAAATATTGAAATCCACTAATATTTAGTTCCTAAAATATTGATTGAATCTTTATATGACTATCAATCTTTTAAAATTCAGCAGACAAAACAACACAATGCGAGATAAAGCATGTTTGGCAACCACTCATTATGTTTCAAACTTTGTGAAAGTCAACAGCTCATCATGGAGCAAACGGATGTTAAAAAGCCAGGGAAAATAGCTAAAACGGGGCTATTGTATTTTTCCAGTGAAAAATACATATGTATGAAAATCTTGGCTACTTTTCTTGGCACTTTTGAGGGAAAAGAGGTGTTCCTAATCTCCTCTGGGTGAAGGTCCCAGAATGTTTATGGGTTTCTAAATCCTATGTCTGTCCTTCAATTTTACAAGCTCCATATGGCTCTCATGTTCTACAGTCTATAAAGGAAAACAAAACTAAATAAAAAACCCTTCTATTTATTAGAAGGAAAAATATCTCCAGGAGTATTTTTGCCTTCTATATTTCTGAATAAATGGAAGGATTGTTAGCAAAGTCAAAACCTCTGAGAGACAGTGTGGAATAGTAGGTGAATTTTTAGATTTGGAGTCAAGAAGACCAGGTTTCTAGTCCTGCTTTAGACATGTACCAGTTGTATGACCTTGGGCAAGTCATTTAACTGATAGGAAGTTTTATGTCCCTAGGCAAGCCACTTAACCTCTGTTTGCCTCAGTTTCCTCATCAGTGGGATAGAGATACTAATTGCACTTGTTTTCTCAGCTTGTGAGGATCAAATGAAATATTTGTAAAACACTTTGCAATGTTAGATACTAATTAGTGTTATTATTATTATATCTAGGTTAATAAACAAGTCTTTGAGAATTTTATAGTCTAGCAGGGGAGGTAAAGCACATACACACACACACACACACACACACACACACACACACACATACCCCAAAACAACACATGATACAAAATAGAATGCTGTTTTTGGAGTCAGAATTAAAATTCCTCCTCTGTCAATAATACCTGTGTAACCTTGGGCAAGTCATAATCTCTTTGAACCTCAGCAATCCTCATCAATAAAATGGGTGAGTGGGGTATTAAAAGCTCCTTGAGGACAGGGAATGTTTTTTCACCTTTTTTTTTTCTCTCTCCAGACCTTAGTATGATGTCTGGTACATAGAAAGCACTTTAAAATGCTGATTGATTGATTGATTGATTGAATCACTAACAGGCTTGCAAGGTCCCTTCCAGCCCTCAATTCATGATCCTATGATTCAAGGGATAAGCAACTTCTAAATAAGGTGAGTGAACAAGCATTTATTAGGTACTCATTTTATACCAGACTTTGCTTTACAAATTCTAACTTTTTGAATCTCACTTGATTTGACTAAAGTGCTCTGAGAATATAGGGAAAAGGATGAATGTTTAACTGATTTTAGGACATAATTAAGGAATGTCAGTGATTGAAGGAAATTTAGTTCAACTCCAACTTGTTTATTTAATGGATGGGAATGCTCATGCTCAGGAAAGGCAAGTGTGACTCATCCCAGGTTCCATAGTCCCATTTCCCTTGCCTCAAAATACCTGATGCTCTACCTAGAGCAGGACTATTTAGATGCAGGAGAGTTTACTTCTCAATAGACAAATGCTATACCTGGCCCAGTGCTAATTTCCTAGAAGATGTATGAAATTTCTATTCTAGTATGTTAGATGGGCTCCATATGCAATAATGCATCAACTTAGTTTCTCCATGGTCATGAATGAGTCCAAGAAGTATGTCAAGTCCAATTAGTATGAATCAGTATCAGAATGTATGAACCCACAGCGTGATACCAACAGTCCAGTCAGGGAAAGGCTTGGTAGCCCTCCCTCCTGGGAATGACCTTGACAAAATAAGAGTGTTAGACATATAGGAGGACCACCAACAACCAATCATCAAAAATTAGAGTTTAGGTTACTGAATTGAATGCTCCCCAGCTCCCTCTCCATTATGGCTCCTTAATCTGTCTCTGATTCTAACACCAGAGCCATTGAAGAATGACAGGATTATCGATTTAGAACTGGAAATAATTTCAGATGACTTGGAATTCAACTCCCTTATCTTACAGAGGAGGATGAGCCCAGCAAGCCCATCTACCTGAAAGTCTCTTTGGGCTATAAGGTAGGCATGACCTTCATCACTGGAGTAATGGAGAGACCTAGCTCAGAGGTTAACAAGAAGGAAGTGGTCCAGGTCATCACCATTGTGAAAATGACCCCCCCAAGGCCACTGTGGGCATTGAGGACTACATGCAACCCCCCAGAGATCTCTGGAGCTTCAAAACTATCTTTGCTGAGCACATCACTGATGAGTATGAGACAATTCTATAAGAATTGGCATAAGTTCAAGAAGAAGGTCTTCAGCAGCTACTACAAGATGGCAGGATGGTGATGGCAAGAAGCAGTTGGAGAAAGACTTCAACAGTGTGAAGAATTATTGCCTGGTGATATGAGTCATTGCTCATAATGGGATGCACCTCCTACCTCTGAAGCAAGTCTCATACAATGAATGGTAGCAGTGTGTCTGAGAAACTGTACTGGGCCTGTGAGTAGCTGGAGCAGCTGGTGCCCATTTTCCTAGGGTCTGGGCAAGATAAGACAACCAGTATCATTGGTATGACCAAGGACAAGGGTTAGATAGATGTCAGCAGTCATTGGTGCATAAAGAAATGGCCCCCAAATACCTACTGAGGCTTGAATAAGGTGGCACATATTAGAGCATGACATCTCACCTGTGTGGTCTTCTCCATGGCTCAAGTTAGTCAGAAGGGCTACCACAATCACACTGAAATCAACAAAAATCGATAAGACTGGTCAGGGCTACCAGATCAAGGACAGCAACCTGATGACAAACAATACATTATAGCTGTGCAAAAAATGTTTCTAGTAGTTCTTTCTGTGGTGGCAAAGAGTTGGAAATTAAAGGGATGTCCATCAGTTGGAGAATGGCCAAACAACTGGGAGTACATGATGGTAATGGAATTCTTTGTTCAATAAAAAATGACAAACAAGACAATCACACACACACACAAACATCTGGAGAGACTTTTATAAAGTGATGCAAAATGAAGTGAGCAGAACAAGGAGAGCATTGTACATATAGCAATAATAATAAATGATGATCAATTATGGATGACTTAACTATTATCAACAAGGTGAAGATCCAGGACAAGTTCAAGGGACTTACGACTGCCATAGAAGAAATAGATGAGTCTGAATGTAAATTGGGAATGATATTTTTCACTTGATTTACTACATAAATTTTTCTCTAATGAACACAATATATATCTTCTTTTACAACATTGTGGAAATATGTATTATATGATAATATATGTACAACCTATATTATATTACCTGCCTTATTAGGCAGGGGGAACAGTGAAGGGAGAGAAAGAATATGGATTGCAAAATATCAGAAAATGAATATTAAGAAATTGTATTTACATGTTGCCTGGAAAAAAATTTAATTTATTAAAAAAGAACAACAATGTCTGACACTATCAAGAACATCAACTCTCAGAAAGGCTTTGTCCTCTACAATAGAGCCCAATTGATTTTATCATGCTCAGAAGTTGTGTTGTTGGGACTTATTAGATAACATGGAGTTCAACTCCCTCATTGTACAGTTGCAGAAACTGTAGCCTGAAGAATTTCATGAGTATCCTGAGGTAGAATTGGAACTCAGGTAGACTTCAGTCAACTGTCATTTCTAGTGTACATCCATAATGGAGAAATAGAAGAAGGAAAAGATGACTGATTTTTCAAGACTATACTTCTTAGCACTAATTAACTGCTTCCCTCTCCTCTCTTCTCTTTTTCTCTGAAATATAGCCTTAGATCTCTACTCTCTCTTTTAGCAAGAAACCCAGAGGCCCTCTAGAGCTGGTTTTTGTTTCCCAGTTGGAGAAAACTCTATAGATGAAACTTTTCAATAGGACCTGTCCTCTAGTCAGTCAACAAATGCCATTGAATGCTTACCATACTAATGAGTTAAGGATACCAAGAAAGTAAAAAGAAAAATAGATTTTTCCTATTCTAAAAGAGCCCAAGAGCCCATGTGCTAATGGTTTACCCTTCACTCTACTAACTGAATTACTTCTCTTAAAATAGTAGGTGTTTATGATCAATTGACATATTGGCATTTCCACTGGTAAGAGAGGAAGCCCTCTCTCAGAATATGGAAATCTCTCTGACACTATAGTGGAAGGGCTTCCCAAGTACCCACTCCATTTCTCTTACCCTTTTCACTCCTCCCTCTTCCTTCACTTTTCTGTCCTTCCCTTGTCCCGCCATTCCTTGCCTTGCTCTTATTTGCTGTGCTCTTCCTTACCCTATCCTGGGAAGGATAAATCATCCTGCATCTCACCTATGAAAAGAAGAACAGAATTTATTGTGGTCTTTATGAAAAGACAGAACAGTATGACCCATCTGTTAGACTGTACATTTAGTTTCTTCTCCCCGGTGACAATAGTACTTAAGTCTGGGACACTCAAAAGGGAGGGCAGGAGAGAAAAGACAAGGAGTGCAGAGGGGATTTGGGCAATGAATTATGTAGCTTGATACAAGAAGAAGAGAGCAAAGTGAAGGAGAGGGGAGAATAAGAACAAAAGAGAAATGAAGGAGGAGAATGGGGAAGGGGAACGATGAAAGACAAAGGAAAGAAACAGGGGAGAGGAGATGAAAGAAGACAGGAGAATGGAGAGAAATAGAGGAGAGAGAAGGGGAGGGGAAAGAACCTGAGGAGAAGGCAGGAAGAATAGTAAAATAAGTAATGTAAAGGAATCTAGCAAGAAGACAAATGTCCCCACCCTATAATGGAGGGAAAACCAAGAGTTCTAGTGGCTAATTCCTCCTCCTACTCCATAAAAAAATCAGATCTATTCTATGGTTTCCCAGAACAGAGGATTCAGAATTAGAATCCAGGTAAATAAATCTTAGAAATGTGACAGAGATAAGAATTCTCTTAGCCCCATCTCAGTCAACAGGGTCAACTTCGGCATGTTTTAAATCATTAAAATTCACATCATTTCCTAATAATGAAACTACTCTCTTGGCTACTAACATACACGCCACCTTCCCTGAATCCCTTTGCCACCTCCCTCAATGCTGGGTTTAATAAACTTCTTTAATAAAGAGCTCAGTCAGCTTCTAAAGGAACAGAATGTGCCCTAATTAAAGGGTTTTCTTTCTTTCCTCCCATAAAGGGGAATAGAGAAGAAGAAAGAATACACTTTGGAAAAATAAAACAAAACACACACCCCCAAAAAAGAAGAAAGAAAAAACACCCCAAAGCAACCAAACAATCCTAGTGTTTCCTCTAGCTGAGTGGGTGGGCCATTCCAGGTCTTGACCACCCCAGAAGGGTGATGCAGAACCCCCACAACCCCACCAAGGGCAGAGGCCCAAACAGGCTGCCAATGTTTTCTTGGCATATCATCTATCGATTGCATAAATACAGTAAGGTGCCCAGCTAGGCTGTGCTGACCTGTCACATAGGAGAGATGTGGCAAGCCCCATAATTCATTACCAGTTGGAAATAGAACATCATTGGAGAGATAAGGCTAACAATGACTTTCCATCCAATGATAAATTACCAGCAGCTGCATTATTTTCCCGCACTTATATATGGGTCTCTTTATTGAATTTAGCGTGAGATAAATAAATGATCTGCCAGGAACCTGGTTAATATTACTTCTCTGGGACCCATTTTAGGCCCAACTAGACTTCCGCTGATAACATCTTTAAGCTTTTCAGGAGGGAAAGACATAACATTTGTTTCTGACAAGAACCCTCTGTTGCCTTATCTGTTTCATTTGAGAGGCCAACGACCTTGAGCTTCGTTAGTTAAAATGAGTGCTTTCCCATAGAGGCTAAGTTCCTGAATTTGAGGCTCTGGTCTCACAATGAGACTCCTCTCTTGGTTGTAAATTTGAGGGCCTTTGTCCCATATCAGGGAAGCTAAGAGTTCCTGTTGATCACTGGGCAGCTGGGATGAGACACATTTGAAATTTCCCCTCTTCATCATTTGAAACAAGGGCTTTGCCTGTAAACCTTAAGTTATTTTAAAATTTGCATGTGATCTGATCATCTCTTTTAGGGAAAAAAAAAACAGGGGGTGGAATTGTTTTTTTTTTGTTTGTTTTTGTTTAAAGCTGAGAATAAAACTATTTGACAAATGTATATAGCTATAACATGCGAACTCACACACACCACACACACACACAGACACACAATTACCCAATAGAAACCAAAGAATAATCCTTTACTAGAGGAAGGATGCTACAAAAGGACCTTCTTGAGAGACTCTGACTGCCATGATTGAAAATGGATGAGTTTGACCCAGAAATACCACTACTTGGTCTGTATACCAAAGAGATCAAAGAGAAGGGAAAAGAACTTCCCTGTAAAGGTTATTTTTTTTATTTTTATTTTTATTTATTTATTTATTTATTTTTTTTGTGATGGTGGTAAAGAACTGGAAACTGAAAGGGTGTCTATCCACTGGGGAATGACTAAACAAGTTGTGGTTTATTATTGTAATGGAATCCTATTGCTCCATAAGAAATGATGAATAAGAAGATCACCAAAAAATGGAAAGACTTATATGAAGTGTTGAAAAGTGAAATGAGCAGAACCAGGAGAATGTTGTACACAGTAATACCAATAAAGTATAATGATCAAGTGCAAATGACTTGACTATTATCAACAATGCAGGGATTCAGGACATCTCTGAGGAATTCCAGAGGGAAAAGGCTGCCTTCTGCAAATTGAATGAACTGCAAATTGAAGCATACCATTCTTCACTTTATTTCCTCGATGAATTTTTCTCTACTATAAGTAATATGTGTCTGTCTTCTTTCATAACGTGACAAACATGGAAATATGTATTGTATGATGACACACAGAACTTATAACATATTACCTGGCATTTTGTGGAGGGGGGACATGAATATGGATTGCAAAATGTCATAAAATAATTATTAAAATTATAATATACATGTAAACTTGAAACAGTAAATTTTAAATTAAAAAGAGAGAAAAAGAACATTGATAGGCTTCTGGAAGGCTTTTGACCTTTGAAAAATATCTTTCTATGAATATGAGCTAATCTATAAAGGAATGGAAAGAAGAGGGAAGGCGTCAGAACTAGGAATCTCTTATATCATTTGATAATATGAAAAATACAAAGGAAGGGGGCCTTGCAGTCCCAGATCTCAGACTATATTATAAAGCAGACATCATCAAAACAATTTGGTACTGACTAAGAGACAGAAAGGAGGATCAGTGGAATAGACTGGGGGCAAGCGACCTCAGCAAGACAGTATATGACAAACCCAAAGATTCCAGCTTTTGGGACAAAAATCCACTATTTCATAAAAACTGCTGGGAAAATTGGAGGACAGTGTGGGAAAGATTAGGTTTAGATCAACACCTCACACCCTATACCAAGATAAATTCAAAATGGGTGATTGACTTGAACGTAAAGAAGGAAACTATAAGAAAATTAGGCAAACACAGAATAGTATACATGTCAAACCTTTGGGAAGGGAAAGATTTTAAAACCAAGCAAGACTTAGAAAGAGTCACAAAATGCAAAATAAATAATTTGGAATACATCAAATTAAAAAGTTTTTGTACAAACAAAACCAATGTAACTAAAATCAGAAGGGAAACAACAAACTGGGAAAAAATCTTCATCAAAACCTCTGACAAAGGTTTAATTACTCAAATTTATAAAGAGCTAAATCAATAGTACAAAAAAGTCAAGCCATTCTCCAATTGATAAATGGGCAAGGGACATGGATAGGCAGTTTTCAGATAAAGAAATCAAAACTATTAATAAGTACATGAAGAAGTGTTCTACGTCTCTTATAATCAGAGAGATGCAAATCAAAATAACTCTGAGGTATCACCTCACACCTAGAAGATTGGCTAACATGACAGCTATGGAAAGTAATGAATGCTGGAGGAGATGTGGCAAAGTAGGGACATTAATTCATTGCTGGTGCAGTTGTGAATTAATCCAACCATTTTGGAGGGCAATTTGGAACTATGCCCAAAAGGCGATAAAGACTGTCTGCCCTTTGATCCCGCCATAGCACTGCTGGGTTTGTACCCCAAAGAGATAATAAGGAAAAAAAAAAAAAACCTTGAACAAGAATATTCATAGCTGTGCTCTTTGTGGTGGCCAAAACTTGGAAAACGAGGGGATGCCCATCAATTGGGGAATGGCTGAACAAATTGTGGTATATGTTGGTGATGGAATACTATTGTGCTAAAAGGAATAATAAAGTGGAGGAGTTCCATGGAGACTGGAACAACCTCCAGGAAGTGATGCAGAGCGAAAGGAGCAGAACCAGGAAATCATTATACACAGAGACTGATACACTATGGTACAATCAAAGGTAATGGACTCCTCCACTAGGGACAATGCAATGTCCCTGAACAATCTGCAGGGATCTAAAAAACACTATCTACAAGCAGAGGATAAACTATGGGAATAAAAACACTGAGGTAAAGCAACTACTTGACTACAGGGGTGGAGGGGATATGACTGAGGAGAGACTCTAAATGAACACTATAGAGCAAATACCAACAACAGGGAAATGGGTTCTAGTCAAGAACACATGTGATACCCAGTGGAATCATGTTCTGGCTATGGGAGAGGTGGGGGGGGGGGGGAGGAGGAAAAGAAAATGATCTTTGTTTCCAATGAATAATGTTTGAAAATGACCAAATAAAATAATGTTTAAAAAATAAAGAAAGGAAACAATATAGTCTGCGCTCTGCCATATATTGTGGCAACCTGATGTAGGTGATAGATCTGCTGCTGCTTCATCTACAAGTCTTTGTTGATGAAGTCCATGTTTCAGAGATACTCCTTCCACTTATCTGTGATTTTTTATTCTTTGTAACTAATATTCATGCCTTCCCATTTATATGGTGCATATGCTATAGTGGGTATCGTCAGTATACATGGGTCCTAATAAAGCACAAAAAGTTATTAGTTATCCCTTAAAAAAATAAAAAAATAAAAACTGTAATTGGGATATATTATTGGGAAAATAAATATGTTAAAAAAACAGTAACAAAAAAAATCATTTGATAATATGGATAGAGATGGGAACTGAGCCTGTGCTTTCATTGACCTAAATAACTCCCAGATGAAGAAATACCCTCTACCAATGTTGGAGGGTGCCTTGTCTGTAACTTGCAACCTTAGAGAGTGGACTGGAGGTGCTGAGGGATTTTCTCAAGGAGACACAATCATTTAGAACTAATTTTAAGACTTGAACTGAGGTTTTCCAGACTTCCAGACCAACTCTCTCCACTCTGGGGTGTTGCCTCTTGTTGCAACACTCTCCACTATCTTGAAAACAAAAGATCCCACTTCTCTAATAGTTGCTGATGTTGATGTAGCACTTTGAAGTTTCCATATTGTTTTGATTACATCTCATTCAAGCTTCATAACAGCTTAATGAGGTAGGTATTATGTTATTTTGCAAGATGGAAATTGAAAAAAATTGGGGCTCACAGAGGTTAAGTAGTTTGCCCATGATCACACAACGTGAAAGTGTAAGAGGTGGGTCTTCCATGCTTACTTTTTGATGGTTGTAGATCTCATGGAAGATGCCCTGTGGTGGTCTGGTGTTTGAGACATTCAGGAGGACATCGTATCTAAGATACTCACCCTCTGCAGCAGAGATATCACACATATATCCTACAATGCTCTTGAGCCAGAATAAAATATTTGTCAAAATCAAAATATGATAAAACACAGGTAATATTACATTTTAAAACTAAGTGAACATGTGACCCACAGAGATACACACACATATTATATATTTTTTAATTTTACTTCTTTCTTTTTCATACAGTATTTTTACTTAATATTGACCTACATATAGATTATGACATATGTGTGTGTGTGTTAGTGTCCTCCAATTTCTGAGTTTGAGAGTTTAAAAAAATGGATGGTGGAAATGATTTTCACATTCATCACTAGTCATTTTCTTTCCTTTTACATACCATTATTTTCACTTTTTTTCTAATGCAATTCATGTCTCTCCATACCCAATGACTTTCTTCTCCAGCATTGTACAGGTATCCCATATTGTGACTCTCCCCATTGAGGTTTCAATATATCATGGGTTGGCATGAGAAATTAAATGGGAACTTGGGGGGAGTTTTGTGGGAGCTTCAGATGACATGTGAGGGTCAAAAGGCAACATAGAAAAAATTTGGATTGTCATAAATGCTTAAAATATATGTACAGTATTGTATAACGTTAACATGTTTTATCTTTTGATACCACAAATATACACAATTTCTTTTTTAAAGTTAAAATAGGTAAAAAAAACAAACTAGATTATAGAGGTGTACCATAGGCTGATGGTAAGTTGTACTAGGAAATTTCAAAAGATGTTTTTTTTTAATGTCTTTTGCTATACATGCAGTATGTTCAGTATTATTCTTCTCAAATTTATTTCATTTTTGAAATTTTCATATATTTTAATTTTACTTCTTTCTTTTTCATACAGTATTTTAATTAATATTGACCTACATATAGATTATGACCAAATATTTAACCCAAATTTTACAATAAGGTTCTGTAAATACCTCATAAAAGAAAAAGAAAAATATTCATACTTCTTCTCTGGTACAAAAGGAAGGTAAAAAACTATATGTGGATCTTCCAGATCACCAGAGCACCAGACACCTAGCCCCCTCAATGTAAAAAAATATTCATATTAGTCAAAAAATAAAAGAGTGAGCCTTTTCAGTAGTCTGAAAGACATTTATATTTTTATGTTCTTTAATACTAAACCAAATTTTCGTCCATATTTTTAGTAGTTCTCCTCTATGCCAAAGTTCACACTGAAGTCACAAATACCCATTTGTAAAGTGATATTGATTTGTGTTAAATTCTGGGTGCCATTGTTTGGGAGGGACATTGACAAGGTAGAGATCATCCAGAGTGCAATACATATGGTAAAGGGTCCTGAATTCATATCCTATGTGGAGAGCAATTAAGCACATTTAGTTTGGAGAATGAGGGGAGCAATAGGAAGAAAATGACTTGTGTTAAAGTCTTTGAAGGACTGCTATATTGAAGAACCATTAACTAACACCTCTGAGAATATCTTTCCTTCCCCTCTTCATCTGATGAGTCTATAGTCTACCCTTAAAATCCTCAACCAATGCCAGCTCTTCTGTGAAGTGTTCCCCACTCTTGTCACCCTTCCTAGTCTTCCAGTCCAATCTTCCAATTCCCTAGGCCATGATAATCTCCTTGGAACTAATATCACACTTTGAATTTTTAGATATCCATTTTTATGTATTACATATATTTGCATTATGAACATATTACATAGATGTTTTTTTCTCCTACTAGAATTTGAAATACAAGATGAGAGTGACTGAGTCTTTGGTAACATTTTTGTCACCTTTAGGGTTTAGCTCAGTGATCCTAGAGTAGTCACTATTTAATTAATCTCAATTGAATAAATTGAATATTCTTGAGTAAAGTAGCTTAAAGACCATTTGCAGGGCTGGGAAGACTGATGCAGGAAGGGTCCAGTTAAATTGCATATGCTTTTGTTCCATCTCTCCATAATTGTCTTCTCTTAAACTGATGAGCATTTATCACCAGTAGAACAGAGAACCTCCTGTGGATTACCAAAATGTCCCAATAACTAAGTATAAATAGTGATTCACTTGAGCACAAATAACAATGATGGAAAAGAAGAAACTTAAATTAAGCAATAAAGATCACAACATCCTAAGCAACAAACTGAGGAACAGAAGAGTACAGTTGGTTGATCATGGTCTATCATCTGTATTTCAAAGATTGGTGAGATCCTATTTTTTCCCCATTATTTAGAAAGCACATTTTGAGAGGTACAATGTTTTCTAAATAGATAATTCTTTGGTTTCTGTGAATTACTGTTTAACTGAAAGATTTTGTTTCCTTGAATAAAATTTTTATTGCATAACAAGATACAGGAATATAGCTATAGCCATCCATTGATGGCTTCTGGTGCTCCCAATTCAGGACATAGCTTGTTAGGTCTCTGGGAGGAGGATGAGTGACTCTGGTTTCATATCTAATGTTCCTATCTGTGTGAATGCCAATGATTGGGTTGTAGATCCAAAAAGAAATCATTAGCCCAAAGATTTAAAATAATGGTCTGCCCTTATGTTCAAGAATAACTAACTCCCCATATGGGCTATGATGTTCCTGAAAGTTTTCCTTGTTTCATAGGTAGAGAAGTGGTATTATTGGTTATGACAGAAGTGGCCAAACTCTAGGTTAGATTTTTTTTTACCTTATTTTACTCAAGGTCTTGAATTGGGGTCTATAATACCACTTTATCTGCACATTTCCAGAGCTAAAGGGCTCTTGCTTCCACACAAATGACCATTATCTATACAGTTTTAGCTCCATGGGAATTTGAACAAAGGAACTCATGACTCAGGTATGCAAGGTTAGCAAAGAGTAAACAAAAAACAAAACAAAACAATAACAACAAAACCCACCTAGGTGCCATTAAGTCTGTCCATGGCCTAAATATATAACTAAATTCTTAACTCTCCTGAGCTAGCCTCCAACTTTTAAAGCCTACTACACAGGTACAGGAAACAGGTTAATATTCACTTGAGTCCTTTATTCAGTAATGCATATTTGTCTTGTATCTGATAGATCATTAAACAAGGGATATAGTTGGCAAAAAAAAAAAGGTTCCATTGTAGTGTCAAAGGCAAGGGATGAGCAAATTTAATAGGTGAACAACTAAATGAGAAGATAGAGTCTAGGGAAGAATTCTGACTGAAGAGACCAACCAACTGTAATAGATGATGTCTTGCATTCATGCCTCCTCCACACAACTCAATTTCCTCATTTTTCATATAAGGACTTGAAACCCAGGTTATCATACATAAAAATAACTGTCTCTAGAGTCAAGAAACCCAAATTCAAATCCTGTCTCAGACACTTAATAGTTGTATGACTTTGGGTAATTCATTTAACCTCCTTTGGCCTCAGTGTCCCCATCTGTAAAGTGGAGAGAATGAATGGAATGGCCTCCTTTGTCATTTCCAGCTGTATATTTATGATCCTATGTTTTTATGAGCCTAAATATCACTTATAAAATATCTTTAGTAAATTTCTTGGGGGCAGCTAAATGGTACAGTGAATAGGGTGCTGGACTTGAGTCAGGAAGACATACTTAAATTCAAATCTGGCCTCAGACACTAGTTATTTGCCTCAGTTTTCTCATCTGTAAAATGAGATGTTGAAGGAAATGGCAAATCACTTTAGTATCTTTGCCAAGAAAAGCTCAAAAGAGGTCATGAACAGTTGTACATAACTGAAAATGATTAAGCAAAAAGTAGATCTTTTTTTATAAAGCTAGTCAAAAGAGCTTTTAATTAAAAGTAGTGTGAGACAGAGAAAGCAGTCTACAGACATCTGCCACTCTGGCAGGTGTAATGAAGGAAGAGTGGCAGTTGAGATGGCTACAATTACATACAAGACAAAATCCAAGAAAACTTTACACATTAAACCCAGTATTAAAACTCTTGCCTTTAATGTCTAGACACAAATGAGCAAAGATTTGGCAAAAATCAAGAAGAGCTAGAGATCCTAATTCAAGGAGGAAAATTGACTTCAAAGTTATAACTGAGTCATAGTGGGATAAAACTCATTACTAGAATTTGACTTTAGATAGATATATACCATATTCAAAAGAAAAAAAAAGCTAATAGCAGTGATGGGTAGGGCAGTCATATTCATAACTAATGTAGACTCCTGTGTTTAAAGTCAGGAACTAGGAATGGGGACTAGTAGCATCATGCACTCCATGTGGCTATTTGGGTGAAGATCAAGGAAGGGACAAAGAAATGACTTTATAGTCAGATTATATCAAATACCAGCCACAGTAGAGGAAGGTAAAGGGAATTGGTGAGAACTTGGGGAAACATCTTATACTTCTAACAATGAAAATAATATAATAGTAATGGTGTTCTTCAAAATCTAGACTTCTGAGAGAGCATTTTGTACCTCAAGCAAAATAGCTAATGATTTCTTGATTTGACTTAATGGCAATTTAATGCTTCAATAGATGGAGAAACTCATATAAAAGGGTAGAGTGGAAATTCTATTTTTGAGTCTGATTCTTACAAGTCTGAAGATTAAATTTAACTCTCCCCTGATTATGAAAATGAAAATAATTAACTCTCCCCTGATTGTGCAGATTAAATTGTAACCCCTGCCTATTTTTGGATTTAATCTCCAAAAAGTAAAAACACCCTACTTAAAGTTGAGTGGGAAGATCTGCCCATTTTTAGATTTAATCACCAAAGATGTAAATACCCCATTCACACTTGAGTGGGGGAGGTCTCTGACTCACGTCTACAATAGTGAATGACAAATCGGAATTGACTGACTGCCTCCTGGGCAGTCCTAAAGCAGGACTTCAAATGTGATTGGTAGACACAGAATTAGGGGAAGGCACAGGAAGTGATGAAAGAGAAAATGTCTTTAAAAAGGAGTGACAACTTCCTGAGTACACTTCGACTGAGATTTCTTTCTTTCTTTGGAGTGGAGGCTGGTGGAAAACCTACTGACTAGACCTGAGACATGGTTAGTGAAAGGCTGACTCCTTTCTAATTGGATTTTCTGAAGAGACTAGACTCAGAAAAGACTTCTTCCAAGTTCTTGGCTTTACCAAGGCCTAAGGACTAACTCTCCCTGGCTGGGTTGAGCCAGGGGCCTGAGTAAATTACTTAGTGCTTAGGCTAGATATCTTACCCTGTTCTCTCTTTCATTTTCTTACTTCACTCTTTCTATATATTGTAAATAAATCTCTTTTGGAATAAATATAAATTCCTGGTGATCCTATTTTAAATATAATCTAGTCCAACCTTTTTATATAATAGCCCCTTTTCCCCCCTTACATCAGAAAGGGGAATACTTGGTGGTGGAAGGAAAATTATGGGAATAGTATGAGAGAAATGATAATTCTATGTGATAATTTGTGATAGAAGATAGAAAAACTGGGTATGATAGCCAGTGTTTAGAGATTTCATAGGAAACATTATTAATATCTCATGGAATAAAATTCTGAAAAAGAAGTAAGCTTAAGTGGAATGGTTCATTCTCAAGAAATCTATGATAAGGTATCTAGAGAAGCAAGTGTGAAAAAGAAGGATCTATCTGGAGATATGCCTGTGGAATTTACTAACCAACCTCGTGTTAAGAAATATATGCAAAAACAGAAGAAAACAAGAACAGATAGCATATGTATAAAATTACCACATATTCTGCCAAGAAAAAATGATGAGGTTAGTGAAAAAGCTAAGGAATGGGTAAAAAGCTTTTATAAAAAAAGTTCCATGGAAAAAAGAGTTAGATTAAGGAAGGGGTGGAATCATTGTGTGGATAGGCTAAGGATAACTCATGCTCTCTACTTCCTTTCATTCAGTTTTTTTCTTCAGGAAGTGTGACCATGGAAAGAACAGAGGAAAAGATATCTACTAGGTACTTGATACCCAAGATGACTAAGAAAATAGTAAGGGAGTTCCTAATTCTAGTTTGATTTCCATGTCCATCATTATTCCTGATGTTCTCTCAAGGATATGATTTAAAACTCCATACTTCATTCCCTTTCATTGTGGTCTTGACTATCCCAAATGGCTCATCTTCTATTTTATATAGAGAAACAAATATGGTCACATCTGAAAGTGTATAGATGAAACATGACTGAATTTCATTGTGGCACAGGAGATAAGACACTGGCTTTGAATGAGAGGACCTTGGCTCATTGTCTTTGAGACATAGGCCAAGTCTCTTGGTCTCTTGAGGCACTAGCTTTTTTTTTTTAAACCATTGTCTTACATCTTAGAATTAATATTGTGTATTGGTTCCAAGATAGAAGAGTGCAGGTTAAGTGACTTGTCCAGAGTCATACAGCTAGGAAGTGTCTGAGGCAAGATTTGAACCCAGGACTTCCCATCTCTTGACTCGACTCATTCCAGTGAGGGACTTATATGTTTCCTTAGAGTTTTAGCTATAAAACAACAGGGTTGCATTAAAAGGTTCTAAAGATCTCTTCTTCTCTAAGTTGATAATCTATGATTTTCAATGAGCTGCCATGATACCTCCACTGTAAATGCCCTGTGCATCTAAGTAATTGCACCTATAGCTGATCTAGGGAGTTTAAAAAAAGAGGATTAAAGGTTTCCAGAATCTTCATGATTAAACATGCATGTATATATGCATGTATGAATATGAGTATAAATGTGGGAGATGCATGAGCATATGTGTGTTTGTATTAAACCACTCACAGATATTAAAGTTCTGTTGTAGAGTTAACATTGATTATCTTTACCAAAACTTATTCTGAACTTAACCTCATGATTTTTTCACGAGTCACCACCTCATCATCTTTCAGGCTGTAGGTTCTTTCCCTAAGGGGAGGGACATGAAAGGACACATCACTGTGGAATAGGAAGATTGCTAGATTTGGAATATGAGGGCTTGGGTTGGATCTTCACTTTGCTGCTTACTACCTGTGTGGCCTTGGATTGGACAGGTCTACTCTCTTTGCCTCTCTTTATCTGTAATTTGAAAAGGCCAGACTAGAGGACTTTGAATATCTTTTCCTGAGCTAAGTTGTCTTTCATCCTTTCTTTGTCCTGGAGCTCCTTCAAAGCCTGTAGATGTAATTTCCAAATCGTGGTTTTAAAATACTTAAATTAAAATTCAAAGGATTTCAGTGGAAGCCAATCTCATTGAAATATAGCTATTAAAATAGTAAATATAAAGAAATATAAGTTAAAAGATACCAGGTTAAGATCCCTTGCTCAAAACCATATCTTTGGTGGCAGGTAGATGGCTAAATGGATTGAAAGCCAGGTCTTGAAATAGGAGGTCTTGGGTTCAAATTTGAACTCAGACACTTCCTAGCTGTATGACTCTAGGCAAATCTCTTGATCCCCATTGCCTAACCCATACCATTCTTCTGCCTTAGATTTAATACATAGTATTGATTCTAAGATGAAAGGAAACATTTTTCTTTTTTTTTAAATCCTCTCTTAGGATTTGATTGAATTAAATTATTTGATTCCCAATGAAGACGTAGCTATTGCCCTCCATGTGTCAGCAGCCACTGTGCTATATTATGATGATCAAAAAAAAAATAGACCTGCCCAATCCAATCCAAATTCATTAAGTTCCCTACTATGTGCTAGGCACAATGTACTAAGCACTTTATACATATGATTGCCTTTAATCCTCATAATAATCCTAGTAGGTAGTTGCTATTATTATCATCATTTTACAGTTAAGAAAACTGAAGTAGACAAGTTAAATGACTTAACCATGCCTACACAGTTAATAATGGTCTGAGATTAGATTTGAATTCAGGACTTCCTATCTTCAGCCACAGTCCATTCTATGAGAAGAGAAACAAATTTTGCACAAGTAAATAACTATATACATACATGAATGTATATAGATATACATAGCAAGCCTAGGGAACATTTTGTTGATGAATAAAAAAAAATTTAGGTATAATATAACCTTTAACAAGTTCAGAAATAGGGAGAGTATTTTGTTTTGTTTTAGTCTTAAACAAGAGTTTTCAAGATAAATCTGTTCCACTTAAAGGAAAGGTCCTGGAACAGTGAGAAGGGGAAGGTTTGCAAACAAACTGGAAGGTAGATTGGGGTGATTTCTGCTTTGGATGTATATTACAGGCTCATCCATAGGTATGACCCCTTGGGGACCTTGAACCATAATAGTTTTTACTATTTATTATTTTACTATTTGCCATAGCTTAGAGCTAGCACTCCAAGCATTGCTGAGCTCTTTTCTCACAGTCCCCCTTGTGAGGAGCCATTGGGGGTATTATGTCTTATGCACATTTAACAGAAGAAGAAGCTAAATCTCAGAAAGATCAATTGGCTTTCCCTGTGCTACAAAGCTTTCAGGCATCAGTCAGGAGTTGAGCTGAAATCTCTTGGCTCTCAGGCCTGTGTTCATCCCTTTCTCCATGTGGCAGGAATAGTAAATAGAACTGGATGCTGGGAGAGCTGGGTTGTAGTCTTTTGCAATTTGACTTTGAATAATGCATTTCCTCTTTCTCTGTGCCTCAGTTTGACCACATGCTAAATGGGGAGGGAGATGCAATGATCTCTAAATCCTAATCTTGAACTGATAGTCTGTGATTCAATCTATAAACTCTAAAATTCCTTCTGGCATCAATGTCTGTGAGTATGGCCCAGGACAAGGGTAGCTTAACTCAGGAAGAAGGTGATGGGATAAAGAGGGACAGCACTGAAGAATTCTTGCCCAGAGCCCTACCACTATTTCATCTTCCTCATCTCAAAACCCTGTGTCAAATTACAGAAAATTTCAGCTTTTTGGAGGAAAGGAAACCAAGGGTCATCAGATTTAAAACAGTAATACATCCTAAGATTCACCTAAGCCCACTTCTATTTTTTTCAGCAAAAGACAAGGGGCTTGAATAAAGCCTTGAATAAAAGGATGCTTCTGGCTGATCTGGGACTCAAACTCCCATCTCTTGTCTTCCAATCCACACCATCATTCTCCAGCCCCAAAACACACACATACAATCAATAGCCAAGGAAATGGAAATGAAGGGAGTTTAATGATATATTCAAAGTTGTATGGTAAAATAATAAGATGAGGTTTATATCCAGCTCTCCTGATTTCAAAGATAATGTTTTTGTCACTCCAAAATGCCATATTGATATACCTAATTTATAGGTTCAACCTTGTCACTTCCCTACAAAGAATCTTTGGTAGCTGCCCATTTGCCTTTTTAAGGGCGAGGTATTAAATATTTAACAACCGTTCTCCAGAAAAAAAAAAGAATAATGATGTAAAGCAGATATTTTTCACTTCAACTATCCTCATTAATATTTTCCATTACTTTATTAAATCTATAAAATCAACAAAATAATAAACTAAGCTCTAAATTGTGAAGACACAAATGCTCACATAGAAATTTAAAAATTAGCTCTCAAGAGAACAAGTTTGAACCGGCTTCATCCCTTGCCTGCCAGTAGGATAACACGCAAAGTCTTCTGTTTGAGCAAAAAGTCTTCCACAATCTGTTTCTACTCTGCCTTTTATGGGCTGTTACACACCGTCCCTTTAGACATTGTATTCCAGCCTGACTGGTTTACTTGTCCCTCTTAAAGGACATTTAATTTCCCATCTTTTCTCCTTGTGCACAGTTTGCTCCTCATATCTGTAATGCCCACTCACCATCTCTTAGAACACTTTCCTTTCCTTCAGAGATCAATTCTTGTGAAGCCTTTCTCCAGGGCATCAGGTATTAGAGCTTTTGCCTGTATTTTCAATGCATGTATATACATATAGAATAAAGACATACAGAAATATATAAATGGTTTTATATATAACACATTATGTATGTATAACAAGAATATATTTATAGTATTATATAACATAAATTATATATCTAACATATTTATTAGATAATAATATTATATAGTGCTGATAACTGATGTATATTTCTTACTTATATGTACATATTATTTTTCTTGAATAGTATATAAGTTCCATTAGGGAACAGACTATTCACTGTTGTCTCTGTAGCCCCAGAGCCAGTGGAACACCTTTTTAAAGATCCTGTGAAGGAATAAAAAAACATACCCCAATGGGTCCCCCATTTTTAGATGGCAACAATTCCTGCCCAACAGCCAGATGCCATTTGAACTATAACACCGTCTCCATCTCTTTCCGTTTCTAAGCAAAAGGCCAAGGTGGTCGGCAGGGACAGAAAGGTGACTCTCTGCAACCCTCAATTAAGCCTAGTCAAGTTCATTGTCCAGGGTTCAATATCTCTGTCCTGGATGTAGGCGCTGGAGCATTGAGGGAGAGGGAAGATGTTAGTGTCTTCTGGAAGCTATTCGGGAGACAAAAAAAGCAATAAAAGAACCTCCTTCACCATAATGTGAAGATATATAGCAGCGCTAAATAGAAACGCTCCTTTAATGTACCGTAAAAAAATAAAATAAAATAAAGACATTTGGCTAGATTTATCCAGTTGCCTCCGCCCAGGGAATGAAGTCTCCCTGCTCCCTTTTTTCTGCTTATTTAAAAACTCCTGAGTTGTCCTACGGGTAGTCAGAGCACAGTTTCATTGCCTAAACATAAACACAGGTGGCCGGAGGTTGGGTAGCCCTCCAAGGGAGAGGTGGCCACTCCAGGCCGGGGAGCTAGTTTTCCAGTGACTCTTTCTAACTGCCCAGAAAAGAGATGACGTGTGTGCAACTGGGGACGTGCTAAGGCTGCTTATTCTTCCTTTACTATTAGTTAAGATTTTATGAGAAAAATGAGATTTTAAGGATGCTTAATGGACGGGAGGGAGCTCGGTGTCTCGTTGCTGCATAAGAAAATTAAAACCCCAGCACTTAAACCCTTCAAGCAAGGGCAGAGCGGAGATGAGGAAGAAGCAAAAGCGAGGGAAATTTCCATCCTCCCTGGGACCTGCTGGCTAGAGAGACCTATCCAGGAAGCTCTTCCCCCCTCCCCTGAGCCCCTCCCCAGCGCGCGCACACTGGACCCCATCGCTGGAATGCCTTCTGATTTTAACACCTTCTCATGAAGTTCATGGCCTAGAGCACGAGCAAACAGGCAGTAAAGTGGGATTGGCCTCATGTTGTATTTCCCCGCATAAAAATGTTCAGAATTGCAACCCCCTGGAAAACATTACAGAAAGGCTTCACTGGGTTGTTTTTACTGCCTCTCTACCTGGAAGGCTCTAAATCATAGCTCAATGACCACAGGGCAGCTGCTGACCTCCTTAGGGGAGAAGGGTTGTGGGGAGAGAAGGGAAGCTCTGCTGTGATGAGTGGAAGAATCGGAATTTATGGGGCTTCTCAACTACTTAAAGTAAGCTGTGAATTCCATTTACGATGGCGCCCTGAGACTTTGGTGCAACCAACCAGATAGGCTCTGGCTCTTTCCCAGGAGCCCCTGAAGACCCTGGGTTTGCAGAGTTTAATTTGCAGTCATTTCCCACCCCCTAATCCCCATCCCCATCCCCCCAGTACAGACCAAAGAGGGAGCTGGAGGACTGTGTTTCAGAGCACTTTGGCCTTACTGTTTTCTGACAGCTAGCTATATCTCAAGGATAAATGTATTCTAGTAGAAAGCTAGGCTCTTGTGTCCTTGTCATGAAGCGCAAACCTCTTCCTCTATCCTCCATCCCCATCTTTGATCAACAACACATCGATTTATTTAAATAAAAATAATGATTGGCTTTGCTGTCCCCTTCTCCAAGCCCAGAATCTCATCCAATTGGGATCAACTCATTGATGTAATGATCTTTCCCTGCCCTCTCTCTTCCCATTCATGGATTCCTCTTCTGAACCTCAATTAAAAACACAATGATTTATGTAAATCCGAATAATTATCTTCCTTGGGTGTCTCTCCTGGCCACAGGATTGGGTCTTCTTCTTACATTCACATACTGAGCTGTACTCTGACCTGCAGGAAGATGGCCAGGGGGAGAAGGCTTGAAGGAGGTTCCCTCCAAATTCTGGCACAGAAGGAAAGCTGGGCCAGCCATGAGAGTTACCCATAAAAAGAGCACAGTGACCCTTTCATGAATCTTGATTTTTTTTTTTCTTCAAGACATTAGTGTCCATCTTCGGGCTACAAATGAAGAAAGTGGATTTTGCTGCTAACAAGCTTAGCTACATTTTTTCACAGAAGTAATCACATGAATACATTTCCTCAATACTAGAAGTGCAAAAATGCTTCCCTTACAACAGTTTAGTAAGGGAGATAATGCAAGTAAAATGTTATTACACATGAGAAAACTTCGGTTAAGAGAAGTAGGGTGATGGTCACTTAGATAGTGAATATCCCGTTTTATTTTTCCACCACCATCTCTTAGCCAAGTATCCAAGCTGCCCCTTAGTACATCTACAAGCACCTGTACCTGTTGTTTCTACTGGCCACCCTACCATTCTACCCGGAAACAACCTTTCTTCCCTCCTACTTATCTCCTTCCCTATTCTATCCACTCCCAAGGAAGTAATGGACAGGAGCTGAGTGAAATCAAATTTTCCTGGGCCTGAACTAGATTCTTAAAGTCTTACTTTCCAACCTTCTTTTGTAGTCCCCTGGAAAGGGCAATCAGAGTACTAGCAAGAAACATTCTACCAGGCCTCTCATTTTATAGATTAAATAAGTAAGGCAGACAGAAAGAGAGAGAGTCAAACAGACAGACAGACAGACAGAGAAAGGAAGGAAGGAAGGAAGGAAGGAAGGAAGGAAGGAAGGAAGGAAGGAAGGAAGGAAGGAAGGAAGGAAGGAAGGAAGGAAGGAAGGAAGGAAGTTCAAGGATTTTGCAAATTTGCAAATAACTTTGCAGTATTTGACATCTACTATTTCCTTTTACCCTAAAAAATTATTCTCACCTTGTGAAGCAGGTGTTTATCTCCATTTCACAGATTAGTAAATTCAGGCAGAACTTAAGTAACTCATCCAGGGCTACAGTTAGAAATGATCTAAGACCAGATTTTAACTCAGAGTCTAATCATCTATCAACTAAGACATCTAGCTGTTAGAAAATAACAACAGCTAACTCTGTCATTCACAACTCTTACTATGTTCCAGGTACTGCACTAATCATTTTGCAATTATTATTTCATTTGGTCCCTTAACTGTGGGAGACAAATATTATTATTATCCCCATTTTGCAGATGAGGAAACAGAAGTTTCCTCTTGGTATGCACTTGTCCAGGTCACACAGCTAGTAAGCATCTTAAACTGCATTTGAACTCATGTCTGTATGACTCCAATATTTGTGCTCTATCTACTGTGTTCCTGAGCTATCCCCAAAGTCCCACAAGGAGGATAATGGTGCCAATGCAGGACAATCAATGTCATCTGTCTCCAAATATCAGGCTCTTTCCATCTTATCTCTCTCCTCTTTGCACTCTGTGATACAGTGCTTTGTTGATATGTCCCAACTTTCTTTGGATTATGCCAATAGCATACTATTGTGACATGAGTTCTGCATGCAAATAAAGGACCTAAGTTCAAATGTTTACTCTGATACTTATTACTTAAGTAGCCTAGGAATGTTTTTGCTATTTTTGTGTGTCCCCAGTATGCAGCAAAATACCTGGTATGCAACAATCATTAAGTAAATACTGACCTGATCTTCAGTGCCTTTAGGATTGTCCTCTTTTAAATTATAATAGGAAGGTGAGGTAGCTAGGTAGCATAGTGGATAGAGGACCAGCTCTGGAGATCAGAGGTCCTGGGTTCAAATCTTGTCCCAGTCACTTCCTATTGTGTGACCCTGGGTAAATCACTCAACCCCCATGCCTTAGGAGGAACTCGTACATTAATTCTAAGACAGAAAGAAAATGATAGTAGGAATGAGATTTTACACTTTCCTTTCCAGACCAAGCTCTTATGATTCTATTACATATTTAGTAGTAGGGCACATATTTGGTGACATTGTCCTACCTTAGAAAGTGCTTGAGACCCTAGAGTAAAGGAAAAGCATCTTGAAAGACTTTGGAACTCTGACTTTCCACCAATCATAGCTTCAATGATGAAGTACATCTCCATACTGTCCACACAGAAGTGATGGGTAGAAGAGCAGGATGAGGTCTGCTTTCTAGGGCATGCTAAGGTTTACACTGAGCTTACTTTACATATTCAGTTTTGTTTTGTTTTGTTTTGTTCAAATAAGAGAAGGCTTTTTTTAGGCCCTGAGTGTGTTAGTAGGTAATGATCAAAATACACAGGAAAAAAAATCATCAAAAAAAAAAACATAAAGGATATTCCAAAAAAAAAAGTTCTGAAGGGGACACAAAACAGGTAATTTTGTTACAGCCTTGGTAAATTTAATATACACGGTTTAAGAAAAAAAAATAGTACATAAAATACATGCAGGGTTAAATGTACTATCCTCTTTGTTGTTCTTTGTATAAGAAAGAAAGAGAGAGGGGGGAAAAGGAGGGAAGTAAGAAACAGACAGAAGGAAGGAAGGAAGGAGGGAAGGAGGGAAGGAGGGAAGGGCAGGAAAGGGAAGGGAAAGGGAAGACAAAGGGAAGTGAGGAGGAGAAAGAAAGAGAAAGAAGAGAGAGAGAGAGAGAGAGAGAGAGAGAGAGAGAGAGAGAGAGAGAGAGAGAGAGAGAGAGAGAGAGAGAGAGAGAGAGAGAGAAACCTAGTAAACTTTCACCTAGATATTGGGGGAGATTAAAGCAGAGAGATATCAGCAGTCAGTAAGGTTGTTCAGCAAAACATTAATTAAAAGTACCAAAACCCAAGGAAATAGATTTTGCACTAATCAGGTTGGGATTATCCAGAACGATTGTATTAGAACAAAATGGAACAGTGGTTGTTTCAAATATTTTCAATTCTGCATAAACTTGTAATAGTTTAATGAGATTTTACTCTATGTAGTCCCTATAAATATTTTCTTCTTCATTTTCTTTTAAATGACTTTTTCCTCCCTCTGATAACTGAATTCAGCAAAACTTTAGCAATCCAGGTAGGAAAGGCACACCAGAATAAATAGAACAATAAACTTTTGTATCATGGCTCTGCCCATAATTGGCCATATGTTCTCTACCAAGCTGATTTCTTCCTCTGGGTCTCAGTTTTGTGATCTCTAAAAGGAAGCAGTTAAATAAGACCACAGATCTGTGGACAGATTTCAAGAGGTCTGTGAATTTACATCTTTATTTTCATTAACTTTGGGCTTACTTTTTAATCCTTTGTATTAAATTTTATACATTTATATTTTTTCTAATAACTCCATGGGTTTCACTAGATTGACAAAAAATTCATTACACACACCCCACACACACCACACACCACACACACAAACACACACACAGAGTTAAGAATTCTGGAGTGGGGGATTGCAAGGCTACATGCAGCTCCGATACTGTCATATATTATGAACACCTTTTCAGTTTTCACACTTTATGTACTGATGTTCTAGAGTTCTGTCTACCTCTGTCACTCTTTGTTGTATATTCTAAGATCCTTTATTCTCCTAAAATCCCATATTCTACTTTCTGAACCATCTTCCAGATCTGGAATTCTACGTGCTTTTCTAAATTACCTTATGATTCCAAATATTCTAGGTACTATATGCTAAACTTGGACCATCTCTGTAGGCTTTCTATTCTATGCTTATTTCTGGTTCTGAAATTCTCTAACTTGTTCCAAATTATCTTCCCACCCTGACAATTACTATCCTAAGTTTTAAAGTCATTGGTTTGAGAGGATTGTGATCTTGATATGAATCAATAGCATGATGTGGCTGCCAGCATTCCAAAAAAATGTTGAACTATGTTTGGAGAGGCAGTTTTTAGGATTTAGTAGGTGATGATCAATTTTCTGAGACCTTGGCCAAGTCACTTCTGTATTATTCTGTCTGCTTCTTGGTATGACATTTTATGAGGGAAAATTGATACCTGAGAAATCCTAAAAGAAAGTAAACAGAAGATAACCTATGATTCAGAAGGACAAAGGGAAGGAACTGAAGAAAATCCTGATCTGGAGAAGAGAATACTAAGGAGAGTTTTGATACTGTTTCCAAGTTTTCATGGAAGAACTTGTTCAGTTTTGGTCCAGGAGGCAGAACTAAGAGAAATGGAATAGGCTTTCCTGGAGGTCTTCAAGGAAAAGATGGATGACTAGCTATTGGATATATTGCAATGAGGGTTCTTATACAGGGTCAGGATGATGTTTGATGAGATGGCCACGAAGTTCACTTTCAGCTCTGAGATTCTCTGACATTCTATAGCATTCAAAGTCCTTTCCAAATACGATAAACCATGATGGTACTTTATTGTTTTCCTATTCCTACATGCCTCTCTCTCATCACTCTGTCCTGAATTATAAGCAATGATAGTTGTGATTTTTGCAGCCTGCATGTGTTGACTGTCATTAAGTTCCACCCATGATTTTCCTAAATACTGACAGATCTTTGGGACATAAAGAAAGTTGGAAATGATTAGTAGCTTGGGGGCAACTGCTAGTCCCTTAGTGCAGGTCCAAACATCAGTTAGAAATGAAGCCATATATAGGACTTGTTTTGCTTCATTAAAGTGATTAATCTTTATGTTGTGATACAAAGGTTAATTGCAATATCTTAGAAAGACAAAAACAATGCATCACCCAGGACCAATTGGGATTTTTCAGCTGCCAGAAAAATTCTCATTGACATGAGAGAAAGGCCTGATTCTTTTTTTTTCCCCAAAAACAATTGACTTTCTAAGTATTTCTGGAAGACCAAGTCTGAGCCTATATATGTGTATATATATATATATATATATATACATATATATATATATATATATATATATATACACACACACACACACACACACACATACATATTGAATTTGAAATTTCCCTTCCTAATAATTTCCATGAGCAGAGGTTGATAGAGCATTGGTCTAGGGATCAGGAAGTCATATAGTCCTGAGTTCAAATACAGCCTCAGAAACTTACTAGCCCTGTGACTCAGGGAAAGTCCCTTAATTCTGCTTCAGTTTTCTCATCTAGAAAATGATTTGAGGAAGGAAATGGTAAATCACTCCAGTATCTTGGCAAGAAAATCACAATGGGGTTGAAAAGAGTCAAACAAGAATGAAATGATAAAACAAAAACAAAGAACAACCAATACTTAGGGTACTGAAATGGCCAAAATGATTCAGGGTAATATAATTGAACCTATAAGGTATTTAGCATTGGATTCATATACCAACTAATAATATTACTCAAGGCAAATTGCTTTATTTCTGTAGGCCTCAGTTACTTATCTTTATAAGGGAAGGCAGAGGAATAAATAATCTCAAGGATTCTCTTTAGCCCTTAAGTTTATATCCTCCATTTATTGAAGTCTTTACCTTGTGACAAACTTATTGTGTGAGTCAGGGTAATCACATAACCTGTCCAGGAATGTTTTTTCCATCTGCAAAACAAAAATATTATACTGAACAATCTTCAAGATTTCTTCCAACTTTAAGATTCTATGAGAATCAAGGTTTTCTATGAAGCTGTTGGTATTTCTTAAACTATATTTTATATACCTAGTCTAGTTAAAATGTTTTTTTTATTTCCAGTTGGATTTCCATTTTAAATGTAACATATATATTCAAAATGGAACATGCCATATCCTTCCTAAACCCACAATGCCCAATTTCAGTTGAGGATGTTGCCATTCTGCACTGGCAGTAATCCATGGTTCCAACTTTAAGTTTATTCTTTCCTTAACCAATTCAGTCTTGCAAATTCCACATTTTTAATATCTCTCACATCAGTATCCCTCACTCCAATTATGTGGCTACTGATCTAGTTTAGGCTTTCATCACCTCTGGTCTAAACTATTACAAGAGACTTCTTTTTTTACTTTTAAAATTTTTCTTTTTTAATATTTTTCCATGGTTACATGATTCATTTTCTTTCCATCTCCCCTCCCAGAGCCAACAAGCAATTCCACTGGCTTATTACAACAGATTCTTAATGGTACTCTTGTCTTCTGGTCTACCTTCTCTCCAATCTAGTTTCTAGGACTAAGAATTTGTTCAGATGAGGAAAGACTTTGTGTAGGAGGCAGCACCTCTGCTGAGCCTTGATGTGGTTCAGGGATTCCCTGAAGTGATAGCAACCAAACAAGGCTTTCCAAACAAGGGGCACAGCCTATTCAAAGGTACAGAGCTATATATGGGGATGGGATTTATGGACAGGAAATAGTAGATCCTTTTTAAAATGTGGGGAAGGAACAAGGATAAAATAAGTCTAGAAAATCAGTTACAACTGATCATGAGAGGCTTTAAATGCTAAACTGGACAGTTCTTACTTACTTTTGTTATAATGAAAATGGATGATGTTGTAAACTGTAGTGAGTTAAAATGGTGGAAGATATAAATTGTGATAGATATAAGAGAGGGTGAGTAAATTTGACCGCAAAAAAATATGTTTCACTACAGTGTCTTGGTTTTTAAATCAAATATTAGGTGGTCGCCGGGGAATATATTCCCAAATTGTGAATATGCCCAAGTCAACTGGGTTTTATAGAGAATTTAATTAATAATACAATGAGTAATCAAAGAAAAGAAGAAGGAGAGGGAAAAGGAATTAATGAGAAAAGAATAGGTCGGCCCAGGGCAGGCCTAGCCAACCCAGGCCTAAGCCTTAAGAGAGAAACCAGTCAGTTATCACTCACCACAAGATTTGTCTTAAGCAAGGATGTCTGGGGAACAGAGTCTCCCCAGAGGGAGTTTCAGCCAGAGTCCGCCTCTCAAGGGACATCTTCTCAAGAGATCTTCAAAGGGCCTCCTCCAAAAGGATCTATCTCCAAGGCTCTATCTCCAAGGCTCTATCTCCAAGGATCCAAGGATCTATCTCTAAGGAATCCCTCTTGCTCAAGAGATTCCTTTTCTTATATAGGGTTTTTTTCCCCTATGTCACCTCCCATAACTTCTTCCATCGACCAATCACCATAGTTGTTTTCTAAAAGACAGCCCATCTGAATTCCAGCTAAGTTGACTAATCCCCTCAGTAAGTCTGAACCAGAGAAAACACAGCTGAGTCAACTAATCCCATCAAGAGAAAACCTGCCCGACCTTTATAGGTACCTAGCATTCCATTGTATCAATTCTAAAAAACAGGCATGGCTCAAAGAACTCCTTGCCTTATTATAAGCATGGGTCCAAGTACTTTCATTGTTTAGCAAGGAGTTTTCTCCCCTAAAGCAGTCTTAAGTATGGGCGGAGTAGAGGTCCTCCCATTTCTGATCCTGGCGAGTTCTCACATCAAAATGTTTCCAGTAGGGAATTTTTTCCAATGAAGGATTCCTCAATGTAGAAATTTTTAACATTCACAAGTCTGAGAGATTTCAAGATTTACACTTTAGAGGCATGAGGGAATCACTGAAGCTTCTTAAAAAAGGACATGTCATGGTCAAATATGCATTAGCAACATTCCTTTGGCAACTGTGTGGAAAGTGGATTCAAGAGGGGAGAAACTGGAAATGTAGAGTCCAATTAGTAGGTTTTTGTAATTTTCCAGATGTGATAAGGGCCTGGACAAAGGAGTTTAGTTAATAATCATTGCAAAAGGTATTTGGTGGAATTATAGTACTGTTTAGCTCATAGATTTTTTTGGAAAAAATGTATTTTTCTTCTAGGATATGAGAACACTTTGGCTTCTTCAGAGACAAGAAGTGATCAAGAGAAAAATATTTCAATTAGAATAAATTCGCTGTCTCCATGTTAAATAAGTATAAAATCCTTTGGGCTGTTGTCATTGCATATAAACAGTACTGACACCTAGCATGAGAAAAAAGGTAAAAGCAACAATCTTTAAGGTTTCTTATGGAAGGTGGAGTCAATGGTCATCTCATATGGTACAAATTTTAAGGGAGAGAGAGACCTGTAGTTAAGAGCTGATTCACCTTCAACTAGTTGTCCCAATTAGTTACAATCAATGTGAGAGCAGAGAGCAGGAGGATAAATGAGATCTGGCCAAAAAGGATTTAGAGTTAACATCCTCACCTGCTTCTGCAGTTGGGAAGATTTCTCATTAGCCTTCTATTGCAGTGAGCTATAATTGATAGAGCCTTGACTCATTGAGTAATGGGTTTAGATCCTTCCTTTTGCTCCAATGGCTGAGAGACTTGGGTAAGTCACTCCTCAAGAATCAGTTTTCCCAACTGTAAAATCAGCATAATAACTTTAAAGAGGTGGTTCTTCACCCTTTTTGTACTTTTTGGCTGAAACCTCTGAACTCTTTCTCAAAATAATATTTTTAGATGTATAAAACAAGATATACAGGATTATGTAGGTAATTAATTATTTTGAAAGTTATTTTAAGGTCATGGGCTCTAGGCTAAGAACTCTTTGAAGGATTGCTATGGTATTAAAAGGAGATAATATTGACAAAATGCATGTAGTATAGATGTTTGTAATATATGAATGTTATGCATGTTTAAAGTGTTATATGTAATATGTACATACATATATATGTATATTTGATTATATATTTTATATAGTGTGCTTGTAAGTCAAATATTATTAAATATATATTTTAACTTCCAAGTCCAAAAAATTTTTACAGAGTGATATGAGAAGTCACAGTGAATAGGAATATTTTGATCTTCCAAACATGACTGATAAAAAATGTAAGGGTTAAATTAGGAGTTTTGAGAAAATAACTTAAGTTTTAATGAGAATATAGTAGAGTTTTAAATTAATATTATCCCTTTAAGTCAGAGAAAAAGAAAACTTCTAGCACATTTTAACAATTAAAAATTTAGTTTTATTAAAATAGAGATAGTAAAAGAATATAGTAAAGGAGAGAAATATAGGAAAGAGATAGAGAAAGAAATTGCTTAATACTTAACTAGATACCCTATAACTATCTATAACTGCCATTAGGAAAAAGTCCAGTTGATCACCCTTCAGCTCAGCTTCCCTGGCAGAATATATATATATATATATATATATATATATATATATATATATATATATATATATATATATATATATATATGTGTGTGTGTGTGTGTGATTTCCCAAACACCAACTAATCAGCAACCAACCCCCAACAACCAACCTCCTCCCAACCCAAAAAAGGTCAAAAAGCCCCTCTCAGTCCTCATGCTGATCTTTTATATCCACTTCTTACCTCACTTCCTATCTCTCTGGTTTCTATTTCCTTTCACTGTGGGCTGGTTAATCTTTACACATCTCTATGGTAAAAGGCCCCAGTTAAATTAGAAGAAAGAGATTAAGAATAAGAATTCTCTTTTACAAAATCAATTTCAGGAAAAATATAGCACAAATTGTCTTTACTACTAATTAGATGGATGGGGTGGCAGGGTAGGGAAGAATATGGAATTCACCATCTAAAAGTAGAGAATTAGATTAGTAATATGTTCCATTGCAGTTCTGCACTGGATAGGAAGATTGGAAATATCTAGAACAGGGGAAATTTGCTAAAATGGAAAAGAACCTTATTGGCAGTCAAGAAAACTTGAGTTCTAGCCCAAATTTAGTATTTCCTAGTCTGAAGACCATGGGCAGATTTCTTAAATTATTTGATGTTCAGCCCCTTTATCTCTAAAATGTGAGTTTAGAAGTAGGCAACTGCTAAGTCCACTTCCTCCTCGACAACCTATGAGTGTGATGTATCAAACTGGTCCATGCTAACAGGGAGAAATGACCTAAAGTTAAGCAAGTCCAGTCTAATTAGGCTCTGGTTGTTAAATCAAAGATAGATCAGCCTTTGTACATATTCAATTTACTATTCTAATGCTACTACTCCAGATGAGGAAAGCTTATATGATCTTTGATACAAACTGACACTGTAGCAGCTACTTTTTAATTATATAAAGGTGCAGTCTACTTAGTTCTCTTCCCACCCATGTTTATTCTCTGAACCTCCGCTCCCCTCCTTTCTCTTTTACTCTTCTCCCATCTGACCATTTTCACTTAGAGAAATTGGATTAGTATTTAACATGAAGATACTGTGATTGAAACTAGTCCTAAGTTTTCAAATTACTCAAAGGAATCTGTGACTAGTTGCTCTGATGATATGCACCAAAACCTTCTATGTATATCCATTTTATATTTCTTTTATATATATCTTCCTCAATGTACATCCCTGAGAGTCCACCCAACATACTAAGAACTCTCTTCAACTTTTCTTTACATGTTAAGGATTCTGGTGGATCATGAAATCTGTCCATTGAATATACCATCTTCTTTCTTGATCATAAATTTCTTCAGTGATGTGCATTATACCACTTCCTTACAATTCTCATTTAGTATTGTGTTGTAATATATTCACATCAGTCATTTAACTTTCCATTTTACCACAGTTGAGATTCTTTCCTTTCTTTCTCTTCCTTCCTTCCTTCCTTCCTTCCTTCCTTCCTTCCTTCCTTCCTTTCTCTCTTTCTTTCTCTCTTTCTCTCTTTCTCTCTTTCCCTCTTTCCCTCTTTCCCTCTTTCCCTCTTTCCCTCTTTCCCTCTTTCCCTCTTTCTTTCTTTCCCTCTTTCTTTCTTTCTTTCTTTCTTTCTTTCTTTCTTTCTTTCTTTCTTTCTTTCTTTCTTTCTTTCTTTCTTTCTTTCTTTCTTTCTTTCTTTCTTTCTTTCTTTCTTTCTTTCTTTCTTTCTTTCTTTCTTTCTTTCTTTCTTTCTTTCTTTCTTTCTTTCTTTCTTTCTTTCTTTCTTTCTTTCTTTCTTTCTTTCTTTCTTCTTTCCCCCTTTCTCCTTCTCTCTCTCTCTCTCTCTCTCTCTCTCTCTCTCTCTCTCTCTCTCTCTCTCTCTCTCCCTTTCTTTCTTTCTTTTCTCCTAGTGTATATATCTTATAAACCTACACAACCAACAACAGAATAATGAAAGTAATGAGATTGACTTTTGTTTCAGAGAAAAGCTTTGGGTCTTGAAAAGAATATTAATATTTCCCAAATGGTCATGTAGGTAACTCAGTAGTTAGAAGACTGAGCTTTGAATCAGGAAAGATTAATCTTTATCAGTTCTAATCTATCCTCATATACTTACTAGCTATGTGACCTTGAGCAAGTTCGCAAACCATTCCGGTATCTTTGCCAAGAAAACTCCAAATGGGGTCATGAAAAATTGAACATGATTGAAAATTTTTGAAATAACAAAGTTCTTCTCTTCCAGTTCAGTTTTGTGTTCAACTCATTGTCTATTTTCAGTGTCCTGCTAACAAACATAGAAACAATCTGGGATAGTGGCCATAGAGCTGGAATTTTAGTCTGGATGACCTGGGTTGAAATCACACCTCTGCCAATTAATAGCAGTATAATCTGGATCAAGTGATTTAAGTCCTTTGAATCTCAGTTTTTATGCAAATGGAGATACTCAAACCTTCAAGATCTACTTAACAGGGTCTCTGAGAGGCTCATTCTTCTCCATGTTTTATTTCTGTCTTCTTCTACCTGATGACAATTCTTTAAACTAACACCTTCCTGGATTTCCCTTATTGGAATTCCCTCACACCACCTCCTTTGACCTTTCCTACTGAGTGGATCCCTAATCTTACCTCATTTTAAGAAGATCACCCAGGCCATCAAGGGCTTCACCCCTCTTCACTCTTTCAATAAAATCCTTGCTTGGAAACCTTCATCTGTAACTTAAACCCCCTCTCCCCAAATTCTCAGCTTCTTTTTATGTGTTGTCTTTCTCCATCAGAATATAATCTGGGGTGCAGGTAGAGGGGTAGAGACTACCTTTCTACTTGTATTTGATTTCCTAGTACTTATTAGCATAATGCCTAGCCTAAAGTAAGTACTTAATAAATTCTAATTTTAACATGAGGTTATGTATGTAAAGTTCACTGTATGTGCCTAATAATTAAATACCATACATGCATCAAATGCATGTATGCACAAATATTCATACATATAGAAGCATCATAGATGGACATTCACAAATATGCAGATATACACAAATACATATGGACAACAAGGCATACATATATGGTGTATGTGTATATGTCTACAGATATACAATATACATACATGTACATACAATGTACATATACAGGTTAAATCAAAGAGTGATGAAGAGAATAAAAAGCAAACTTCAGAGCCAAAAGATGTACTACCTCCTGGCTATGTGACCGGGTCACTTAACCTCTCAGTACTCTAGGCATTTGTAAGATGCAAGGTTATAGAAAAGGTGCCAACCTTCATAGATAGAGTAACTTTCCATCAATAAAGTACCCTATCAATACTTATCAATATCTTTATTCATATATATAATATATACTACATGTATATATATATAATATACTCACACATATCCAATGAAAGACTTTGAATAAAAGATGTCATTAATTAATTATACAAAAGCATGCCAAGTTGGGCTAATCCTGTGGTCAAGACAAAGTTGGATAGGTGGACTGCCAGAATGTTCCCCTAGTAGTTATCCAGTGTCAGTCAGGATATCGTAAATAGAGTGGACCTCCTCTGGCATCCTTATGGGACGCCAAAGACAAGAAGCACTCCAGATGGCTTCTGATCTGTGTTACGTAGGATGCTTCCAAATCAACAAGATCAAGAGATCCTTTTGAGCACATATAACCACTCCGGGCAAAAGGCAAAAACAAAAGCTAACACTCTGGCCCTGGACTTTCATTTTAAAACTCTTCCTAAGCTATGAAAACCTTTCTCTGCTTTTGGGGCCCCTTATAAACCCTCTTCCTTCTCGTCAATCCCATACGCATTCCCAGCAGAAAAATGAGCAAGACCTTCCTGGCAGGAGAGTCCTCGTCATCCAAGTTGATGAGGACATGTTAGTCCACAGTTCTTGGCCTGTGGCAGATGATATCTTTGTCCTTGTGGAAAACACTAGGGTTTGTGATCTACCTGTTTGCATTCCTGCCTTTTCCTCTTAAGATTCACAGGCTTATCAGACTTGACAGAGTGAACAGCCCTCAGCCAGCTTTGCAATTCACACCAGCATTGAAAGTGACTGCCCAGATAAGATAGGTAATCATAGAGGACCCTGGGGGACCTCTCTGATGACTGTGTAATTGATGGCTCCATGTTTCTCTAATAAATTTGTTTCTTCATTACGTCCGGCACATCATACATGGTAGTGAGCTATGATCCCTGCACTACATTTGTAGGCATGTGGAACAAGAGACCTAATAAGTCTCTGCATCCAACACTCTTTCTTCCTCTTAAAGGTGTGATTTTTTTCTTTTTTCCTCGATAGCAATAACCATCCTCTTAAAAAAATTAATAAATATATATATAGGACATTCACCCCTCACCAAATAAAACATAAAAGTCCAATTTCATTAAGTTAAGCTATTAAATTAAGAAAGTGTTTTTAATTATCTGAACATTTCAGTGAGCTCATAAAACATTTAAGTAACTCTGAAGGAGTCTGAGTTTAAGCACTTTCATTGTGAGTTAGGGCCTCCTGTCCATGGTAAATCCTGAGTTGCACATATTGAGAACCACAGGGGAAGAGCTGGAGGGGTTAAGGTCAGTGGGGCTAATTTCACTCTGAAGTCCAGTGAGTGTTTCTTCAAATCCTTAGGCTCTTGTGTGTGTGTGTGTGTGTGTATTTATTTATATGAAACAGATTCCTCCCTGGGACATAGTAGATATTACATAAATGGTAGCTATTATTATTACTGTTGTTGTTGTTATTGTTATTATTATTATCTGATTTGAGCTAGCTTCAGCACACCTATGATTAGAAGGATAACTTGAACTCAAGTCTTCTAACTCCAAGGTTATTGCCTTTTCCAAAATACTTTATTCCCTCCCCCTTAATCGCATTGGATTTTGTTGCTGTTTTTTAATGCCTTTGAAAGTGAATGAGGCATCATGGATAGAGAGTTGGTCTTGGAATCAGGAAGTCCTGCATTCAGGTCAGGCCTCTGATACCTACTGACTGGGTGACCTGGAATGAAGAATTAATTTCTTAGTGCCTCCAGCCAAATCTAAGACTGCCAATCTGCATTGGCAATAGTAGTTTTGTCCTCACAACAAGGAAACTACTCAGTCAGCCAGTCAGCTAACACATGCCTATTAGGTACTGATCCATGAGATTGGTACAGCTAGGTTGGACAGTAACCTAACCCTAACCCTAACCCTGTGCTGTGCCTGGAGTCAGGAAGATTCATCTTCCTGAGTTCAAATCTGGCCTCAGACACTTAACTAGCTGTGAGAACCTGGGCAAGTCACATAACCTTGTTTGCCTCAGTTTTATCATCTGTAAAATGAATTGGAGAAGGAAATGGCAAACCACTGCAGTATCTTTGCCAAAAAAACCCTAAATAGACTCATGAAGAGTCATACATGACTGAAAAAACTGAATCATAACATGCCAAACATGCTAGTAAGTGACGGTGATACAAAGAAAGATAAAGTTTTGGTTCCTGCCCTCAAGAGCTCATACTTATTTATTTTGATTTTTAAAACGCTTACCTCCTGCCTTAGAATGAAAACAAGGATTGGTTCCCAGATAGAACAGTGGTAAGGGCTAGGCAATTGGGGGTAAGTTCCCGGGTCACAAAGCTAGGAAGTGTCTGAGATCAGATTTGAACTCAGGATTTCTCATCTCCAGTCCAGTTGCTTTATCTCCTAAGCCACCTAGATGCCCCAATAGCTGAACTCAGGACTTCTCATCTCCAGGCCAGCTGCTTTATTTCCTGAGTCACATAGTTGCCCCAAGAGTTCATATTCTAATGGCGATGACAACATCCAATGTACGTTAAATAAAAAATAGTAAAGATGGGAAGTATACTCAAAGAGAAGAGTAGAATTTCTAGACCAAATATGTGTAACCATACTCGATCTTGAAAGAAATGGATGGATAGTATCACATTCAGGTTTATTCTCATTCTTGAACTCCAGAATCTAAGATTTCCACTCAGAATTTCCATTTTTACACAGAGTTGGTCTACTAGTTCTTTCTCATAGAATTGCAAAGTTCTCTGAGGGTTATTCATTCTGTGCTCATAAAGTTCACACTCTATTAAGGTGATATGCAATTATAATATGAAATTATATTTAATAAATACATTCAATAAGTGCCAACAGAGTGCTCCGTGAGGTCCACTGGGGAAAGCTTCCTGGAACAGGTAGCATTTGAATTGGGCTTTAAGAGATTCTTAACCTGAGTTTGTGAGCTTGTTTGTTCTGATTAGGTTTTGATTGCTTTTAACATCATCATTTTCCTTTGTAATCGGTGTATTTTATTATATGCATTTAAAAACATTATATTGAGAAAAGGTTCATAGGCTCCAGCACACTGCCAAGGAGTTTACAAGACAAAAATGGTTAAGACCTCTTGCTCTAGAAGATAGGATGAAACTCAGCAGTTAGAAGGGATACCGCACGAGCAAAGACAAAAAGGTGGGAAATCCTCGGTCTTATTCTATGGAAGTCCACATCCAAAACTTGCTTCAGTTTTCCTTTCCACACTCCTTGCCACAGTGGGGCATAGGAAGAAAAGATAAGACCAGGCACAGAAACACACATTCCTGTGTTCCTTGTTGCCATGGACATTGGAGCTAGTAAATCCTTTGAGCTTGGGGGTTCAGTTAACAGTGAGTTAAGCTCTTCAGGTGTCCATATAACGATTGACATTAATGTGATGAATTAATGGGGGTTGGGAACAGAAAGCCACCAAGTTGCTTAAGGAGGGGCAAAACAACACCAGGCTGGAAATTGAGGAAGGCAAAGCTTCAGTATTGATCACTGAGACCAGGCTTCTAATTCCTGGTATATCATGGAGGAATAAAAACTATAATAAAAACAAATTTTAAAAGAAAAGATTAGCAGAGGATAATGTTTTACTGTCTGAAAAAGAACATTAAGAACAAGGGTAAGAAAAAATAGAACACATAATTATACTGCCCATATGTCAGCAAATCAGTATGCATGAGAAGATTTCATGAAAGAGAATCTAGTCCTTGATGATATTTTTCTATGAAATGGTCATCTTCCCTTTATCTTTTTTTTAACCCTTACTTTCCACCTACAATCAACACTATGCATTGCTTCCAAGACAGAAGAATCTTAAGGGCATAGACAATGGGGGATAAGTGACTTGCCCAGGGTTGAAAAACTAGGAAATGTCTTTTCTCTCATTTCCTAGCCTGAAATATGTAAAATGGGCTGAGGGGAAAATTGCTAATATTTGAGATATTCTAAGGCATAGAGTGATATTTTTGTTGTTTTTTTTTTTCTTTTTAAGGTTGTTTTCAGGCCTGCCCAATACTTTATGAGACCATTTGGGATTTATTTCACAATACCAAAGTGGTTTGCCATTTCCTTCTCCAGTCCATTTTTCAGATGAGAACACTGAGACAAACAGGGTTAAGTGATTTAATCAGGGTCATATAGCTAATAAGTGTCTGAGGCTAAATTTGAACTCAGGGAGATGAGTCTTCCTGACTTTAGGACTGACACTTTATTCACTGCTCCACCTAGGTGTCCAGAATGATATTAAGGGATCTTAACTTTCTGAAAAGTGAGAACTTAGGAAACCTCCAAACCTAATAACCCTGATGCTCCAACATGACTGGGACATTTCACCAAGTTAATTTGAGCAGCACAGAATAAATTATTGGGTTTGGCCACCAGTCATATATTCTTCATTTCTTGATTCATGCTGTCAAGATAGGATCAGTCCATTAATGACACAGTGACAGTGACAGTAAGAGAGAGAGAGAGAGAGAGAGAGAGAGAGAGAGAGAGAGAGAGAGAGAGAGAGAGAGAGAGAGAGAGAGAGATCTAATGGATCTAATTCATCTTTATCTTTTTTAAAAGAGATCTAATGCCCTGATGGGGAAAATCAGCCCAAAGGTGCCATCAATTCTTCTGAGAGTAGGAGGATGATGTCAGAAGGTAATTGGTTTAGAGCAAAGGGATTATTTATTTGTGATGGGATCCGATGACTTCTTTTCAAAGAAAAAGTAAATTCAAGCCCATTGTCAGAACAGGGTTAAGTTGATTTAAAAGAAGATTTGAACCCATGCCAACTAAGTCTAGATTCAATTATTTTTCTACCCTATCTTCATTTTTTATGGAGAGATCAAAGGGAAAAGGGTTGATTGGGAGAGAAAAGATAAGGGGATGGGTAGTCTAAAGAAAGGAAGCAGGAATGGAAGGAAGAAAAACACACAAGATCAGATCCATGATATAGGGAGACATTGCAGGTATACATTAATGAAAATTGTCTCATGATGAAGGAAGAGCCAATTACTTTTGTGTAACTGGGTGTTACCTAGTTATCAAAGATGCCAACAGCATTAAGAGAAGTATTACTTATTGGGGAATATTTCATTGGGGGATATCTTGAACTCTTGTTTAAGGACCCATCTAGAAATCTAGAGAAATCATTCCCAGGGAAAACAAAGTAGACTGACACTGACTGTGTTTTACATGCTAGGCACTGTGCTAAGTGTTAAGGATACAAAGACATAGGTACTTCTCAGTGTGTGTGTGTGTGTGTGTGTGTGTGTGTGTGTGTGAGAAAGTTTGTAGGTATGCTGTTGGGATAAGGAGGAGAAAGGACATATATACAAATAAGTAAACATAAGATTATGCAAAAGGGATACAAAATAATATGGCAGGGAGTGAGGAGGGATTTAGCAACTAATAGGATCTAAGGGGCTCACATAAGAAACCTGAACTCTACTTGGAAGAAAGGTAGGGATTCTAAGAAAAGGAACTGAGGAAGCCACGCATCCCAGGCATGGCAGACAATCTTTGTAAAGGCTCAGAGGCTGAAGATGTCATGAACAGCAAAGGGGCCAGTTTGCCTGGAACACTGAGAGTGTGAAGGGAAGTATTGTTCAACAAATTTGGAAAGGTAGACTAGAGATGGGAATTTTTTTTTAAACATTCACTTCAAATCTCTCTTTTCTCAAAAAAAAATGACAAGAACCTTAAAATTGTGAAACATTAAGTATACTGGGTGGCAATTCATCCTATGGAGAATATATCAGGGATCTCCTGATGATTCCTGGTAATATTTGTGGCACAATATTTAAAAGTACTATCAAGTCCTAATGGTGAAACTGTCACTGGTCACTGAGCATGAAGAGTTGATGACTCAGAGGACTTTATAATAAATACAATAAATGCTTATTAAATACCTACTCTCTGCCAGATGTAGTGGTGATACAAATAAGAAAAAGAAACACAGTACCTTCCCTTAAAAAACCTTACAATTTAACATAGGAAGATAATATACGTTGGGGGCAGAGAAGACCAGGACTACGAGGCATGATAATGGTAGAATCAAAATCAACCACTGAAGCTGGTGGGAAATGCAATCTTTATAAAAGAGAATGTTTGCTTTCTATTATTTGAGTATCCTTTTCTTCAGGGCTGAAAGACTTTTTTTCTGATGACTTGCAGAACTTGTTTCTATTTTGAATTCCTAAATTTAACCCTTATGTGTCTTGAAGTTTACAGCTTTGATTTTTTTTTCTGGAGGTGACCTTTGAATTCTTTCAAGTGCAATTTCATTTTCTATCTTCAGAAGTTTTAGATAGTCATCTCCTATTTTTTCCTTCATGGTTCTAAGTTGTTTTGTTCTGACTGTTTTTCTGGGAGACTTGTGACTATTAGGTTATCTCTATGCATACTGCTTTGATATTAATATGTTAAAGAAGGAAGGAAGAAAAGGAGGGACAGAGGAAGGAAGGAAGGGAAGAGTGGAAGGAGGAAAAATGGAGGAAGAAAAGAAGTGAGGAAGGAAGGAGAAGGAGGAAAAGAAGGAAGGGCATAGTAAGAGAAGAAAGAAGAGAGGGAGGAAGTGAAGGAAGGAGAGAAAGAAAGGCATATATAATAAAATTGTTAATTAGGCATCTCAAAGTCAATATACTTCAGATAAATCCTTTCCCCACATATCACATGTTTTCTAAACTCCTCTATATCTGATTAGAGTGTCACCATCCTTGTCATCATTGAGGTTTACAATCTGAAGTAATCCTAAAATCCTTACTTTCATTTTTTCCTCATGTCCAGTCAGTTGCCAAATCATGTAATTTCTTCTTCTTCTTCTTTTTTTTTTTCAAATCTTTACCCTCCATCTTAGAATCAATACTGAGTACTGGTTGCAACCAGAAGAGCAGTGAGGACTGGGCAATAGAGATTGCCCAGGGTCACACAGGTAAGAAATAAGAATTTTACCCAGGACCTCTCATCTCTAGGATTGGCTCTTGGGCCATTGAGCCAACTAGCTGCCCTTAAAACATGCCATTTCTATCACCACAGGTTTTCTTATTTCTGTTTCTTTTATTTCATTTACATAGTTATATTTTTAATGTAGACCATCAACCCTCACTTTCCTCTTAATTCATCTTTCTGTAACCAATCTCTATCCCACTCCAATCCATCTTCCATAAGCTGCCATACTGATATTCCCAAGGCACAGATCTGAATATGTCATTTCTCTACCCAATATGCTCTACTGACTCCGTTTAAGACCAAATATTCATTCAAGCTCTTTGTCACAACCCTGTTCTACTTTTCCAGCTTTTTTAACCACTACTTTTCACATTACCTCTACAGTCCAACCATACTGGTCTTTTTCCCGTTTCTCATACATGAGACTTTACCTCTTATCTTCATGCCTTTGTAGTGGCTATTCTCCATGAATGGAAGACCTTCATTATGCCTTAATCTCTTTAAGTCTCTTATTGCCTTAAAAATAGTTCAAGCAACACCTTCTACATGAAACATTTCCTGATTCACCCTCTATTGCTCTCCTATAGAAATGATCTTCTATTAATTTTGTGTATACATGTATATATATATATATATATATATATATGTACATACACACATACAGTTTCCCTAAGCTTGATTGTAAACTCCTCAAAAACAAGCTCTGTTTCACGTTTATTTTTGTATTCTTGGAATCATAGAATTTTTTAAGAAAATTCTTTCTGTTGCATTGGTTGATTCATTGATTTATTAAAATTAGATACTTATAAAGGGATTTTCAACTCTTAAAGAGCTATACACATTATAATTATTATCATCATTTATTTATGTATTGACTTAATATTGAAATAAGGACTCTCTTCTTTGAATCTTTGGTGACTCTCCATTCTGAGAGAACTTTGAATCATTTGTTCATTGACCAAGGTGTCGATTTCGTGGAAGAAGAAAGCATCTTTTTCTAGGTTCCACACATTGCTTTTCACATCACTTATTTATTCTCTGGCTCATACTCTGAGTGAATCTGATTTCATCTATTTTTTTCCACATTCATCCCACTTGGGGTTTGGAAAGGTCCCAGGTGCCTTTCACAGAATTACAAAATTTCAGATTTGGAAAGGATCCCAGTGGACATTAGTTCAATCCAGGCCTAAAAGTGAATTCCTTCTAAAACATGTCAGGCAAACGACCATCCTTCCTTTGCCTGAAAGTCTCTAATGAGGGGGAAACTGATAATTTCCACAGGTAGCTCACTCTAACTTTTGATAACTCTAATTGTTACATCAAACCTCACTTTGCCTCATTCTGATTTACACCCATCACTCCTAGTTCTGAAATCTGAATCCAATCTGAAAACGTGACACGTGTTCTGCTCCCCAATGATAGGATATTTGCCAAAAAAATACACTTATAAATCTATTAGAAAGAAACTCACCTTTATTATCATTTTCCTTTTACCCAGACTATTGCTGTAATAACCTTAGCTCCATTATATCTCAAACTCATTCAGCACAAGATTCCTTATTTCTATTCTGGGTGGCTTTTTAAGTGAAGCAGATGGAGGACATGAAATGGATAAAGCCATAACCGAACTCTTTGCTGAGTGCAAGGATTGGTCAAGGATACATGCCTCACCTTCCTTACTGATGTAGCATGTTTCTGCCCATGAATATGGAGTTGTAGAGGGGTAGGTGGGGATGGAGAGATTCTGGGTAGAACATGCTAGCAGATTTTAAGATACTAGGTTCTAGCTGTCTTGTTGCTATGAGACATCAATATTTCTTGTCCTCCACATGTAATTCCTTGGAGAATTAGCTTTTGTATGGGAAGGAATGTGACTACCCTCAAACTTACATGAGAGAGGAGAGAGACAGACAGACAGACAGACAGAAAGAGACAGAGACAGAGAGACAAAGGGAGAGGTGTATCTATACATAAATACACATACATGTACATATATATTTTCTACGTAAGTATACATAGTGATAAATATATGTGTATGTTTCTATAAAAATAAATTGATGAATGTATTTCAATATAATTGGTTTCCTTTGTAAATTATGAATTTTATGCAATTAAATACATTATTCTGAGGACTTCATCAGCTTGTTTAAGCAGTTCATAATACAAAAAAAAAAAAAGGTTAAGGAGGGCCTGGGATCTACAAACACACCTTGAGCAGTGAGGACATTAATGTGCTCCTTTGTTTTCCTGATAATTCTTCCTCATTCTACTTAGAGTCTCAACACCTACACCTTGGCAATTGTCTATTCACCAGTCTGTCCTGGACCCTAGATTATCAATTGCTACAACAGAGTAAATAATATGCATTTTTAAAACTGGATAAATGCTTATTTAGTTTCCACAATTGGCTGCAAAGGCGCTGAAGGAGCTGTTGTAGTCTATTAAGTAAATAACTATAAATAACACACTATAAAATTCTTTAAATATGCCTTATCACCCTCCACTGTGAAGCTTGGAAGTAGCTGTTATAGTTGGGTAAATTATATGTGTTTTTTAAAACTGTCCAAAATACATATTTACACATACTTATGGCTGTACACAAAACAGTATCCATGGTAACCAGAAAAACACAAAAAGCCTTATTAAGCATTCTTTGGAGTATTTTTAGTAGTTTAGTCATTATGAGAAGATGAGGAGGCCGTGCAAATGCCAGGGGAAAAAATGGAAAAAGGAAAACTCTCCAATGGGAACAAAAGGCTTGGTCTGCCTTTGCACCTGGATGTGTTTAAAATAACCCAAGTGCCTTCTCTCCACAAAGGCACAGTTGTATGAGGGAAAAGGCAATTGTTCAGCCCTGAGATGTGGCCTCTAAAAGGGGAAAGCAGGTTGTGTTTCTTCAAGATTTCAGCCAGAAAAGATCATTTGAATTGTTCTCTTCAGAGAAGCAAGAGATGTCTCCCAGACAAAGCAGTACAGAGGAGAGCTGGAAAGATGTCTAGATGGGCTAAGGGCAAAGGACCAAGAGTCTCTGCATCTTCCTCTTTCCTTTTGGCTGTGCCTTTTCTCTATCCACATATAATAGTGTGAAGTCCTGCCATTGTGGAAGTCGCCACCAAAAGTACCTGACTGTCCTTTCTCTAGATTAATGAGCCAACCATTTGGAGAGAAGTTTGTCACTCATATTGAAAGGTTTATGTGATTCATCATAAGATATGGCAGCCAAATAAAGTTAATGTGTGTAATCCTGGGCTGCAGGAAGGACACTCTCACAGTTTGGTAGCCAGAAGAATGGAGGGTAGGGTCTTGATGCATTATTGTTTCCTAGATGGACCACATTGAGTGTAATTTATTTCTGGCCTTTCCATTTCAGAGTAGTTTAGGGAAATGACAAGAATTCTAGAGAAGGTCAATTATGATGATAGAGGGCCTCAAGAAATTGAGTCAATAAGCACTTATTAACCTCCTACTATGTACTAGGTCAAGTGCTAACCATGAAGATAAAAAATAAAAATGATTGAGTCCTAACTTTTAAGATGCTTACATTCTTTTGGTTAAAACAAAGGCATATAATTATGTACAACAGAAACATGTTATAAACTCTATACAAAAGAAATACAAGGAAATTTGGAAGGGAATGAATGGACTGGCCACTGAGAGATTAAAACAAAGCCTAATGAAAGAGATAACATTTTAGTTTATCATGTCACATGAGGATTGGCTGAAGGACATGAGAATGTGTTCCTTGGACAATAAAAGGTTTAAGTAGGTGGTGAGAGTTAACTTCAGGGATTTGATGTGCTTGCATGTACATAAGGAGTTACATAGAGTTCAAAGTTGATTCCAAATTCAAAGTTGATGCCAAAAGAAATTAAACAAGACTTTCTAACTAACAAATTGAGTTATCTAAAAGATGTATCTCTTCAACCTCAGGATTTAGTAGGTTTTCTCTCATTAGAGCTCTTCATGAGGCTTAACAAGAAGGAAATTTGTTTCATATGACTTGAACTAGATAGTCTCTGTGATGGCTTTCAGCTATGAGATTTTTTTGAATTTCTAGGACCCACAGGTTGGTTTTTTTTTTAATAGGAATGATAGATTTATTATTTTTAGAGATTGCTATATTTCTCTTTGCTAATATTTCCACTTTTTTAAAGATGGGACCCAGGAAAGTAGATACCAGGGAAAAACTATTCTTCTAAACTAAACATAAGTATCAGCCCAGAGCCTGAAGGGCATCACGGGGCAGTATCTTTTTATTTGTTCCTCCATTTGTTCATTTCTCATTTGTTTATTTGTTCTTTTATTTACTCATTTGGTCATTTATTCATTTCATTCATTAATAAAACATACCGAACATCTAATATTCCTATGCTAGACAGTGCATGAAAATTCAATCCAATTTACATCAACAAGCATTAATTAAGCACTGTACTTCTAGAACTGAATATAGAACCTGACTCATTGTAAGTGATATTTTCAAGCCCAACTGGAAAATAAATAAATAAGTAAAAATAATGACTGAATAGGTTCTATTCCACTTTTCATGACAGTAAAAAGGAAGTGAGGAAATAAACATTTATTAGGAACTCACTCTGTGACACATTCCATTCCAAGTGTGGAAATTAAAATACAAATTGAAAGAAAGGCAGTCTTTGATATCAAGGAACCTACACATAAAAAGAACTTCAGAGGCAGATGGGGAAAGGAAAGACTGAATTTCTAGGTTTAGGGGGATGCTGTGGTATGATAGGGAAAGTTCATGGAGTCAGGAAGCCTTGAAGAATGAAAAAGAAAAGTAGAGATTAGTAAGACACATTCTCAGTAGAGTATAACTCAATTAAAATGAGACTTATTGTACTAAGTACACAAAATTTAATTTAACAAAATGTTGGCTCTGTGGTTGTTGTTACTTTTTTGTCGTCCCAATATTCCTATTGCATTGTGTCATTCTTATTGGGCTAACACCAATAACCCTAACATGAACATAAAGTTTAGGTTTATTTGTAGTCATAGAAGGCACAAATGGGAAACGAGTCATGAGAATTATCATGGAAATACAAACTTTTAGAATTGGAAGGTGATTGAAAAACCATATAGTCTAGCTTTCTATTCAGTGCTTATCTATATTCTTCCTTCATCCAACCAAAAGCTGTTAGCAGAATGCAAATTATTGAGTATTCTCTTTTTTCAGAATCTCAGAGTTAGAAAGATGTTTAGAGGGTTTCTGGTTCTATCCATAGAGCCCCTTAATTACATCTCTGGAAAGTAGTCATTTAAACTGTGTTTGAAAACCTGTACTGAAACTTTTTGTCTCAGGAGAGCAACCCATTCCACTTTGAGATAGCTTAAGTTATTACAAAGTTTTCCATGGAACAGAAATCTATTTCTCTTGACCAATTATTCATAGTTCTAACATATGATGTCAAACAGAATAAGTGTACTCCCTCTTTGATTTCAGGCCCTTTAGATCATTTAAAATAATAATTATGTCCCTTCCATCCCTACCTCCGAATATTTTCTATTAGCTAAATATCAATAGTTCCTTCACTCCAGTGAAAGATGTTGTTCAGTTCTTTCATCAAGATGGCTTTTGATGGATGCACTCCAGATTATCATTGACTCTGGATCAAAGGTTAAAATAACAATAACAAGGCCAATTCCTTTGATGACTATCATAATTTAACAAATGATGAAACTTAGGCTCTGAAAATTGAGATAATTTGCTTATGATCAAATGGCTAATAAAAAGTAAAATATATTATCAGTACTGGTGGTGAAATTTATAGTATCAATATGAAACCCAGTTCTCTGAACTCTGCTGAGGGTTGTGTGGACAGAAGGAGTCTTTCCCACATGAACACACATGAACCAAGCCAAATCAATATTAAGTTCATGCTTCAAGCCTCTGACTTCTCCTGCCATCATCATTGTGAATGACCCATAAACAGGGGCACCCAAGAGGAAACTATTTGTCCCTTGTCTCCAAAAAGAGAGCTAAGAGAAGTGCTCAAAGTCTCCACTGCTTAGCTTGATGAAAGCCAATTTTCTCTCAGAAAGAGAATTCTCACATTAAACCAAAAAATCAACAGGTGCAAGGAAGCAAAAGGTGGCTTGTTTCCCCTCCATTGGAAATGCCATTGCATCATGTAATGGAAAGAATGATGGATATGAACTCAAGGGATCTGGGTAAAAATCTCAGATCTGCCTGACTGCCCCTGGACAGGTAACCTTAATTATAGATCTCAGAGGCCCTTCCAACCTTGAGTTTCTATGATTCAAGAAGTCTGTGAATATAAAGAGCTCTCTCTCTCTCTCTCTCTCTCTCTCTCTCTCTCTCTCACTCTCTCTCTCTCTCTCTCTCTCTCTCTCTCTCTCTGTGTGTGTGTGTGTGTGTGTGTGTGTGTGTGTGTGTGCACATAAGCATGCAAAAAAAAATAAACCTTTGACTTTGCAACAAGATTGCTGGCAGTGGCAGCCCATTTTCCCTTCCCTTTCACTCTTACTAGTCCTTTTCCTAAAATTCTCTGAACTTGGAAGTAACTTGCATGGCCTTGTCCAAGATGAATGTTGTTTAGCAGGGGATTGCTAGCTTCTTAGTTAAAAAGTGCAATCCCAAACCAAGGATGTCCTAATCTGTACACCCATTGAGCTGCAATGGATTGACATTACCCAGAAAGGAGTCATCTAAAGAGGTTTAATCACAATAATCTCCCTGATGCACTTCATGAGCTTATAGAGTTCTCAGCTATTGTTTAGGACTAATTATTTCTCATCGACTTAATTTCATTCTTATTTTAGCTGAAATGATCTGCTGGAGTTCTTATGGACTGATTGAGGTTGAGCAAATTGACCCAATCATTTGAGACAGGGCCACTTCTTGGAGCAGGGTCATGAAGGAAAGCCACTAGGTCTTTTGGGTCTCCTTTGAACTCTACTCCCCCCACCCAAAAAAAACCACACTTTTGGGTCATTTATCTTTGCTTTCTCCATATTGAAAAGATAAATCAAAAATCAGCAGAGCTAAGAATTAGCCTGTGCCCCAAGGGCTATCCCTGTATCTTTCTCTTCTCACACCAACAACAGCCCTACCAGGGAGATAATATCATTATTCCCATTTTACAGATAAGGAAGGTGAAAGGACATCCCCAACATCAAATGACTAGTAAATGTTTGGGGTGAGATTTTAATTCATGTTTTTCTGACATCAGACCCAGAACTCTATCCATTTTCCCAACATCCACATCAGATCATGGATCATTTGTATTATTTTTGCTTTTCCTATGAGGTAGAAGAGAGGCTGCCCTAGCATTAGTACCTGGTGAACATTTTTTCTTCACATACACAGATAGATATATACGAGGTAAATTCTGAGATTTCCCAAAGGAAACAACATGTAGGGACAATATGAACCAAAGCGATTTAATTTTTCTTGGTTCTACAATTAATTTTGCTTTATGTAAACTCAGACTTTGAGTCTCTGATCTATCAGTTAAAACCCACCCAAATCCCCTGTTTTGTTTTGTTTTTTTTTACACTGTTTTCTCGTATTCCTCATGACTATATGAATTCAACAATTCTGTGGGGCCTTCTATCTAGCAGGACAAATGACTGGAGGAAAAGTGTTAGTGTTCAACCTCCAAGCTGTTTTAAGGTGCCTTCTGTATAAGCAACAGAAGGCTAAACACGAAGTTGCAAGATGAGCTTTAATTGAATTTTGCTGTCTTCATCTGTCATCACCTCATGGCGATCCGTGGCTCCAGGCCCTGGGACACCAAGGGCCATGGCCGGCTGCTCCTGCCTGTCGGGTTTTTCTACACAACTCATCTTCCTGCAAATGCGTCCTTGCTGGGTAATGGCTTTCAAAGAGCCAGTGGGTTCTTGGGCAGATGGCAGGCACGGAATCAGAGCTGGTGGATTGTTTGGTAACCAGGTGGCAGGTCCTGAGATGATTTTTTTTTCAGAGGGAAATGCTAATGGGAAAGATAGATTCTGGAGTGCCAGACGGACACACCTTGCTTACTGTTCATTGTGACACAAAACCCTGAGTCAGGGCTTTAGCGAGGAGCCCTCCAGCTTTCTCACTTACTCCAACACTTCCACAGCATATAGAGATGAGACATTAAGGAGACTCTGAATAATTCGGAGCTAGTTTGATGTCATGGGTAGAATGTTAGACTTGGAGCTAGGAAGATGTGAGTTCAAATTTTGCCTGGGACACTTACTGGCTCTGGAAGCCTGAGGAAGTCACTTAACTTTTGTTTGTCTCAGTTTCTTCATCTGTAAAATATTCAAGGCTATACTCTATGGCCCCTGTTCAGCTCTCAACATAGGGTCTTATTATTAGGGCTGCAAAGTTCCACAGACCACAAATTTTGAGCCAGAATGAATCTAAGCCCATCTAGCCTAACTCTTTAATTTCACAGATGAGTAGACTGAGACCCAGAGAGGGAAATCGAGTTGTCCATTGCCACACAGAAGAGTTAGTTATGAGATCATGACCCTCTTAACAGTCAGTCTAGGTAGAACTCTGTCTCACCAGTGTATCTATTTGACAGACAAGGATGAAAAATTAAAGGTCCACAAAGAAGGGTGATTTCTAGGTATGATTCATCATTTCTTGATAAAATGTTGTTCAGTCCTTTCAGTGATGTTGGATTTTTCATGACCTCATTTGAGGTTTTCTTGGCAAAGATACTGGAGCAGTTTATCATTTCTTTCTCTAGCTCTTTTTACAGAGCAGGAAGTTGAGTGACTTGCCCATGGTCACATTGCTAGTAAGTATCTGAGATCAGATTTGAACTGAGCTAGAAAAGTCTTCCTGACTCCTGGTCCAGTATTTGCTTCTTTGTGGCACTCACCTGTCCTTTGTTGCTATGATAAGCAAAATCAAAGAAGGAAAACATTAAAGAACAAAGAACCAAATAAAAATACTTTTCTCCTCTGTTTTACCTGTATCAGGTCTCTTCTAAATTTGAGAGCTCAATTTCCTTTCCTACAAAATAAGGAGCATGAAAAGGAGAAGAATAAGGCAGTATTCATCTAGGACTTCTGTGGTACCTCATTTCATCCTCACAATTATCCTTTGAGTTAGGCATTATTAGTGCATTGAATAGATGAGGAAATTGAGGGTAGAGGTCAGGCAATGTACCCATGTCAGAGAACCTGTGAGTTTGAATCCCAGCTCATAGGTTGTTCACCACAATGGCAGTTTTTAGGTTCATGGTCTAACCCTGTTAATCTCTTTCACAGGGAGGCTTTGCTGTCTAGGGAAGTTCCCTTTTACTAGAGGTGCATCTCTCTAAGGCACCTGCCCAGAAATTCCACTAGTCCTGAGTTTCAAATGGACCCACAAACTGGGGACACTTTAATCTCTGAGTGAGCATGAGATAGTTAAACACAATCCTTTATTTGTAGATAGAGAACTGGGCAAAACTTGAATTCAGAACCAGTCTCAGACAGTAGTTTTGTAATTCTGGGCAAGTCACTTAACCTTTGCCTACCTCAGTTTTCTTATCTGTTAAATCGGTACAATAATAGCACCTCTCTCCCAGCATTGTTGTGAGGACCAAATGAGATAACATTTGTAAAGTAATTAACGCAGTGTCTGGCATGTGGTAGGTTCTAAATGTTTAGCATAAATTAATATTATTAATAGCATGATGTTAGGCATGTCAGTTTTCCTCTTTCAGCCCACTTGGCTACCTCATCAGTGACATGAGGAAGTAAATTTAGATAAGCTCAAAGTCCCTTCATACTCTTAATCCTATGATTTTATTAACTGGCTTCTGGTTTCTACTGGGACTAAGTCCACAAGTTCAAGATCTAGATAGAGGAATAAAGAGGATCCAGAGGAGACACATTAAAATGGAAAGTACATTGGCTCTGAGATCAAAGGATCCAGGTTTAGATCCCAACTTGGGTCTTCCTACCTGTCTGACCTTGAGCAAGTAAAACCTTTCCTGCTCCTCAGTTTCCTTATTTGTACAATGAGGAAGTTTACTTGATCATTCATTTCATCTCTAAAACTATTGCACTTTCATCTCCAGTTGTCACTAGGTCATGTAGAAATTGCCTTGGTGACTAATTTATTTTGTATTTAACTTCCCTTGGTGATCCAAATATTCTATATTCTGTACTTCATATCATCCAATTAGTCATCCAATAAGTACTTTATTATGTGCTGGGCTCTGTGCAAGGCACTGGGCTTTTGAAGACTAAAATAAGATAATCTCTGCTCTTAAAGGGTTTACATCTCAATGAGATAGCCTGTATATACATATACATATAAGTAAGTACATATAAGTAAATGTAGAATACATACAAAGTAATTTCTGGGGTGGTAGGCACTGGGACAGTAAGAGGAGGCCACTAACCACTGGTGAAGGGTGCATGGGAGTAGGATGGACCTTGCTTGTTAGGTAGCACATTTGATATCTGGCGATAGCTAATGATTTTAAGAACCTGGGAACAAAGGGAGTATATTTCAAGGATGGGAGAATAACTTGATTCCAAAGGCACAGAGACTGGAGATGGAATCTTGTATATTGGGAGACAAGAAGTACCAGAATGGCCAGAACCCAAAGTGTACAAAATATGGATATGTGAGAAAACAAAGATAAGTTATATGGAGTCTAAATGCCAAAAAGAATTTTCCATTTTGTCCAGGAGATAAAAAGGAATCATTGGAGTTTCTTGAGTGAGGGAGTGACATAGATTTGTACTTAAGAAAATAGACTTTACAGCTTTTATGGTCTGGGTTGCAGAGGAGGGAGATTAAATGCAGAGGGACTAAATTTAGAGGCCATTTAAGAGGAGAGGAAAGGTGATAAGGGTTGGACTAGGGAGACAACTATATAAGTGGGGGGAAAGGGGCAGGACAAATAAGAGAGATATTTCTCCTCTTTTTCTATACTCATCATCTTTTTCTATCTTCTCTACTTCTATTTTTCTTTGGGCTTTGATTTGACTGAGTTCTATCTAAACTGGTTCATTTTATTTGTTTGAAGACAAAACCACAAACCATATTTTTCTTCCCTTCTTCCCTCTTCTCCCCAAGCTAAAGAAATGTTCCATCTGCAGAAACTCTAAGTCCAAAACTACTATGAGACACCTTGGGACAAATAACTAGCTACTTGCCATTTTCCCTGAAGAGACATGGCCTTAGTATAGATTTATAGAACTCCATTTAGGACTGATGATAGAATATTTGTTTTCCCCCATCACAGAAAACCAAAGAAAAAAATTCATAATAAAATTTTACAAGTTAGCTGCCACCAAGAATAAACCAGAGAGCACTATAGGAAATGAATTGGGTGCTTTAACTGAATCTTCTCTCAGGACAATAACTCTAATGTAAAGCCAAGGTCTGAGGAGGTCACCGGCGAAAAACCCTCCTGGGGCATCTCCGAGGAGAAAGGAAATATTCTTCTCCCTGTCAAGTTCACTTCATGTCCTAATATGTCTGGGGATGTGCCATGAAAACAGAATACACAGCCCCCATTAGGAATCAAGGTTTAGATAACAAAGATCATTAAGAAGTCTCTGAGGAACACAAAATTAACCCTCTGTGAACTTATCTGAGGTTTGTTACTCATGCAAGCTAGGGGAGGCAGCTTGATCCTAATTGTACCTGAACTAAAATGTCACTTGTAATTATGTTCAATTTGCAATTTAAAAAGAATTCCAGTATTACCTTTAAATTGTATATGGGAGCTCATAACTGCTGTCCATTGGGTATAATCTGGAGTAATTTCTTCTTTTTCAATACCTCCATGGCCCCATCTAGAGCCTAGGCTCATTAAGCCCCTGGCCAGTATGAGTTCTATTTAGGAATCAACAGGGTATATGATTCAAGCAGCAGCAGACATCCTGGTTCTCACTGTGAGTCTCAGAGGGTCAAGGCATTCTACACAGGCTTGACATTAGCCATTAGGTTGTCAATAAAGTCTTGGTGTTGGGCTCTCCAGGGTGTAGATTGAATGATGGGTGAGAAGGATGACCACCCAGTTAGTAATAACCCATATTATCCTCTGAGTCTTCTCCCCAAACTGCTGAGCTAACAAAATATCCCTTGAGAAAGAGGACCACCAATGTAGAGATTGTCACGTTATGTCCTATTTGATCCTTAGATAATGCCTTATGGTTAGTAAAGCACATTTAATACATTATCTTTCTTAGCTTCAAAACACCCCTGTGACCTATGTCCCCATTTTACAAATGAGGTCACTGGATCTCAGTTCAAGTGCTGAAGTCACTTGTCTGCTTTCCAACAGTTGGTAAGAGTTGAACCCATGTATTCCTTACTCCAAGTACAGAGTTCTAGCCACTACTTTCATGGTTTGCCAGACTGGAAGATCTGAGTGCATTGACTCTTTGAAGGAAAGGATTGTGCTTTCTACCATCTTTGTTCTTTCCCCCATTCCTACTCCCAGTTCCAAAGCACAAATGCATGAGTAACAAACTTCAGATAAGTTCAGAGAACAAGAACCCCTTGGGCACATTGATATATAACTCTTTTGATTTCATCACTCCATCCCTCCCCTGGACATCCCAAGAAATCTCTGATTGGTAAATAGCTACTAAGAAGGTGGATTTAGAGACCCCCAACTCCTTCCTCATTCTTTCATCACAGGAAAAGATGGTACTTAAGGATGCCAATAGGCCCTTTTGCTCCCCACCATTGGGTGGGTCATTGTAGTTCAAAATGGAAGCTAAAGTGTCTTGATTTCATAATCTAATCTCTCAAGTCAAAATGACTGCTCAACCCTGCCCTAAATTCAGTTATTCTTTGATCTAAACAAAAAGACAATTCCAACCCAGCTTCTTATCATGGCAGGGAAACTGTAACCTCATCTTAAAATCAAATTTTTGGGGGAGTGGGGTAGCTAAAGAGACTACTCCTTAAAGTCAGATGACCTATTTTCAAACACTGTCTTTGCCATGTTTTGCTTGAGTTGTCATGGAAAAATCATTTTATCTACTTGAGTCTCAATTTCTGCATCTGCAAAATAGAAAGAATATTTTCATTGTCTTACTCCCAATCTTGTTGTGTTAGAAAACTTGAAATAACAGCAATAAAGTATTTTATCACCACAAAACACTAGTAAAATAACCACATTCATCATCTTTATTATTAATATTCACTTTTAACAATAATCCTTTTTTTTCCTGTCTTTATTCTAAGGAAGATTTTAGCCAATAACTAGACTGAAACCAATCTTGAGGGTGGGTGAGGGAAACTTTATGAAGACAAGAGACAAGGAAAGGAGGACACCTGGGAAAAGAAACCCCACTAGTGATTCAGGGGCAAATGGCAAATTACTCAGGTTATCAAAGCTCGCTGTTTTGGGTTGTTGAACTCTTTGGATAAATGCTGTACCACTTCTGTTGTCTTTATGAGTGAAGGAAGACCTAGTCTCAGAGGATGTATTTGACAGCAAATTTCCTAAAAGACTACTTCATCCTGCAAGAAAGAGTTGTTTTTTATCATTTTATGTTATCTCATGAAACACTCTAGAGCCCCTGCATTTCTTCATAAGTAAGAAATAGATTGTACGCAACCTTGAGTGCTGGAGATCTGATACTGACTGGCTGTATTAATGTTTTTTTTTTTTTTGCGGGTGTTCAGAGATTATTTGATTTAGAAGTTAAGCTCGCCTTGGAATACAGTTTCCCTGTAGTTCATCTCCAACCTTTGATGCTTGCATTTTCAGCCAGTGAATTGGAAGAAGGCCCATTTTAAGAACTCCCTCTATTAGCAGATAACCAGCATTAATTAGCAATGTAGCACTGTCCTGATAGGCCTGCTCAGTACAGATAGAGCTAAAAATACAAATATTATGGCTGCATTCCAAGGAGATATTAACTCTGAGGAAAGTATCTTTTATGCAACAACAGAAAGATCTCTATCCTCCCTATTTAGGATGGAACCTCGAACTGCTAGAATCACTGTTTAAATAGCTCTTTGGTCAGAGTGAGTTATTATTGCTATTATTATCACTGAGTTCTATGGCACTGGGGGCCTCAAGGCAAGTATTGATTGGACTGTCTATCTTCATAGAACTGATGTCAAAGATAAGGAATGGGGGCAACGAGCTCTCTGGTGGCTAATCAGGAATCTCTATCAGGAAGACACCCCTCAAAAGAGTTATGTACCAAGATGACAAATCTTGGAATACTTTTTAGTCTTTTACGCATAGCTTCCTGCTACTACTGCTTAGTTGCAAGGGCCAAATCTTTGCCTATAAATATGAGGATGCAAGCTAAAAAGGTACTTTTGGACCCCCCCCCAAATATTCTGTGACATAACTAGAATGATTTCCTTCAAATTCAGGTTGTGGCAATGTCAGAAAAATTCAAGGAAGGTTCCTGGCAAACTAGCTGAACTTATGGGAGACTATGGATAAAGGGTATCACAGGGTAGCCCTATATAGATGAGTTACAATCTGCATCAATGGAGAGAAGGTTAGAATGTTGGAATCAATACGAAACCAAAGAATCCAACAGAAATGGGAAATATTAGTTGCTTGGTCTATGTGATTAGGAATGTAAAATCATATAAAAAAGTTGGAAGCAACTCCAATGATTATTTAGTCCAATTCATATCTGAAAAAGGAATATCTCCTATAATTTATCTGAGAATTGGTCATTCAGACTGATCTGCTTGAAGAATTCCAATGGGAGACTTCTGGTCAAGATGGTGGCTTAGAGAAAGCTAAAGTTCAGATCTCTGGAAACTCTTCCTTACAGAACTCAAATGATATGCTCCTAGGGCACCGAAATTCAAAACGAACAACAGCATAGACCCCGGGAATCCTCGTCCTGGACCTGGATCAAAAGATATGCCCCCCCTCCCCCCAAAAGCCAGAACCCGAGATCACTCGGACCTAAGGGGTAGGCAGAAGGAAGGTCCCAGACCCATCCCCCCCCAACCCAGAGCGCCGAGTCCAAGGCAGCAGAGGGAACCTCAGAGCCTCAGGGCCAGCTATTCTGAAGACTGCTTCCTGAAAACAACCTGACTCAGATGAGGGGGCACCCAAAACAGACAGCAGGGAAACAGAGGGAGATGGGGGAATCCCTGGCTGGATCCTTCCAACCAAGTCTCACAGAAGGTCCCTGCCTCAAGGCATACTCAGTTTAACTCAGGGAAAGCTAATCCTATCAGGAGCCCTCTGAGCTCCGGGAAGCCGCAGCCTCTCCCCCCTCAGAGTGCTGGCTCTTCTGGCTGGCTAAGGCACAGAAACAAACACCCTGCGGAAAGGGCCAAGCCAGACTCAGAGCGTGGAAGTAAGGCAACGGAGAAGCAGAGAAGCATTGGGAGGGAACTGAGGAGGGCAGTAACATGGAAACACTAGCAATTCCTGGCTTCCCTGGGAAGACAGAACAACAACTGCATAGAACGGACAATCTGCCTGGGGCTAAAACCTCTGAACACCAGACAGAGATAAGAAAAGCTAGTCCTCCCCACTCAGATAGAGATGGCAAACTCCACAGAAGCACAAAAGCCCCCAAATTCCAAGAAAAACAAGAAGAAGGGGGCGACTTTGGACACATTTTATGGAGCAAAAATACAAAACACAGAGGAGATAGAAGAGGAAACACAAGCGAATGCTCCGAAACCTTCCAAAGGAAATGGAAACTCTCCACAAACGATGAAGAATTTGATTCGGAAAGGATCAAAAAGATGGAAGCCTTCTGGGAGGAAAAGTGGGAAATAATGCAAAAGAAATTCACAATGCAAAAGAAATTCACACATCTACAAAACCAGTTTGACCAAAGTGAAAAGGAAACCAGGCTTTAAAAGTCAGAATTAGGCAACTCGAAGACAAAGAGCAAGAACTAATAAAGCAAAGCCAAAAGACTAAGAAATTAGAAGCGAACATAAAATATCTCACTGACAAGGTGACAGACTTGGAAAATAGAGGGAGAAGAGACAATTTAAGAATAATTGGACTACCAGAAAAGCCAGAAATAAACAGCAAACTCAACATCGTAATACAAGATATAATCAAAGAAAATGGCCTAGAGATCCTAGAACAAGAGGGCAATACAGGCATTGAAAGAATTCACAGAACATCCTCTACACTAAATCCCCAAAAGACAACTCCCAGGAATGTAATTGCCAAATTCCAAAGCTTTCAAGCAAAAGAAAAAATCTTACAAGAAGCCAAAAAAAGACAATTTAGATATAAAGGAATGCCAATCAGGGTCACAAAAAACCTTGCAAGTTCCACTCTGAATGACCATAAGACATGGAACATGATTTTCAGAAAGGCAAGAGAGCTAGGTCTTCAACCAAGAATCAGCTACCCATCAAAACCGACTATATACTTCCAACGAAAAGTATGAGTATTCAACAAAATAGAAGATTTCCAAGTTTTTGCAAAGAAAAGACCAGAGCTCTGTGGAAAGTTTGATACCAAAAAACAAAGAGCATGGAATACCTGAAAAGGTAAATATGAAGGAAAGTGAAAAGGAAAAAATGTTATCTTTTTCTTTTACTCAAACTCTCTTTTATAAGGACCACATGTATATCAATCTATGTATACTAACATGTGGGGGAAATGTAATATGTAAATAGGGGGAAAAGAAAGACCAAATAGAATAATCTTTCTCACACAAAGATTCACATAGGAAGGGGAGGGGAAGAAAACTCCTATAAGAAGGAGAGGAAGAGTTTTTACTTAAACCTTACTCTCAGGGAAATCAACTCTGAGAGGGAAGAACATCCACATCCATTGGGATCTAGAATTCTATCTTACCCAACAAGGGAAGAGAGAAGGGAAAACCAAGGGGGGAGGGGGGAGGGAACATAAAAAAGGGAGGGAAGAAGAGGGGGAAGGGGGAGGGAACAAAAAGGGAGGAACTAAAAAGGGAAACATATCAAGAGAGGGGACAAGGGGGACTGATTTAAAGTAAATCACTGGATTAAAAGGTTAGAGCTAAAGAAGAAAGGTTAGAATTAGGGAAGGATATCAAAATGCCAGAGAATTCACAAGTCACAATCATAACTTTGAACGTGAATGGGATGAACTCACCCATAAAACAATAGACAGTAGACAAATAGCAGAATGGATTAGAATCCAAAACCCTACCATATGTTGTCTTCAAGAAACACACATGAGGCGGGTAGACACCCACAAGGTCAGAATTAAAGGATGGAGTAAGACCTTCTGGGCCTCAACTGACAGAAAGAAGGCAGGAGTGGTAATCATGATATCTGATAATGTCAAAGCAAAAATAGACCTAATCAAAAGGGATAGGGAAGGTAATTATATTTTGTTAAAAGGGACTTTAGATAATTAGGAAATATCACTAATCAACATGTATGCACCAAATAATAGAGCACTCAAATTTCTAATGGAGAAACTAGGAGAATTGAAGGAAGAAATAGACAGTAAAACCATATTAGTGGGAGACTTAAACCAACCATTATCAAATTTAGATAAATCAAATCAAAAATAAATAAGAAAGAGGTAAAAGAAGTGAATGAAATCTTAGAAAAATTAGAGTTAATAGACATATGGAGAAAAATAAATAGGGAAAGGAATACACCTTCTTCTCAGCACCACATGGCACATTCACAAAGATTGACCATACATTAGGTTACAGAAACATGGCATACAAATGCAGAAAAGCAGAAATAATAAATGCAGCCTTTTCAGATCACAAGGCAATAAAAATATTGGTCAGTAATGGTACATGGAAAACCAAAAAAAAAACTAATTGGAAATTAAACAATATGATACTCCAAAATCTTTTAGATAGAGAAGAAATCATAGAAACAATTAATAATTTCACTGAGGAAAATGACAATGGCGAGACATCCTTTCAAACCTTTTGGGATGCAGCCAAAGCAGTAATCAGAGGTAAATTCATATCCTTGAGTGCATATATTAACTAGGGAGAGCAGAGATCAGTCAATTGGAAATGCAAATTAAAAAACTTGCAACCGATCAAATTAAAAATTCCCAGCAGAAAACCAAACTAGAAATCCTAAAAATCAAGGGAGAGATTAATAAAATTGAAAGTGATAGAACTATTGATTTAATAAATAAGACAAGAAGCTGGTACTTTGAAAAAACAAACAAAATAGACAATGTACTGGTAAATCTAATTAAAAATAGGAAGGAAGAAAAGCAAATTAACAGCATCAAAGATGAAAAGGGGGACATCACCTCTGATGAAGATGAAATTAAGGCAATCATTATGGCAATAAATACACCAATTTAGGTGACATGGATGAATATATACAAAAATACAAACTGCCTAGACTAACAGAAGAACAAAAAGAATTCTTAAATAATCCCATATCAGAAAATGATATCCAACAAGCCATCAAAGAACTTCCTAAGAAAAAATCCCCAGGGCCTGATGGATTCACCAGTGAATTCTATCAAACATTCAGAGAACAGTTAATCCCAATACTATACAAACTATTTGACATAATAAGCAAAGAGGGAGTTCTACCAAACTCCTTTTATGACACAAACATGGTACTGATTTCAAAACCAGGCAAGTCAAAAACAGAGAAAGAAAACTATAGACCAATCTCCCTAATGAATATAGATGCAAAAATCTTAAATAGGATACTAGCAAAAAGATTCCAGCAAGTGATCAGAAGGGTCATCCACCATGATCAAGTAGGATTTATACCAGGAATGCAGGGCTGGTTCAATATTAGGAAAATCATCCACATAATTGACCACATCAACAATCAAACTAACAAGAACCACATGATTACCTGAATAGATGCAGAAAAAGCCTTTGATAAAATACAACACCCATTCCTATTAAAAACACTAGAAAGCATAGGAATAGAAGGGTCATTCCTAAAAATAATAAACAGTATATATCTAAAACCATCAGCTAATATCATCTGCAATGGGGATAAACTAGACGCATTCCCAATAAGATCAGGAGTGAAACAAGGATGCCCATTATCACCTATACTTTTTGACATTGTAGTAAAAACACTAGCAGTAGCAATTAGAGAAGAAAAAGAAATTGATCATCAATTTAGGCATTGAGCATCAAAATAGGCAAGGAGGAGACCAAGTTATCACTCTTTGCAGATGACATGATGGTCTACTTAAAGAATCCTAGAGATTCAACCAAAAAGTTAATGGAAATAATCAACAACTTTAGCAAAGTTGCAGGATACAAAATAAACCCACATAAGTCATCAGCATTTCTATATATCTCCAACACAGCTCAGCAGCAAAAACTAGAAAGAGAAATCCCATTCAAAATCACCTTAGACAAAATAAAATACCTAGGAATCTGTCTCCCGAGACAAACACAGGAACTATATGAACACAACTACAAAACACTCTCCACACAACTAAAACTAGACTTGAGCAATTGGAAAAATATTAACCGCTCATTGATAGGACGAGCCAATATAATAAAAATGACCATCCTACCCAAACTTATTTATCTATTTAGTGCCATACCCATTGAACTCCCAAAATATTTCTTTACTGATTTAGAAAAAAACTATAACAAAGTTCATTTGGAAGAACAAAAGATCAAGGATATCCAGGGAAATAATGAAAAAAAAAACACAAATGATGGGGGCCTTGCAGTCCCAGATCTCAGACTATATTATAAAGCAGTGGTCACCAAAACAATCTGGTACTGGCTAAGAGACAGAAAGGTGGATCAATAGAATAGACTCAGGATAAGTGACCTCAGCAAGACAGTATATGACAAACCCAAAGATCCCAGCTTTTGGGACAAAAATCCACTATTTCATAAAAACTGCTGGGAAAATTGGAAGACAGTGTGGGAGACTTTAGGAATTGATGTTCACCTCACACCCTCCACCAAGATAAATTTAAAATGGGTGAATGACTTAAACATAAAGAAGGAAACCATAAGTAAATTGGGTAAAAACAGAATAGTATACATGTCAGACCTTTGGGAGGGCAAAGACTTTAAAACCAAGCAAGACATAGAAAGAATCACAAAATGTAAAATAAATAATTTTGACTACATCAAATTAAAAAGCTTTTGTTCAAACAAAACCAATGTAACTAAACTCAGAAGGGAAACAACAAATTGGGAAAAAAATCTTCATAGAAACCTATGACAAAGGTTTAATTACTCAAATTTATAAAGAGCTAAATCAATTGTACAAAAACCAAGCCATTCTCCAATTGATAAATGGGCAAGGGACATGGATAGGCAGTTTTCAGATAAAGAAATCAAAACTATTAATAAGCACATGAAGAAGTGTTCTAAATCTCTTATAATCAGAGAGATGCAAATCAAAACAACTCTGAGGTATCACCTCACACCTAGCAGATTGGCTAACATGATAGCAAAGGAAAGTAATGAATGCTGGAGAGGATGTGGTAAAGTAGGGACATTAATTCATTGCTGGTGGAGTTGTGAACTGATCCAACCATTCTGGAGGGCAATTTGGAACTATGCCCAAAGGGTAACAAAAGAATGTCTACCCTTTGATCCAGCCATAGCACTGCTGGGTCTGTACTCCAAAGAGATAATGGAGAAAAAGACTTGTACAAGAATATTTATAGCTGTGCTCTTTGTGGTGGCAAAAATTTGGAAAATGAGGGGATGCCCATCAATTGGGGAATGGCTGAACAAATTGTGGTATATGCTGGTGATGGAATACTATTGGGCTCAAAGGAATAATTAAGTGGAGGAATTCCATGGAGACTGGAATGACCTCCAGGAAGTGATGCAGAGCGAGAGGAGCAGAACCAGGAGAACATTGTACACAGAGACTAATACACTGTGGTATAATCAAACATAATGGACTTCTCCATTAGTGACGGTGTAATGTCCCTGAACAATTTGCAGGGATCTAGGAGAAAAAAACACCATTCATAAGCAGAGGATAAACTGTGGGAGTAGAAACACCGAGGAAAAGCAACTGCCTGACTACAGCGGTTGAGGGGACATGACAGAGAAGAGACTCTAAACGAACACTCTAATGCAAATATTAACAACATGGCAATGAGTTAGAATCAAAAACACATGTGATACCCAGTGGAATCACACGTCAGCTATGGGGGAGTGGGGGGAAGGAAAAGAAAATGATCTTTGTCTTTAATGAATAATGCTTGGAAATTATCAATAAAATATTATAAAATTAAAAAAAGATAGGTGAATCTTCATTTGAATTGTGGCTTCAGAGTTCCTTTAAATCTGGCACTTAGAGGTTGTAAAACTTTATATTGTAATGTTGCATCAACCATCTTTTCTAATTCCTTGCAGCATGGGATAATGAATTTCAGCCACCTAAATAAATTTATGATTTAAAAAAAATTCCAATGAAGTATCTGACTTTTGTATCAGTATTTCTCTTGAGGCAGCCCATTCAACTTTCTATCATAATCATCCACAAATATTTATTAAATGCTTACTCTAATTTTTAGGGTATTTTTCCTTACATTGATTGGAAAGTACTATATGCCATTCCAGAGAAGACTGGTTATTGGTCAGGAGTTGATCACAACATGGGAGACCTTGCCTCAATTCTTTCTTTCTTTTAAGTGCTGTAAATTAGGCAAGAGGTGGAAGAGCAGGAGATGGAATTTCTGATTTTCTACTGACTTTCTTTTTTCTCTTCCCTCAAACTCATCCCTATCTAAGGCCTCTTTTTTTGGCATTAATGCAAATGGAAGTCACATATATAGCAGAAGATGGGAGGTCCTTGGCCAAAGAAATTTCAGCACATTTTTCAGCTGAGACTAGAGATCAAGAGGAGCCTTCCTTCCTTCCCTCAGGTGACACATGGCTTAGCTTATCGATGTCTATTTGATAAGGCCTATCGGTACTCTTCTCCCTCTGACTCTAACATCTATTGTATTGGTATAACCACTAGTTGGAATCATCTTTTAATATGATGAGCATGGAATTTAGGCCATTATTTAATTCAATGGTAAAAGTGACTAAACGCCTAATGTCATATATACAAACATGCTTACATATACATATTGCAGGATGGTACATTGAACAAAGTATTGAATTTGGAACTAGAAGATATTTTGTTTCAAATCCAAGATTCAATTATCTTTAAAGGTATGACGCCAACCAAGTATCCTCAGTTTACTTATTTCTAAAATAGTAATTATTAAATCTATTCCTATAAGAATGACATGGTATCAAGTGAGATACTGGTCAAACACTTTGTGAAATGGGAAGTGCTATGTAAATTTCTACAATTGCCTTAATTTCACTGGCTCTTTGTTTTTTTTGGGTGGGGTTACTCTGGTCTGTTGTAAAAAGTAAACTCTCTCTACTTTCTCACTCTATGTGCTTATTGTCTATGTTCTGAGATCCCTAGAAGATTCATCTCATGGACCAGAGCCCTTCTTTCCACTAATAGAGTACCAGGGATGCCCATCTGCGGCCCTTAATTTTTTTTTTGGTCTTAGCTATATATGAATTGTCATACAAAACACATTTCCATGTTGGTCATTGCTAAAAGAACTCATATATGAAATCAAAATTCCCAAATAAAACTATTGCTGTGAAATTCTTCTTTGCATATATATTACTCCAACAGTTCTTTCTCTGAGGTGAATAGCATTCCCTATCATGAGTCCCAGAGAATTGTCTCAGATCATTGCATTGCTGAGATAAGACAAATTTTCAAAGTCGATCATTATACAATATTGCTGTTACTGTATACAGGGTTCTCCTGGTTCTGCTTATTTCACTCTGCATCAGTTCATATAGATCTTTAAAGTTTTTTTTTTCTGAAATCATCCTGCTTATTATTTCATATAGCATAATAGTATTTCATCATCAACATATATCACAATTCATTCAGCTATTCCCCAATTATTGAATATCCCCTCTTTTTATGGCCATTAACTTTTGATGTGTTTATGGCCAAAATCCTTTCCACAGGATTTAGAGTTAAAAAGAATATTCAAGATCACCTCATTTAATCCCCTTATTCTTTATTTGCAGATGAGGAAATTGAGTCTTCGACACGCAAATATAATAGCCTATAAACATACAAGGAGGAAGAAACAAGATCAAGACACTGGACTTTTATATCAATATTCAAAGTACCTGGTACATAAAATGAACCTAATAAATGGCCATTGATTAATTGGAGCTCAGGTCCCCTTTCTGCACATTCAATGCTCTTGTTATTAAATGATTGTACTTCTCATATACTACCCCATCTAAACTCCAGTGAGCCAGCCTTACTAACTCTATTATAAGCCAGAAACTCTTGTTTAGTTTTTAAAACTCTTCACAACCTGGCCCAACTTACCTTTCTGTCAACAATATTAATAAATTCCAATTCTAAAATTCTACTGGCCAATCCAAGTATTGTTCTCTTGCTACCTCACACATGGGAAGTAATATCCTACCTCTAAGCCTGGAATACTTTCCCTCTCCTCCTCTTCCTTCTCCACTCCCTCCTCTTCTTCCTCACATATCCCTTTAAAAATCCTTTTTTAGGAAGATTTTCTTGATACTCAGAAATCATTATTGCCCTTTCTTCCAAAATTGCCTTGCATTAAACTTAATGTTATTTATTTTTATATTTTTCTGAATATACTTATACAGGTACCAGTTACCATTCCTGGCAAGATATAAATAAACTCCATAAAAATGGAAAATGTAAACTTTTTATTAGAGAAATGCAAATTAAGGAAACTCTAAATATCACCCTACACCTATCAGATAGGCTAATATGACACAAAAGGAAGATGATAAATGTTGGAGGGTTGCTGAAAAATTGGGATTCTAATGAGTTGGTAGAGTTATGGGAACTATGCCCAGAGCAGTTTAAAACTGCACTTCCCTTTCGATCCAGCAGTATTACTACTAGGTCTGTATTCCAAAATAGTTTTTAAAAAGAGAAAAAAATACCAATGTGTACAAAAACAATTGTTACAGATTGTTTTATGATAACAAGGAATTGGAAATTAAAGTGTTATCTATTAACTGGGTAATAGCTGAATGAGTGGTGATATATGGTTATATTGGAATATTTTGTGTTATAAGAAATAATGAGCAAGATAATCTTGGGAAAATTTGGACTTACATGAACTGATGCAAAGGGAAGTAAGTAGATTCAGAATGAAATTGTTCACAGTGATAGCAACACTTTTTGATGATCAACTAAGTGACCTATTATCAGAAATGTATAGATCCAAGACAATCCCAGAAACTCATGATGAAAAAGGCTAGCTGCTTCCAGAGAAAGAACTGATAGAGTCTGAAAGGATACTGAAGCATATTACATTTTCTTTTCTTTTTTTTTGGCTTGAAATTTCTTCTCAAATTGAATAATATGGAACAATGTTTTATATGATTGTACATGAAAAATCTCTATCAGATTGCTTGCCACCCCAGGGAGGGGTAGAGGTGAAAAAGACTGAGGGAGGGAGAGAATTTGGAATTCACATTAAAAAATACATGTTAATAATTGTTTTTAAATACAATTGGGCAAAAAGTAAATTTAATTAAAAAAGAATGGAGATTATTTTATTCTAAGGAGGTTCAGTGAATAGCATAGTACCTAGTATGTAGTAGGCACTTAATATCTGTTGATCAATTGATTCATTGGAACTAATATCTTTATTCTAAACCTAAAAGTCTTGCCAATTTATAATAATGCTCTCCAGGTCCTCAATGATGTCTTTGCTAGTACTTATAAAAAATTCAAACAATAAGTCAATAAATATTGTTATATGCCCACTATGTTCTAGGCAAAATAACCAATGATAGTCTGCTTACCCCCTCCCCCTAACACACACACACACACACACACACACACACACACACACACACACACACACACACACACACCATTCATCTTTCTACTTCCATTTGGGCAACTTGAAAATCATGTTCCATGATTCAAGCCACAGTGGGAAAATATATTGTGGAAGAGAAAGAATTTTACAGAGATAGTGGTTTAAAATAACCGAAACTATGGGTCAATTTTCCAAATATATAATTCCAACTATATTTTCAAAATATATTATTTTTATTATTCACTATGTCAAAGAAATAATCAACAGGTCATTTGAACTCAACCATTTTTTTCTGGATAATTTTTCCCCTTTCTTGCTGAATTAAGTCAAAGCAGCTGCTGTTCATGGACCCACTCTGGAGCATGGATGACATAACTATGTCTCAATTGTGGGTTTTCCTATTCCACATTATAAAGGAAATATATGGTAAGGTTGAAGAGTGCCAAACTTAGGATGTATCAACTGAAAATTGGAGGAGGATCCTGAATGTCAATTATTCTGTCAGCACCCTGCGAAGAGCCTACAACATTTAGAAAGCACAAAGTATCTGTAATCCTTCTGGAGGGAATGCCCTTTTACTTGTTTCCATTGAAGACTGGTTACACCAAGAGGGAGGATCTCTTTTGTGGCACCACTTTCATGTTCAAGATTTTGGGTCTACCTAGAATTGAAGACACTTGAAAACAAAACCATATGATTTTTTCCTGTGATTTTTGGTTCTGATCTATTCATTTGGCAAAAGAAAGAGTGTTACTCTAATAAGATGTTCCCTGAACTCCATCTAAGCAGAGTGGTTAATACACATCTTAACATTAATACATTTTTTTCTTCAATCTTCTCTGGTTCATCTTGTACATATGGCACACTGACAACTCACCAGTGAAAAGCTACAAAGAGAGAAGAGGCTGTAGCATCTTGCTCAACTGCTCATTTATATTGTTGGCTAGTGTTTCAGTATAAGTTTCCAACAAGGGATTTTATGAAATAGCATGGAATTTCATGGGTTCAGTTGCCATGGAGAGGCACTGTTAGAGATGAGCAGATTGGAACATGTCACAAAAATGAATTATAAAGGAGAAATAGAGTAAAAGAAACATGAGTAAGAAAATGGAAGAGTTGGTCACATGGAAATATCATAAGATAACTATTGTACAATTCAGGTACTTCATTAATGTCCTTGAAATATTAAGAGAAGGTAATGGTATTTTGAAAGACATTTGTAGTGAATTTGTAGGAAAACATGGACAAGAGTTGAGCAAGATGACTAGCTGTGGATAGTTTGAAAACTGCATCATGAGGGGAAATATATACATTGATGAGATCACAGAGCCATTAAAGCAAGGTTGGCAAACTATAACCTGTAGGTCAAATTTGATTTTTTTATAACCTGTGAAGATAAGAATGAATTTTACATTTTAAAATAAAGTTTTCTTGTATTCATAAATATAAAAACTATTATTAGATCATGGGCCATAAAAAGACACCAGACATAAGCCTGATTTGGCACTTGGGCAATAGTTTGCCTTTCCCTGCATAAAGGTAACTGAGTGATTCATTAATGGCATCAGTTGATGTGTTGTCAACACATATATTCTTATCTATTCCTTCTGTTACTGATCCAATGATAATATAGTCTTTCTCTTTAGAGGACATTAAAAAGTATAAAGTGGATGGTCTCTGAATTCCCTTCTGACTCTGAGATTCTATAATTTTGTGGTGGTGACTTCTACTTTTGTAAATATTGGTCAGATAGTAAGTTGACACTTAAGTGTCTACTAACCTGATTTGGCTTCTCACTGTATATCTGATATGTAATGAATAGGGCTGCTTTTATACAAAGTGAACTTGTCAAGTCACCTTGACACTTTAGTTATGACTATTTTCACAAGGATAATCCCAGACACTGAATTATAATAAAAATGAACATTAGATTGAATTAAAGAAACTGAATTTTAATCTTCATCTTACTACTTATAAAGTGTAGCCTTGCATAAGTAATGTCTCTTGTCCAAAGCTCCTTAATTTCTTCATCTATTAAAAAAAGTGAGTAGGGTAGATAATCTCAAAGATCTTTTCCATCTCAAAATTTTATGCTCCTTTGAACTTTACCAGAACCTGAGTGTTAATGTTGATATTCCTTGGTTTCTATTGAGAAATGGGCATTATATGAATTGAAGAGGTTGGTTCAGATGACTTCTAATATCATCATAGGAATAAGGATCAAAGTCTTTGGTAGGAAGTAAATAATCTGGTTGGAAGAGTGAGAACTTTTTCTAACAGAAATAAATGGGATAAAAAGTAAAGGGATAAGTTAGAGCCAAGATGGTGCAGAAAAGGCAGAGATTCACCTAAGCTCTCTCAAATTCACTTCCAAATAACTTTAAAATAATACCTCAAAATAAATTATGAAGTAGCAGAACCTACAAAAAGATGGGTTGAAATATTTTTCCAGTTCATGACAACTTATAAGGTTGGCATGAAAGGTCTGTTCTATGGGGTGAGAATGAATCACAGTCTAGTGCAGATCATATGTCAACAAGACAATGGCAGGATGTGGCCTTGGCAGGAGAGCAGTGAGGTCCAGTTACAGTGCAAGCTAACAGAAAGCCTTTGGTTACAATTGAATCAGCAGAAATAATTTCTGGAGCTCTTAGCTCAAAGAAGTGTAAGGGAGTGACACAATTGTTCAGAAGGAAATTATAGTTATCTCTTTGCTGGTGCTAAGTGCAGGACTCTGTAGCATTGTCCACATGTGGATCCATGTCCTGTTTTTTATTTGCAGTCCCAGTTCAAAGAGGAACACCAGTAAACAGAGTTTGTAGCCAAAGTGGAGTGGGACTCTTGGTCACAATTTCAGGGAGGAAAAGACTGTGACTGCCCAGAGAAGAGTATAATACTGAAAAGAACTCCTTATAAAGCAGATTGACCTCATTGAAAAAGATGTATAAAAATTTACTGATAAAAAAATAGAAGAAAATGTGAAAAATCTTAAAAGAAAAAAGAACTGACTTAGAAAACTGATCAAGGAGAGATGATTTGGACAACTGAAAGCCATGATCAAAAAACAAACCTAAATTATCAAGGAAACTGCCCTGATATTCTAGAACCACAGAGTATCATGGAAATTGAGAGAATCTACCAATTTCCTGAAAGAAATCCCAAAATTAAAATTCCATAGCTCCCAAGTTAAGGAGAAAAAAACATCTAGAAAGAAAGAATTTAAATACTGTGGAGTCACAATTAGGGTAACATAAGATTTAGCAGCTTATACATTAAAGTATCAGAGGTCTTGGAATATAATATTCCAGAAGAATTACCTATTTAGCAAAAGTAAATATTTGGGGGAAAATGGTCATTTAATGAAACAGAGGATTTCAAAGTATTTCTGATGAAAAAAAAACAGGTATGAAAGAAAATCTGATGTTCAAATACAGAATTCAAGAGAAATATAAAAAAGAAAATAAGAAAGAATATTTGAGAGATTCAATGAGATCAAACTGTTTATCTTGTTATATAGGAAGATGATACTTGTAACTCTTATTAGGGCAGTTAAGGAATATACATAGACAGAGGATGAAAGAATAAGATGACAACAATGACATGATATCCAAAAAAAATTAAGGGGAGGAAAAAATGAAGATTTCTCTTAGAAAAGAGGAAAGGGAGAGGTAGAGTGAGGCAAATTATACCATATGAAGAGACACAAAAAAGCAATTAAATTGGTGAGGAGGGTGAGGGGTGGGGAGAAATAGGCAATGCTTAAACCTTACTCTCATTGGAATTGATTCAGAGGGAATAACATATTTATTCAGTTGAGTACAAAAATCTGACTTCCCTTTTAGAGAAGTAGGAGGGGAATACAAAAGGGAGAACCTGATAGAAAGGATCAGGTGATATGAGAGAGGCAATGGTTACAACTATACACATGTGAAGAGGGACAGAATGAAAGGAGAGAAAGAATGATTGAAGGTGGATTATAGGATGAAATATAAACATTAGGAGATGTAAAATGAATAATTTTGACTGTATTAAACTAATATTTTGTACAAAAACAATTCCAATGCAACCAATATCAGAATGAAAACAACAAGCTGAGAAAAATGTTTTGCAACAATTTTTTCTGATAAAGGCCTTATTTCTCAAATATGTAGATGACTAATTCAAATTTATAAGAATACAATCATTCCCCAGTTGAAAATGGTCAAAGAATATGAACATGTAGTTTTCAGATGAAGAATTCAAAGCTATCAATAATCATATGAAAACATGTTTTAAATCCCTCCTGATTAGAGAAATGCAAATTAAAAAAAATTCTGTGGTACCACCTTACACCTATCATATTGGCCAATATGACAGTAAAGGAAAATTATGAATATTGGAGGAGATGTGGCAAAATTGGAAGAATAATGTATTGATGGTAAAGTTGTGAACTGATCCAACCATTCTGGAGGGCAATTTGGAAATATGTCCAAAGAGCTATAAAAATGTATAGTTTTTGATACAGTAATACCAATACTGGGCTCTGTATCCTAAAGGGATAAAAAAGTGGGAAAGGACCTGCTTGTACAAAAAATATTTAAGTTGCTCCTTTTTTGGTTGCAAAGAATTGGAAACTAAAGGGATGTCTTCAATTGATGAATTACTGAACAAATTGTGGTATATTATGGTGATGGAATACTATTGTTCTATAAGGAATGATGAACAGAATGATTTCAGAGAGAGCTGAAAAGACATACATGAACTGATTCAGAGTGAAATATGCAGAACCAGGAGATCATTTTACATAGTAACTGTAATATTATGTAATGATCAAATGTGACTGACTTTGCTACTAACAGCAATACAAGATCCAGGACAATTCTGAAGACTGAGAAAAAGAATGCTAACCAACTCTAGAGAAACATCTGGTAGAGTAGAAATGTAGGTCAAAACATATGATTTGTCACTTGTTTATTTGGATGTATCTTAGGGAGTTTTGGTTCTATAAGATTATTCTCTTACAAAAATGAATAATATGGGAATATGATTTGCATTTCTCTAATCAAAAGGGATTTGGAACATTTTTTCATATGATTATTGATAGCTTTGATTTCTTCATCTCAAAGCCATTTATTCATATTCTGTGACCACTAAATGACTTGGATGCTTATAAATTTGAAAATTCCTTATGTATTTGAGAAATGAAACTTTTATTGGAGAAATTTGTTATAATTATCCCCCCAGTTTATTGTTTTCCTCCTAATCTCAGTTGCACTGGTTTTGTTTGGACAAAACCTTTTTAATTTAATTTAATCAAATTATTTATTTAATATCTTGTAATATTTTCTCTCGTTTGGTCATAAATTCTTTCCTTCTCCACAGATATGGAAGGCAAATTTTGTTACCCTAATTTACTTATAATATCACTCTTTATGTTTAAATCATATATCCATTTTGACCTTATCTTGGTAGAGGGTATGAGATATTGATCTAAACCTAATTTTTACATACTGTTTTCTAATCTCACTGCAGCTTTTGTCAAATAGTGTGTTCTTATCCTAAAAGCTGGGATCTTTGGGTTTATCAAATACTAGATTTCTAAGGCCACTTACCCCTAGTCTATTCCATTGATCCAACCCTTCTATTTTTTAGCCAGTAACAGATTGTTTTGATGATTTCTGTTTTATAGTACAGTTTAAGATCTGGTACTGCTAAGCACCATCCTTCCTTTTTTTTTTTAATTAGATCCTTTTATATGCTTGACCTTTTGTTCTACTAGATGAATTTTGATATTATTTTTTCTAGTTATATAAAATAGTTTTTTGGTAGTTTGATTGGTATGGCACTGAATAAGTAAATTAACTTAGGTAGAATTGTCATTTTTATTATATTAACTCGGCCTATCCATGAGCAATTATTGTTTTTTCCAATTGTTTAAATCTAATTTTATTTGTGTGAAAAGTGTTTTGTCATTGCGTTTATATAATTCCTACATTTATCTTGGCAAATAGATTTCAATGTATTTTCTATTGTCTAAAGTGATTTTAGATGAATTTTTCTAACTCTTATTGCTGAGGTTTATTGGAAATATACAGAAGTGTTGATGACTTATGGGGGTTTATTTTGTATCCCTAAACTGCTACAAATATTAATTATTTCAATTAGTTTCTGAGTTGACTTTCTAGGATTCTCTAAGTATATCATCATATCTTCTACCAAGAGTAATTGTTTAGTTTCCTTATTGTCTACCTTCATTCCATCAATTTCTTTTCTTCTCTAATTTTATTGGGAAGGCTTCTAACATCTATTTGTTGATGGTTTTAAATAAATACTACTTGTTATTCTAAGGAAAGGCCCTTTCTTCCTGTGCTTTCTAGTGTTTTCAATTGGAGTGGGTATTCTATTTTGTCACAGACTTTTTCTGCATCTATTGAGATAATCAAGTGATATCTGTTAGTTTGATTATTGATATGGTCGAGTATGCTGAAGCTTTCCCCATTGTTAAACCAGCTATGCATTCCTTGTATAAATCCCACCTGATCATAGTGAATAATCCTTGCGATATATTGCTGTAGCTCAAGGCAGTGTTTGGAGTAAAGGAACTAATATTTGTAGCAGTCTAGAAAGGATTTATTTAGAAGGTAATATTTGAATAAAACCTTGATTAAGGGATTCAAAGACAAAAAAGTCTCAGAGGAAAACTTCCAGCCACATGTGTTGACGTTGTTCAGTCATTTCACTGGTGTCTGACTTTGTGACCACTTTTTGTGGTTTTCTTGGCAAAGATGCTGGAGTTGCTTGCTATTTCCTTCTTCAGCTCTTTTGACAGCCGAGGAAACTGAGACAAGCAAGGTTAAGTGACTTGCCCAATGTCATGCAGCTAGTAATTATCTGAGGCCAAATTTGAATTCAGGTCTTCCTGATTCTAAAGCCAGTGCTCTCTTCACTGCACCTTCTAATGAGTTTTGCAACAACACAAAGGTACAGAGAGTGGAGATGACATATTACATCCAAAGAAGATCAAGTAGTCCTGAGGTTTATTGTCCAAGAGTGGAGAAGTGACATGGTTATACCTATATATATATATATTTTTTTTTTTCAACCTTTACCTTCCATCTTGGAATCAATACTGTGTATTGGTTCCAAGGCAGAAGAGTTGTAATGGCTAGGCAATGGGGGTTTAAGGGACTAAAGCTCAAGTCAAATCATGCTATTCCCCTACTTTAAACAAAACAATCTATGATTTCCTATTGCCATACAAACTCTTTACCTTGTCATTTAGACACCTTCAGAATCTGGCTCCCACCAACCTTCCCTAGCTCCGCTGTTGTATGTAATCTATATTCTAGCCACGCTGGCCTACTTGATAGCCCCCAAACTTAGCATTCCATCCTTTTCTATACCTTTGCATATGGTATCCCACACACCAAGAAATACCCTGTCCTCACATTTACCTCTTAGACCCCTTAGCTTTTTTCCAAGGTTCAGCTCCAATATGACTCTCCATTGAGCAGGTCTTTCCTGATCCCCCCTCATCCCCAGAATTTTAGAGTTCTTTTTTTACCTGAATCTCACTCATTCATTCATTCACCATTCATTAAACATGTATTTGTGAAGGACTTCTTAGAGGCAGAGTGACGTCTCAGAGAGAGCACTGACATTGGCTTTAGGGAGACCTTCAGTCTTCATATCGGATGGCCTCAAGGACAGGGCAGGCATTACTTTGTAAATGTTGAATTGATTTGAATAAATTGCTCATGACCACCCCTTCCAAGTCCATCTTTCCTCCTCTGAGGTTAAAAAGGAGCCAAATAAACAAACGAATGACCAATAGATATTCTGCCCTTTTGAAGGGAACAGCAAGAGTACCCCACTGGGGTTTTAAGCCCTCTTTATGCCTCACAGGCGTCCCATAGTCTGCTCACCTGATCGTTTTTGCCTACTGTGTTCTTCATTGCTAAATCAGGACATTGAGTGTGACTGTGACCCACCAGATCAGATCTGATGTGCCCATGGCCTGTGGTGTCATTCAGCTAGGGCTGGCCTTTCTCTCAGGGTTAGCATCAGGCAGGAGTCATTGCTCTGACATTGCATTCCCATTGTCTGGTCCCCAAATGAAAGGAATCTGCTGAGTAGTATATCTACCTTCTTCCGCCTCGTCTGCTAGCAGACAGGGAAAGCCCGGGGAAGCCGGTGGCCATTTTCTCCGGCTATCAGCAGGACACATCATTCAGAATGTATCCATTTGGATATGGTGGCTTCTTCTCTTTCTGTCTTTTTTGTTTTTTCCCCCTCCAGGAAACTGTATGGATCTTCTGGTAGCAAGACCAGAGAAGAATACATTTTCCTCGTGTATTTACACATATGAGAAGCTTTTCTCCGTGTATTTGCAATTCTGTTTTCGGCATTGACCTCCATTTTCATAATCCTTCATGGAGTATCATGGTTTAAAAAGCTTTCTCTCCCTGCTGTTTTTGTTAAAAGGTTTTGGGGTATGATACTTGGAAAGTCAAATTCTGCATTTAAATGTTATGTTTTCACAGATATAATATAAAAAAGGGGGCCATCGTCGGGGGCTGTTTTTCTTCCTGGGAGAGTAGCGAGCAATTCCATCCCTCTGCATACATTGTTAACTAAACTCCGAGAGTGTCCCACTACTTTAATAGTAAAGCAATTGTGATTACATCTTGCTCGTAATTACATTTATTTGCTCACATATGTCCAAAAAGGCAAGCATTAGTCAGGCTGTATGGGCATGTGTTTGTGGAGGGAAAATCATCTGGCAGCTTGACAGGGGGGGAAATAGCTTACAGCCACTTAAGTCTTTCCTGTCATAGACACTTGCAAAGACTGTCAGGGCTTAGTTAGTTTTTGCTTGCGTGCTTTTCAAATCGATTGCATTTGGAGAGAGAGGGAATTTATTATGTGTGATGGATTTGCATCTAAATAATCAAAATATTAGGAGCTGCAAATAACAAGACACACGTCTGTGCGCCCGCCCGAGGAGGGGCATCTGGGGGATCGCCATGTTTGGAGGCTGACACAGTGAGGGTCGCCCCTCTATTTGCACTATAGGGGAAGCAGGCGTTGTTGTGGGGAATGGACCAGGTGTGTCCAAGAGGAATGAGACTGGGGAATGAAGGCATTCATTTAGCAAGCATTTCTTAAGTTCTGACCCGAGGCAGAGTGGTTGTATCTTAGAGCACAAGTTTTAGGAATCAAAAGACTTGAATTTGAATCCTAGATCAGATACCTAATTGCTGTGTACTAATTCCCTCTCAAACTTTGCTTTTTCATGTGGAAAATAATAAATTATAACACTGTCATTCAGTTATGTCTGACCTTCCATGATGGAATTTGAGGTTTTATTGACAAAGAAACTGGGGTGGTTTGTCATTTCTTTCTCTAGTACATTTTACAGATGAGGAAACTGAAACAAATAAGTTTAGGTGACTTGTCCACAGTCACACAGCTAGTGTCTGAGGCCTGATTAGAACTTAGGTCTTCCTGACTCCAAGATTGGTACTCCATCTTCCATGCCACCTAGCTGTTGTCCATCATCTCACTCTTACAAGAATCAAATGAGAGAATGTATCTAAGCCTTAATGCAATAGACCCCCAATTATAATTGTTACTATGTGCTAGACACCATACTAGGGATACGATTTCTGTCTTCAAGGAGTTTACATTCTTTTTGAGGGTAACAATGTATCTAGAAAACCTAACAAATTACATATGAAGTAAATATTAAATTATTTTAGCCAGAGTTCAGGGGGCTGCATTAAGGTTCACTAAATTAAACTGATTCCAAGATAATTCCTATCTCACTGAATGTTTGTGAAGAAAGGACTTTGTAAATCAAAAAGCATCATATGAATGTGTCATTATTTTTAAGCATCAGTGTAGTTGTGACCCTCAAAGCCAAGAAGACCTGAGTTCTTCATATCCTCTAGTCCCACCTTCCACCCTCAATCCAAGGCAATATCTCCACTTGTTGGAGACAGAAAATATAATAGATTAATATATACTTTTTCCATCACGTGACTTGTAAGAGTTAGTAACCCAACTCCCATCAGGGGATATATTGTCTCACTCTGGAGGAATCATTATCTCCTGAAGCAACAAGCTGGGCTATACTTGTGAAGCTTTGGTGTCTTCCCTAGATGATGTTGACTTTAGGAACAGAATGTTATTGCTCAGCAAAAAGATGCACAGAGAGATGAAAACTGTAGAATTAAGGTAGCAAAATGTATATTCATTTGAAGTGAAAATCTTCCTAAGTATAGGATGCAGGAGACAAGGCTAGACAGCACTTCATGAGTAAAAGATCTGGGAATTTTAGTGGTCTGCAAACAATATGAGTTAGCAGTATGACAGGACAGCCAACAAAAAGGGGGGGGCAGGGGGAAAGGAAAAAGAAAGGAAAAGCTAAATAAGTCATTTTGCAGTTCTCTGGCTTACTTTCAGGGAGCTCCTAAATACATTTTCCTTCAGGTTCTAGGCTTATCCCTAGGGGATTGGGGATATATGAGGGGTTATATGTGAGGGCTTAGCTTTTTATGTTGGGTTTTTTTTAAATTTATATCAGGTTGAGCCTCCATTGTGGCATGTTAGCAACCCTCTGTTAGCTGCAAGTGAGCAATGGACAAGTATCCAAATTCCATTTAACCAGGTAACATCAATTAGCTTTTACATGTAGAAATTTATTTCAAGGATATAGTAAAAGTAGAAGTCCAAACATTTGTCATCAAAACCCGTGGAGGCTCACTTTCCCCAACACCACCTTTAGTCCAGCAGAGACTGGAGTCAGACTTAACAGTTTTTACATAGCATTAGCCCCTCCAAGTTCATATCCAAGCATGTCACCATGTGCTTTAAATAAACATTTATCAAGAACTTACATCGTGTCAGAAACTGGGCTAAAGACTTGGGATACAAATAAAAGCAAACAATAAAGACTTCATCTGCCAGATGAATCCCCGTTTCAGCCACCAGGAGGTAAGGTTCTGAAGGTCCTTCCTTATGCCAGGCCTTATTGTTGGATCAAATGCAAAGCCCAACATGGAATATTCTCCCAGACCTCAAGTGGCTTGCTCTGTCTACCTCTTGAGATTCACAAGCACCAGTCTTCTTCATGTAAAACAAAAGGGCAAACACCAAAGCAAAGAAATAAGCTTTGGATTCACAGATGAAGGTTCTGATAGCTTTACTGCTTGCAGAATAGTTCCTGCTCTCTATTGATCACAGCTAGGCATCAAGAAGTCACAAAAAGGCAAAGGAAAGAAAGGTTCTGGTAGAATTGAATATTTTGAATATACCTGCCTTTCCAGTTTCATATGGAGCCAGTTCAAAAATCCTTCTTCATCAAGTGGCTGGCAGACCAGGATCAGTCACGGGATGTCTGCAGATCCTCAATCTTTACACAATACTTGCATTATACATGATCATTACTCGCTGGAAACAGACTCCCCAGCCTCTTCCACATGGTGGTGGCATTAGCCAAGCATGCTGGTATGCTCACCAGTCTCCAATTATACATTCATAAAGAAGCATAGTGTCTGGAATAAAAGAGATCCTTGTCCCATCCTACTCTGTCCTAGACTGACTATCTGGAACATTATATTCAGATGCTACTTTTTAGGAAGGGCTTTTGGAACTTAGTGAGTGTCCAGAAGTGGATAACCCATGTGATGAAATCAAGGCAAAGAAACAAGCCTTGTATTCACAGATAGAGGGTCTGATATCTCATGAGCTAAGTTGAGAGTCTAGACAAGAGATTAATAGCATGGGCACAATTATTTGAATTCAGGTATTTGAAGAGCTGTAATGTGGAAGAGGGTTTAGACAACTCCAGCTTGGCCCCAGAGGGCAGAGTTAGGAACAACAGGTCAAGGTGGCAGAGGGGAGAAATTTGGCTTGATTTAAAGAGAAATATTCCAAAGAAATTTAAGTGTTTTCCAAATCTGGAAAGATGAGTCTCCTGTCATCAGAGAGCTTCAACAGGTATATTATAAAGGAAATTCCTATTTTTGTATGAATTAAGTTAGATGATTCTTTCAACTTTGAGATTCTGATGATTCTAACATCATTAGAGGTTAGAAATAACAACATGGACGCCTCAGTATATATGGGAAGGCCTCTATATTGATCTAGCACTTGACCAATCATTCTGAGGGTAGCCCCAGTCTTGTTGGACTAATTCACCTCACATTTTCCCCTCATGTCCCATTCTTCCTTCTCAATAAGCATCCATTAAACACCTATTAGGCATAGCACCAAGACCTGGGGATTTACCTCTGTTTCTGGGAGTCCCTGGTTTCCTTTCAGATTTAGCAAAAATATTCTAAGCGAACTAGAGTGTTGCTTGTTGACTGACAAATGTGATACAGGCTTATGAAGAATTGGGATTAGTGAAAGAGTCAGAAGTTTCAGTGGATCATTTTCCTAGATATTACTGTAGCACAACATGCTTATGATCAAATACAGACAAGCCAAGACAAATAAACCAATAAACATTTATGTGCATTTTCTACGTGCCAGGAACTGTGCTAAGTACTGGGGATGCAAAAAAAAAAGGAAAAAAAATTATCCTTACTCCCAAGGAACTCATAATCCAATGAGGAAGATAAAATGTAAACAGCTATGTACAAACCAGCTATATACAGAAGAAATTGAAGATCATTAGTAAAGCTCTTAGCACAGGACCCAGAACTTAATAGGTAGTATATAAATGCTAGTTGTTATTGTTATTATTATTAATGGTTTTATTAACTAGCATTAAGAAGAACTAAGATTTTCATTTTAAGGTCATAAGAAGAAACTATGGGGAAAATAAGAATGGGATCAAGGTGACATAGTTCAGAGGACTGAGGGGATGTTGATTATTTCATGACAGGGAATCTAATGTCAGAAGTAGATGATGATAGAATTTAGTCAAGAAAAATAATTTAGAACACAGAATGTTAATCAGGAGGGAACTAAGAACTTAGAATGTCAGAATGTTGAATATCAAACACAGAGGAAGAAGGTAGATCAGAAAGGTAGATCATCTATCCCAAACTCTTCAGCAAGTTACAAATAAAACAGTGCACAAATATCACAGCATCACTAAACCTGATCCAGCTCCTTCAGGCATCTGAGGGTCGATAAGAATGACTCTTCTGGTGACATTAATGGTGATGGTAGCCTCATCTGGGAGGACAGGATGCAATGCATCCCATCTTCAGAAACATCAGTCGCTTTTCTCATTCAAAATGCTACTTGTAATATTCAGAATTAAGAAACCATCAAACATCTTGGGTGGTAAGAAAGAAAGGTGTCTTGTCTTTCTAAGACTCATTGTGATGGGGGAGGGAGGAGGAAGATAAATCTTGGGCTAGCCACAGTCAGCCAGAGGTGAAATGTTCATCCTTGCAGTGCAAGGCCCCTGCTGAGATTGCAGAAAGCAAGTCCCACCTGGTCAATCCAGCAGGCTGCTTAATTAGACAGAGGGTGGGCCATGAGGGGAATGCTAATGAGCCCTCACCTTAGCATAGATGTGCTTCCAAAAGGGCAGAGATGGGACAGCAGTCCAGAAGGAGGGAGGAGGCTAGGCTCCTGAGAATCAGTTTGAGGTGCTACCTTCCCATTCCAGTCCTCTGCTCATTGAAGGCTGCAAGTACACTTCCACCTGGAATAGAGAAGTATTTTTTGGTTTGGAGTTCTTTATTTGCACCAGGATTTTTCTATCTAAAGCAATGTTTTAGGTTTAATATCATTTTATGGAAGTCCTCCTTTTTTTTCCTACTACAGTTGCATCATTAATGAATCAACACTTGGCTTTGATTCCTGATCAGACAAGTCATATAGGACAGTCTGTCAAGAAGATTTAGGTGGAAGCCAATATTAGGTCTTTTTTAAAAATCCCATGTTTTCACAATTATCATCTCTTCTATTTGTAAAAGCACTTTATATTTCATAGATCAAGAGGAGAGTGGGGTTATAAAGACAGTAATAAAAGAAAATATGAAGTACTTTTAATGTACATGATGTCCCAAGAGTCTTAGTGTAGTTTTAAACTATTAAAACTAACAACATTTTTGATATAATACTTGCTATGTGCCAGGCACTGTGCCAAGTGCTTTACAAATATCTTATTTGATCTTCATAACAACTCTTGAGTGATAGGTTCTCTTATTCTCCCCATTTTACAGTTGGAGAAGCTGAGGCCAACACAGGTTAAGTGTGTATTAGATCCCTTAGGCCCCCTGTTGATGAACCAATAGCATGAATGCCAGAGGGGGCTGCTCCACTCTCCCTCTCTACTATGCCTGAGGACATTTTTCATATTACCTGCCCCTCTGCCCAGCAGTCCAATGGGAGTGTTTCCTCCCTTCCCTGTCTGGGATAAGGGGGTGACTCACATGTGGTGTGAGGGTTACAGTTTGGGCACTTGGTCTCTAAAAGGTTCACCATCACTGCCTTAGACTAGCACCAGAACAGAGCCTTCCCAGTAACTGGTACTAAACAAACATTTGCTTATTTAAATTAAATGGAATTCACATAATTGAAGGATTTGAGTGTTGAAAGAGACTTCAGTGACTACCTAGTTCAGTCCATGTATAACCTCATGGCTTCATGCAACTATACTCAAATTCAATTTACACACAAGACTACACATCACTTTATGATATCAGTGGTCCTCTTCAAAAATGGAGGACAAATGACAACAACAATCCCCACTATAATGTACCCAGCTAGTGGTGGTCATTCAGCTTATGCTCAAATACCTCCAAAGGAAGAGAAATTTGTCTCTTCTAGAGGCAATCCATTCCACTTTGGGATAGCTCTAATTATTAGGATGACTACATTGTCTTGGTGGAGGGGCTTAACTTAATGAAACTATGAGCTGTGCCATGAGAATTACTCAAGATGAATGAGTCAGATTGGAGAATTCTGACAAAAGGTGATCCACTGGAGAAGGAAATGGCAACCTATTCCCGTATCTTTGCCAAGAAAACCAATAGGGTCACAAAAAGTCAGACATGACTGAATGATTGAAAAAACAAATTATTAGGAAACTTTTCCTGATATTAAGTCTTAATTATTCCCTTTTTAACTTCTACCCATTGATTTGAGTTCTATCAGTGGTATCCTGGTAAATATTTAAGGATTGGCTCTCTCTGAAAAAAATTTATATGTGATGCATTCATAAGTTTATTACTGATACTTTCTCCAATTCCATAGTACATCTAGAAAATCAAGAATACAACAAATCAAACCTGGATTTTCTATTCCCTAGGATAACAACTGTCTCTTGTGAACCAGTATGAGCTGGCACCCCTGGTTTCTTCCCTATTTGGCTGAGTTCTCCACATATCAGTCCTTCAGATACTTAAAGACAGCCCTTATGTTCCTCTGAGTCTTCTCTTCCTCATTCTAAACATCCCCATTTCTTTCAGCTCATTCTTACATTACACAGACTCAGGCCCTTCATCACCCTGACTGCCCTCATCCAAACAGTCTCCAGGTAAACAAGGTCCTTTTTAAACAATGATGCCTAGAATGGGATACAAAATTCTGAGTTCTTCCTACAGTTCTGAGAGGTAGACAGAACTGTAGGATATAGGTAAGAAAACTCATCTAAATAATTAACCTGTCCAGGATCTAATACTGGAGTCCCTTGTTTGATGCCAGCCCTATCATACAGTGTGAAAACACAACTTAGAGGGTGCCCAAACCATCTTGTTACTTCTTACCTCTAGGAATATCTGAATAAGCCCACATCCCCCATTCATCAGTAATGTTCAAAATCATCAATAGAAGATTCTAGAATTTTAGAAGTTCCATTCAAACTCTATGTTTAGAAGTAATAATCTCTTAATACTGATAGCTTTTCCCTGGAAGAAGGTTAAGAAAATCAATGAGATTAAATTTGAATCTATTCAGAGAGGACTCTGAAGTCCATTGTGTAGAAATGTGAGAGAGTTAGATTCCCACCCCAAATAATGAAGAGTGTCTTTTCATTTTTAGATGGAAGGTTTGAACTAATAATATCTATTGGCCTAATAATAGCATCCAATAATGAAAATATATAAATAAATAACCTAAAATTCTGTAAATTAGGACTCTCTAAAAATGGAATGAGGAAACTTCTATAGGTAGTGAGTTTCCTGTCACTTCAATTCTGTGAAGTGAAAGATACTCAATTCTTGGGGATGTGGCAGAAGAAGTTTTTTCCATGGAATTATGGAGTGAAACAAACATCTTCTAATATGTCTTTCGAATCCAAAGTTACATGATTCCAGAATTATAACGTGTTGACAATCATTATACAATGGAAACATAAAACTTGTTTGCATAATTTGACTATAGAGTAATTAACTGAGAAGGCCAAGCTTCATCCTGGGAACCCATTAAATATTTCAATGGGGCAATAAAGAAGGAAAATGATAAAAGGAAAAAAGCTATAAGTGATTGATCTTCACTTAGTTCATTCATTCCACTCAAAGAGGGAGCTTACCTGGTCTTTCTGTTGGCTGACTATCACTCTTGCCTAAACTAACCCTGGATATTAAAATGATCCTGTAAGAGAGCAGAAAAGGGATTAGTGGAAGCTTTCTTCTTGTCTGATCCTCCGTTGGTAAATTTTATACACATAAGGAAGCCTCTCACTTTACATATTCTAGAGAGAGATGGATTTGCCTCTTCCTTCCTATCAGTGAGCAGAGAATCATGGAGAAAGAGATCATGAGTGAAGTCCAGGTATGTGTCAGCAGAACCTCAAATGTCAGTGTCAATGTGAGCTGATTTCCAATCTAACCCTGAGTGCTTGTACCTTATTCAGAGACTTTTATTCATGAAATGTAAAAACAACTCACATAGAGGGAAATGTCCTCAGAGCTCCCCCCTCCTTTTCCCAGGATATAATAAATTAAACATAGTATGGAATGCAAAAAGGTTACATTGAGACATATACTATTTGAAGGTTTAATTCATTTTTCTAGTGTCTAAGACACAAGGCTATTAAATTTTTAAAGCAGCGATCTCCTAAAGTCTCTTCTTTATGAGGACTTTCTTCATAAAGATAAATGGTTTCCTGGCCAAATCGAATGCAGATTTGAAACAAATTAAGTTAATGTTCAGCGGTACAAGGTAGAATGGATGGGGGAGCTGTTTTATTTTGCATTGTAATAACTGTACACACCTAAATCAATAGCTGTGGAAAAAAAGGCAATAATATCACGTAACGGCAGGAAATGAAATATAGCGGGATGGGTGGGGGGAGCAAGCTGCGGAATGAAAGGATTTGTATTGGAATAATGACATTTCATTAAACAGGCAAGGAGCACGATTGAATAGAAGTCCATACCAGTAAATTCTATTTCTTATAATAACACTTGAGATGAGTTAAAGTTGGCCGGTTATTGTGAGGAAGCATCACGCCACGCATCTCTGTTTTGTGCATCCCCCTATAATTTTATGTTAAGAGAGGAGCTGGGGAATTAAAGAGCCAGTACAGGACTACAATGTGTTTTCCATGCTTACTAATAATTCCCTGAATTGGTATGCTATCCAACACTTTATTGACAAGTTAGTAAGAGTAGAAGAAAAAGGTGATAATTCTACCCCCTCTTTACCATTGAATCCTTTTTTTTTTTAACATACTCACAGCCATCATCTAAGGAGGCATCCCCTGTGGAGAAAGGGCTAGCCATCCCCACCAACTGCCCCACACAGGGCAAGTAAGCCAGCCTCACTGAACAGCAAGACCCACTGAGGGAGAGACAGGAGGCACCATGTGCAACTCATCAATGCCTTTGATTATCATGATATCTCTAATCCTTATAGGCACAGCCCAAGACCATGAAACCAAGAGTCTTGGTAGTAGTGACATTAAGAAGAAGTACAAATGGTCATCTGCTCTGCTGCTGTGTCCTAGGGGACCTAGGAACTTTTTCATCTACTCACAACTAAAAAGTTCCATATTTATTTTCTCCCCCATTGGAATGTAAACTCCTTGAGAGCAGGGACTGTTACTTTCCTGTTCATTAACCCAGTGATTAGCACAGTGCTATGCACATAATAAATTTCTAACAAGTGCTTTATTCATTCATTATCTTGTCTTTTCTCTTTTCTTTTCTCTTCTCTTCTTTTTTTTTCTTTTCTTCCCTCTCTGTCTCTGTCTCTTTGACATCTCTCTGTCTTGTCTCTCTCTCTCTCTCTCATTTTGGGCTTTTGGAGGGAAAGAGAGGATCTGGGAAGACAGATAAGCATTTGCTATACAAGGGTGGTTGTTCATTGGCTTCCACAAAAAGTGACTTCATTTATAAGGTTGGCATCTTTTGACAGATGCTGTGTGCTATTCCCCCCAAACATTTCAGCTGTTCCTTAAAGTATCAGGGAATATAAGAACTGGACAAGTTTCAAGGCAGCAGTCCCTGGGCTGAAATTAAAGAATCTGCGTCCAAGTGTCTAGATCACTATCTGTGAACAAGTCATTTCATATTTCTTCTTCTAGTCTCAGTTTCTCCATCTATGATATTAGGTCAAGCTAGATGGTCTTTCAGATTCCTATCAGCTGCTAAAGCTACAAAAGGGCCATGCAGACATTCTGCAAATGATTCTGTATATACTGGGATTGCAGCCTCTTGAGGAAGACATTGCATAATCTTCTATGGGAGCCAATCTAGGCCTTATTCTCTATTAAAAGCTGTCTACTAACAGGGCTGGGATCTGAGGATTTGCAGCTGGGGTTATGTAGTCTATTGGACTCCTTATTCTAGCCATGTGGTTAAATAAACACGAATTCATTGTAGAAAGGGGCATGCTAACTCCTGCTGCATTCTGTTTTAGTTGGAGATAGGAGGCTATTTCACAGGGTTAATAGGTTTATAGTCAGAGTGGGAGGTGACTTAAAGGACTATCTGATTCGATTATTTTCCTCAATTCAGTTCAGTCATTCAATAAGCACTTATATTGAGGGCTTACTATGTGCCAGACTCTGCACTAAGTGCTGGAAGTGCCAAGAAGGGAAAAATATCAAGCACTGATAAAATACGTACTATTTGTCTGAAATGACAGAGGTAAAAATATTAAAATAAAAATCATTAATTTCAAAGATCTTAATAATATTAGTAGTAATAGTAACTAGAAGAACAACAATAATGGCAACTCTTTCCATAGCACTTAAAGGTTTGTTAGTAACTTGAATTATATCATTTCATACATTCCTCACAATGATGTCATATACAACCCTGTGCTCAATGCAAAAATGTCTGCCATCTTGGAGATAAAAGTATAGAATAGGAATAAGATACAAAAAAATCTCTAATACACCACATTACATGATCTACATTAAATGAGTTCAAATTTCTATGCAAGGTATGGGGGTAAGGAATGTGTACTATAATGGAATGTCTAACAAACCACAATAAAAAGATTATAATAATCTGATATTTGACAAAAACATAGATCCTGGATTTTGGAATAATAAATCATTGGATAAAATGGCTGGGATAATTGGAAACTAGCTTGACAAAAACTAGGCATAGTCCAATATCTTACACCATTCACTAAGATAAGGTCAAAATGGATACATGATCTAGATATAAAAAGTTATCATAAGTAAATTAAAAGAGCAGGAAAACCTATCAGATTTATTGATAGGAGGGAATTTATAAGTGAACAGGAGATGGAGAGCATCAAAATGGATGATTTTAAATACATTAAATTGAAAAGGTTTTGTACTAATAAAATAAACACTACCAAGATTAGAAGGAAAGCAGAAAATCGGAGGGGAAATTTATAGGCAGCACCTTCGATAGAGGTCTCCTACTAAAATATATAGCAAACATTCTCAAATTCATAAGAATAAGAGCCATGCCCCAGCTGACAAATGGGCAAAAGTTATGAACATCTAATTTTCAGACAAAAAGCTCCACATCACTACTGATTAGAGAAATGAAAGCCAAAAGAATTCTGAGATTCTCACTCTAGGTGAGGCTAAAATGACCAGACTGACTAAAATGACAAAGGGCAAAGTAACAAATGTTGTAGAGAATGTGGAAAAACAGATACTAATGCACTGTTGTTCAAGGTATGAACTGATCCAACCATTTTGGAAAGAAATTCAGAATAATACCCAGAATTATAAAACTATATGTAGTCTTGGACTCAGTGAGTCTGTTTCCCAAAGAGATTAAAAAAAGAGGAAAAGAACCCATATGTTCCAGAATATTTATAGCAGCTCTTTTTGTGGTGGCAAAGAATTGGAAACTGGGGGATTGCCCATATATTGGGGAATGGCTAAAAAAATTATTGTATATGATTGTAATGAAATACTACTGTGCCATAAGAAACAATGAACAAAATTATTTTTTTTAAAAAACCTGGAAAGAACCAGAGAAGATAATGAATAATGAAATGGATAGAACCAGGAGAATATTACACATAGTCATAGAACTAATACTAGAAGAATAAACTGTGACATCACCTCCAGAAAGTGGACAGAAAGATAAAACAGGAATGACTTAATTTATATGAACATATTGGCCTCCATGATGACATCTTATGTGATACAGAGAGGTTGAGGAAGGATTGGGAAACTATTGGATGGGATCTATTAACAGAAGATCTCCGATTTCATTTGTGAAATATTTTTCTTTATGTATGGAAATGTTTGTTTTATTTGGATTTGGAATAAAAAATTAAAAATAAGTCTAGTAGCCCTAGACTCAAGGCTATTGGATTTGATGGTTGAAACAGGGTTCAAGCCAGCAATTCTGATTCTAAGTCTTTCTTCCATGTCAGTCTATTTTTAACATATCATCGTCTATGAGGCTCTTCTCCTTTTAAACAAAATTTCATAACCTGGCATTTGTTCAACATTGTGGATATGTTAAACAATTTACTTAGAGTAAAAGAAAAAAAAAACTTCCCACTAATAGAGTGTCTGATTTTTAAGCGTCAGTGTGTTAAAAAAAAAAGAAAAAGAAACTTGAGACATTATTGAAGAAACCAGCAGTGAGGAATTGGCTATGAGTCTCTCACTGGAGTCCACAATTGATCATCAGTAGCAAAAAAATGGAGGCAGATTTTGGCCTGAAGGTCATCATTTGCTCCTTCTGTACCTGTTCTAAGGGATAAGTTCCTTCCCATCTGTTGCCTCAATTTCCCCATCCATAAAATGTGATTTCAGTCCAGATGATCTCTAAGACCTCCTTCAAGATTTGACATTGTCTGAGTATATGAAGGCATGAATGGAAATATTCAGCTTGGGAACTTGGGATCAGACACTAGAAATAAAGCAGATAGCCTGCAGTCTTGGAAATTGGGTGAGTTCTTTAACCCACTGCAAACGTGATGGGAACATGGGCTCACTGGAGCAAATCCACTTTGGAGGATTGCATGTTGTCCTTTTGCTCCCTCCATCAGCAGGGACAGAGGAGGCCATTAGCCTCAAACAGGGCAGCGAGCGCTCACTCTATAGGCCTTATTAACATTCCAAACTGGATTCCATCAGAGACTGCAATTTTTATGCAAAATATGTCTGCCCAGGGAATCCTCTACATTTCTCCCACTCCAGGATGCCTTCGCCTATTTCTCAGAGATCCTGAAAGAGGCTGATGTCTTCACAAAGCAAAGGCCTTTCATGAGGCTGAGGGATTAAAACTAGAGTCAGCTAAGTGTGGCCAGAGGTGAATGCCATGACTTTGTATTTGAAATAATAAATGCCTTCCCAGTTCACCTACCTTCAGGATATAGTAAAGCTCTACCCTGACACACTCAGCCTGGGGAGAAGTAAAAATACTGAACATGAAGTTCACATTCAATCACTTATATTCTCTATTCAGTTCTATACACTTTCTTTATAACAACCTGTGAAGGTGATAATAATTAATATTCAGGCAATAAATATTTATGAAATGCCTACTATGTGCCAGGCTCTGGGTTAAATGCTGGTGATACAAAAAGAGGCAAAAGACAGGTCCTACCCTCAAGAAGCTCACAATCTAATGAATAGTGAAAACATTATCACCTTCACTTGCCATAGTCATCTATACTTATTCAAGTAGTGAATATCAGAGGTAGATTTGAATATAATTCCCATGTCTCACTCTTCTTTCCAAGTCAATAAAGAAACCATAAATAGAAATTTAAACTAAGGGCAATAACAGACAGCATTTATATAATGCTTTAAGGTTTGCAAAGCACTTTACAAATATATCATTTGATCCTTTCAACAACTCTGGAAAGCAAGTGCTATCATATTTGCCATTTTCAGAAGAGGAAACTAAGGCAGAGATTAAATGACTTGACTGGGATCACACTGCTAGTAAGAATCTGAGGCTAGATTGAAACGCTCCACCCAGCTACCTACTGACAAGGTACAATAACTAGATATGTGAAATTCTTGGCAATTAATGGCAGGTCTTAAGGACCCAAGTAGTATTTTCATCATTTCTACTGACTGAAGGTAAAGGTTTAGGGAAAAGAAAGATAGATTTGAGAAGTAAAAAGCTGTTTAAGAAGATGGTGTTTGAGACTAGAATTTGGATTTCTATACCATCACTTAAAACACAGGAATGATGGTCTTGACTGGACTTAAAGTGTGTCTAATCAGGACTGGTAAAATTATATTTGCTTGGGGTCTTATAAATCTCCCCAAAAAGGTTTTAAACTGAAAAGAGACAGGAAGGGATAAAACTCCCAACATATATCTACCAAAATAGATACCTTAGAGTGTGGCAGCTAAAATACAAGAAGACTAATAGTAGAGATTTCCAGTAATTCACAGGAAACAAAACCCAAGAGAGAAGTGAGCCAGAAAACTCATAACTTCACATTTCTATTCACAAATGCACATAGAATGGATATCAAGAATGATGAAGCAAAGGGATCTAGGGTGCACAATGGACGGGCAGAGTTCACTCAGACACTTATTATGTATGTAACTTTGGGTAATTTGTTAAATTTCTGTCTTCCTCAGTTTCTCCATTGATCAAATGGAGATAATCATATCCTACCTCCCAGCGTTGTTGAAATGGTAAAAATAATAACATATTTGAAAAGTGTTTTGCAAATTTTAACATCACAAATTCTAGTTAGTATTATTAATGAAAATTAGGCAGTTTAATTGAATGGATTTGCTGGAATAGGATCCATAACTGGAATATGGCTTTGGAAGGGTACATATTATTCAAAAGAGAATTGAATAGACAAAATGTAGGTCAGGGTAATTCTATATACCAAGAAAATATACTCATGTGAGGAAATCAAGAACATAAGCCCAGGAAGCATAATAGAAAGCAAGTGGCTGAAGAACAGATATACATCAGTGTGGGAATGTACACCAAACTAACAATACAGAATGAAAAATTGGATAGGAAGTTCAAAAAGGAGATCTTATACCTGACAGAAAGGCAGCGACTGGAGGTGCAGTGGATAGAGCATCTCATTGATCTGGAAGACCAGAGTTCAAATCTATCCTCAGATCTCGGCATGTCATAATCTCTGTCTGACTCAGTTTTTTCACATTGAGATAATAACAACATCTTACTGCCAGGGATTTTATGAAGATAAAATGTGATGTTTACAAAGTGATTTATAAATCTCAAAACACCACATAAATGCTAGCTATTATATTATTATTAATGAAAGGAGCATTGATCTTCAGAACATCTCCTAGTTCTCTCTCACATTCTCTTTTGCTCCCTCCTTTTCTCATCCTCCCCTTCTTTTTCTCTTTTTGTCTCTCTTTCTGTCTCTCTTTTCTCTCTCTCCTTCTCTTTTTTTTCCTTCCCCCCTTCTCTTTCTCTCCCTTTCTTGCCCTCTACTTCTGATTATCTCACTCTCCCCTTCTCCTTCTTTTCTCTTTCTCTCTTTCTTGACCATATTATCCTTTCAAAAATAGGGGGAATGTACAGAGCTACTGGTGGATCTGGGACTTAAAAATCCTGAAGTAGAAATAAAGAGAATCTAAAGAAGATTCTCTCTAAAGAAGATATTCATTCTTATAATACAGGGAAGTCAGGCAGAGTCTGGTACATACCCTAGATTTGGGGAAAGGAAGTAATATTTTTCTTTTTATTGTTAATTTTTTAAAATGTATTTGAATAATTTATTTTTCCAGGATTATAAAAATTATGCTCTTTTCCTACCTTCTCCCCAACCCCATGCCATAGCCAATTCACAATGCAGAATAAAACACAATTCCACTGGGTTTTATATGTGTCATTGGTCAAGACCTATTTCCATATTATTGATATTTGCACTAGGGTGATCATTTAGAGTTTATCCCAATCATATCCCCATTGACCCATGTGATCAAGCAGTTGTTTTTCTTCTGTGTTTCAACTCCCACAGATCTTCCTCTGAATTTGGATAGTGTTCTTTCTCATAAGTCCTTTAGAATTGTCCTGGATCATTACACTGAGACTCATAGAGAAGTCCATTACATTCGATTGTACCACAGTGTATCAGTCTCTGTGTATAATATTCTCCTGGTTCTGCTCCTCTCACTCTGCATCAATTCCTGGAGGTCATTCCAGTTCACATGGGATGCCTCCAGTTCATTCTTTCTTTGAGTACAATAGTATTCCATTACCAACATATTCCATAATTTGTTCAGCCATTCCCCAATCAAAGGGCATCCCCTCATTTTCCAAATTTTTGCTACCACAAAGAGTGCAGCTATGAATATTCTTGTACAAATCTTTTTCTTTATTATCTCTTTGGGGTACAAACCCAGTAGTGCTATGGCTGGATCAAAGGATAGGCAGTCTTTTAGCACCCTTTGGGCATAGTTCCAAATTGCCTTCCACAATGGTTGGATCAATTCACAACTCCACCAGCAATGCATTAATGTCCCAATTTTGCCACATCCCCTCCAACATTTATTATTTTCCTTTATTGTCTTGTTAGCCAATCTACTAGGTGTGAGGTGGTACCCCAGAGTTATTTTGATTTGCATTTCTTAGATTATAAGAGATTTAGAATATTTTTCATTTTTATTGATAGTTTTGATTTCTTTATATTAAAATTCCCTATTCATGTCTTGAATTAAGGAATATTAATTTAAGTGTTTATTATGTGCCAAGGATTTTAATAAGTACTTGAAATACATACAGAAAAAATGAGACAGTCCTTGCTTTCAAGGAGGCTGCACTCCAAAAGAATTGGACAGCACAAAGAGAGCAAAAGGGAAAACCTAGAAGTTTTAAATATTTAAAATGAAGCAGCTATTTAAGTTTTTTTGACTGCCCTTGTTACAAAGAATGGTTCTTTTTGAAGAAAGAGGGTCATTGGGCAGAGAAATTGATGTTTAAAAAAGAGAACATAAATAAAACATTAGAAAAAAAGATATATGAAATGTGGAACTAAAGAAAAGTAATGAAAGATGAATAAAATTGTATGCCATAGGCCTGTAAGTCTAGTGTCAAGATCATTAAAGCTCAGAATGAACTAAGGCTGCCAAATAATGCTAAGGATAATAAAAAGGTAGATTAAAAAAAATCCCATTGGGGAAAAGAATAGGATCAAAGAAAGGCTAGCACTGCCATTCACAGTAGAGAGGATAATAATAAGAAACAAGAGAGAGAAAGCACAACTACTCAACTCCTATTCTGCTTCTCTTCCAAGAAAAATGACTCTTGAACTCAGGAGGATAGAACAAAAATATTTAATAGCAACTTAAAAGAAAAGATAAGTGAAAAAATGAGGAGAGAGAACCACCTTGTCCTTCTTGAGTTCAGGTCATTAGACCTGAACTAACTACATTTCAGTGTGTTGAAGGAAACGGTTTGTGTGATTGATGAGCCACTGTCCTTAAAATCTTGAAAATCCAGGGAATGAGAAAGATGCAAAGGTAATGAGAGAGACAGGCAAAGATAATCATAATTTCCCTCCCCCATCCCCAAAAGTGGTACAAGGGAACATGGCAAACTATAAGCGAGTATGCTTCATTTGTACTTCTGAGGGAATTCTAGAATATATTTGAAAAAAAGGAAGTAATGCTCATTAAAAGCCACCAGAAAAGTTTCATCAAGAATAGGGCATATTAAATTAACCCCTAATTTGTTTGACAAGATCACCAGACTGACATATCAAGGGAATGCTATAGAAATAGTTTATCTAGACTTTGATAAAGTATTTTGCAAAGTCCTTCTTTCATGCTATCATAATGATTGGTAAATTTGGAACTGTTTGAATGACCACCATTAATGAACAGGCATAATTAGTTCAATGTCAAACTGGGAGAATTTCTGCAATGGAATGCCTCTGGGATCTGTCCTTGGTTCTGAGCTACACAAAATTTTTATCAATGGCTTGGATGGGCTCATTTATGACATACTTAGGGCATTTGCAGATGACACTGAACAGGAAGGGTTAGTTGTTGACATGTTGGTTAATTTTCACCATGTAGTTGTATTTATCTTGACTAGGCTGAAATATTGGATTGAATCCAAAAACCCTTTCCTCTATTAAATTTCAACTTACATCTCACACTTGGGTTAAAAAAAAATCAAGATTTCAGAAGCATAAACAAAATATCTGAGGCATAACTAGATATAGCAGCATAATAAATAAATAAAAATTACGGTGATTAACTGAAGCATAATCTTTAGAACTCACTCCTATGCTATTCTTAATAAACCCTTTTACCTTTTAATGATCAACACATTAAATCTGACTCTTAATTCTTTTCCTTAGGTAAGGAAAAGAATTATTTGTGACTTATAATTGTTAAATTTGTTGATTTCATGTCTATGACCAGTTTACACATGAGAACCTTGAGACAGCACTTCTGTGCAAACAACATATTACTATCTAGTCTCCTTTTCTATATATTTCTGGCAATTATAGAGGCCGACCCTTCACTTTCTCTCCTGCCCTGTGATAGTCCACTGACAATTTAAAGAGATATTAGTTTAATTTCTTTGGAGCAATGTAGAGTGTGTTCTCCCCCTAAATTGGTCAAAATAGAACTGATGTATATAAGGTATGCCTAATTATGGAAAGGGAATGGTTGAGAATTGAGTTGATCCTTTCCTTTTTCCCAACCCAAATCTCCATTCCTTACGCACTACCTTAGTCTTCTGTACATCTGGACTAAATCAAGTATTAGAGAATTAGAGAGTTGATGGATTTCAGGGGATCATAGAAGCACAGATCATTAGATCATAAATCCATAAGCTTATTAGGTCATAGGCTCACAGGATTATAAACCACAAATTCAGGATAATAGAATCACATAACATACAATTAGATGAGCAGAGATTTGAAGCTGAAAAGAACCTTAGATAATATCTAATGAATAAAACCCTCTTATTTTAATGGTTCATGGATTCTCTTTGAGGGTTGAACCATATGAATTGGTAGACTTTACTTCTATGTGCACCTGAAAGCATCAAGAAATATATGTTAGTGAAACATTTTGTCATAGCTAACCTCAAAATCAATATAGTACTTTAAAGTTTCAAGGTAGTTTTATGTGCATTTAAGGAAATGCTCTTCCCAATAGCCCTACAATATAAGGTAAAACCATTAGCATTATAATTTCCATTTTAGAGATTAGAAAACTGAGATTCATTGACTTTAAAAGATTTTGATTGAAGATTTAAAGTTGGAAGGCATTTTGAAGTCTATCTAGTAACCCATCATTTTAAGCTGAGGCACAAGAATAACCTGGGTGACACAGAGTAAATGTCCAACATGGGAGTTGAACCTACGTCTTCCCCAATCCAGATCGATCACACAATAGACCATGGTGCTTCAGATGACAAAACAAAAAAGGTTTCTTTTGTCTCCAAATTATGCAATCTTTTCACTAGATTGAAAAGTTTTCTGCTATATCTGATAAACATAGGTTTAAAAAGTAGACCTTTAAGATAATATCAGATTCATAGAGCAACTGTTGTCCAAAAGGCCTCATGGAGGAGGGGGAAGCTGTAGTGAGACATTTTGACCTGAGACAAATGATGGGAGAAAGTCCCTGGCAGAATCCAGACTGACAAGCTCTGAAGTCAGTGATTATATCCTCATCCCATCAGTAGTTTTAAAGGACCCTAGGTAGAGTCTCGTAATATATCTGAGGAGGTTTTGAGATATGCAACAAAAAGTACTCCCCACAGCACTGGAGCAGCCTCAGAATCCCTTAAAAGAAGGGCCTAGACTGAGCCCCTACACTGTCGACCAGGCAGGTCCTTCACATTCTAGTAAGTTGCAGAACTGGACTCAGACTCCCTCCCTGACCCAATCTAGATACTGAGGCTGATGAGATGAGCAAACAAAAAGATTGACTACAACAAGGTAATGTTTTGGTTCAAGAAATGCCCAAAAGTGAATCCCCAAAAAGATTATCACCCCACAAGTCTAGGTAAAACTGCAAAGGAAACAAAAATGTCTTGGTCACAGAGGTCGTAGGGAGAAATAATTTTAAAATGAAAATAGAAAACCTTAGAAGGAAAGAATGGCAAATAAAATGGATAGCTTATAACAGACAATAGAAAACCTCAAAAATTAAAATGTATTAGTTAGAAAACAATGACAAAGATAATAAATAAAATATTGAAACAAAACCAAATAACTGAAAAATATGAAATATTATATCAACAACAATGACAAGGAAAATAGGCCAAGAAGAGATAATATAAGAATTTTTCGAGCCATCTGAAAATGAGGACAAAAATATTTTAGCAAATTATTAATGAAAACTTCCCAGAACTCTTAAAACTATATGGGAAAGTAAGAATAGAAAAACTCCACTAGTCAACTCTAGAAATAAACCTTGAAATGAAAATTCCCAGGAACATCATCAATGAAATTTAGTGCCTCAAGGCCAAATTAAAAATGCTACAAGCATGTGAAATTTGGATAAAATATTAAGGAATTATAATAAGTACACAAGACTTGGCAGCTGCCAATCAAAGGCATGAAGGAAAGAGGATAACATCTGCAACAGAGAGAAAATGGTCTGTATCACTTATAAAATCACAAGAATTATATAATCTTCTCTTATCAATTAATTAATATATTTATTATTAAACCACATTATTATTTGGAAAGTGATAAATGGTAACAAAGAAAGAGAAAAGAACAAGATAAAAGGAAGAAGAAAATAATACAATAATCATTATTGTAAATTGAAGGAACTTGTCCATAAAACAGGATAGTAAAAGGGTTTAGAAAGCAGAATCTGAAAATTATTGTTTACAAGCAACACACTTAACCATAATGAATCATATACAGTTAATATGAGACCCTGGAGCAAAACCTATTACAATTCAGCTGAACTTGAAAAAGCAGGGAGATTAATCATTATTTAAGATAAGATTATAACAAACATAAAGAGATAAATGGGAAAATTATACTGTCTTTAATGCATAATAAGCAGGAAATAAATTTTTATTATATGTGCACCTTATATCAAATAATCTAACTGAATAAAGAAAACAATCAAATTGAAAGAAAAGTAAAATGATGATAATAGAATACCTTATTATACTCCCTTTCAAACTAAGACATTATTTAGTGAAAAGATAAACAAGAAAGAAGTTAAAGACGAATAGAATTTTAGAAAAATAAGAGTTGGTAGATTTACTGAATGGAAATTAAAAGAAATCAATGTATTTCTCAGGTGTATATGACATTTTGACAAAAAAATCAACTAATCATAGAAATATAATTACCTCATGGGAAAATGTAGAAAAGCAGGAATGTAAAGCACTTCATTTGTTGTTCAAATTACAATAAAAATATCAAATAAAGGACCTTTAAAAATGAATCAAAAAGTAATTAGAAATAATTATATAATTCTATAGATTAGGAGAAATGACAATAAAATGAAAATGCCAAAACTCATGGAATATAGACAAAGAAATCTGAAGAGAAATATATTTATCTAAATATTTTCATCAACAAAAGTGAATTTTAAAAATCTCAAATAACTAATAACAACTTCTGATTAAATAATGAAAGGAGATATTCAGAAAAATATATAATAAATTGAAAGCAAAGAGATAATTTAATTGATGTATAAAACTCACAATCCTGCTTTTAAAAATTAATACAATAATCAGGTAGATTATTTTATTTTTTAGAGGCAAAAACTAACCTGTTCCTATCAAAAATGAAATTAAAAGGACACTAATTCATTGTAGGTAGAACTGTAGGCTGATCTAACAATTTTGGGTAGCAACCTGGAATAACTCTGATATTATTATAAAATTGTTTATACCTTTTGACCCAGAAATACTATTATTGGATTTATTTCCTAAAGTGATCAAGGAAAAAGGAAAAGAAACTATATATGTTCTAAAATATTTATAGCAGCTCTTTTTCTGCTGGCAAAGAATTGGAAACTAAAGGGATGTCCCTCAATTGGGGAATTGCTTAACAAGCTGTGGTAGTTCATTGTAATAGAGTACTATTGTGCCATAAAAAATGACAAATAAGGGGCCAGCTGGGTTGCTCAATGGATTGAGAGCCAGGCCTGGAGATGGGAGGTCCTAAGTTCAAATTTGGCCTCAGACACTTCCCAGCTTTGTGACCCTGGGAAAGTCACTTAATCCCCATTGCCTAGCCTTTACCACTCTTCTGCCTTGGAACCAATACACAGTATTGATTCCAAGATGGAAGGTAAGGGTTTAAAAAAAAAAGAAATGACAAATAAGATGATCACACAATCACACACACACACACACACACACACACACACACACACACACACACAACCTAGAAGGACTCATGTGAAGTGAGGCGAAGTGAAGTAAGCAAAACCAAGAGAACACTCTGCTACTCAGTTAAGGCCAAGGAAATGAAGAAAGGACTGAAAATTTCCTAAAGATTTCTATAGGGAATTTATCAGGTTATCTAGCTCTCCTTTGGATGCATAAACAGCTGATATCTGAGGGAGAAAACACAGAGTGTTGTGGACTTAAAATCATTAGGAAATTTGAAGATTATCTGTTTCAACATGCCCATTTTACAGATTTGAAGAAGGAGGACCAAAGAGATTAAGGAGATGGTACAAGTTCAAGAATGTAGCAAATAGTAAAGCTACAATATAAATTCAGGTGCATGACCATGGGGAAAAAAAAAACTCATGTAACCTTTCTGTGAGTCAGTTTCCTAAAATGTTTAAACTGGATAGCTTTAATAATTCCTTCCAAGTCTAGTTATTTGATACTTTGATATAAAATATCCTACTCTTTCTACTATACCAAAAAATACCTCATCAAAACAGTGTTTGATGAGACAGAATAGAAAATAAGTGGAGGAGAGAATCCTGGAAGCTGTAAATAATTTAGTACAGGAGATTTCTTGAGTAATTCATTATTCAAGCATCAACTTAGGAGAGGTACCCCAGTGCTCACTTTGTGAGGCCTCTGGGTAAAGGCCAATGTAAAGTTTTGGAGGACAGACTGGAGAATCTTGATTTTGAGCCTTCTTCATCTCTAATGCTACTAGGCAAATTGTTGTCCTCAGCCTTAAAAATATTTACTGGTTAATGAAATGTTTACACTAAGATATAGACTCATCAAGGTCTTTCCTTTAGTTTGTCTAAACACCAAGAATTGGTCTTCTGACTGTAGACCCCAGAGAAGAAAACCATTAAGTTTCTTCCTAGTTTTCAAAACCTCTGTTATATAGTTAAGGTGACTTCCTGTTCTATTATTGCATTAGTCTATAATATGGTTTTAAAAACCATAGTGCTGTATTAAGATCTGGACAATAATCAGAGGACCATAGAACATGAGCTAAAATGTCCATAGAAGACTTCTGGTCCAACCCATATCTAAAGATTCCCTCTATAACCTCTCAAACAGCTAATCTCCTACCTTTTCTCTAGACATCAATGATTTAAAAAATCATTGTCACATGAAATAGCTCACCACACAATGGGATTTTTTAAAACATTTAGCTCAAATCTGGTGTTTCTTAAATTCCACCCATTTTTATTCCAGTTCATTCATTCTGTGCTCTGGAGCTGAGAAGAAAAAAGCTTAATTTCTTTTCCATATGATGGTTCTTTCAAACACTTCAAGAGAACAGCCATATAGCTCCAACTATACCCTCCTCTTATCTTCTTTTTTTTTTTCCAAGCTAAATACTCCTAGTTCTTTCAATCCATCCTAGTAAAATATAGTCTTCTTTGAAGACTCTATCCTTTATACAAGCAGAGATGAACTAATCATAATACTTGAGTAGTCAGGACAGAATGACGTGGACTTTACCTCCAAAGCACTGAATTTAGAGACTGATGAGAAGTACTTGCAGTCCTTCATAAGCATGGATACCATAAAGCATAGCACATAGATAGCAAGAATAATGAACTAAAACAAGAAGTTACAAGCTTCCCCTCAGCCCTATTTCCCCCCTTTTTGCTTTCTTCCCACTCTACTGAGGTCACACTTATGGGGTATTTTGCCTAAGGTGGAAAATTCCTAGTTATGGCTTTGGAAGCACAACATTTAGAAATGTAGTTGTGTCTTGGTCTCAAGTAATTCAATAGTATTATATTGGCAGAGAGCCTAGAGAAACATGCCCTTTTGGAGGATCTCCTTTTTTGCCAGAAAAGATGAGTTTTTATACTCAGAAATGTTCTGTATGCTAGCAATATGTCTATGTTGGTTGGGGGTTTGTTCATTTGTTTTTTTTTTATTTGTCCCAAAAGAGTATTCCAATGGGGGGCCCAATAATTGTGACTTTGTGGTAGCAAAGAGAAGTTCAAAATAATCTCACCATGATAAAGTGCCATGATGGAGGAATTCCAGTAGGTATAATATTCAATAGCACTTGGAGGATAGAGATAAAGGACATAGCTTATTTACTATATATGGTACCTAAGGCCAGGTTAGCATAACTTCCCAAGCTTGAACCCCCACAAAGGCCAACCCCATTTTCCAAGTTCTATTTGACTTACTTAGAGGCATTATATAAGCTTTATTAAGAGAGTGTGATTAGATAATCAGGGGAGTATATTAAGCCCATATACACTTAATTACATGTTAAGCACATTTCTGGGATTTATTTCTTTAAAGTTATTTCTATTATGTTCCCTAAACAAAGGTCCCATTCTGTATGGATTGTGGACCCAGCAGAAGCCCTGAACTCTGGGAAATTCTCTACCTGGGCCCTCACATGCTCTGTGAATTGGAGTAACTGGTTGGACTGCTGGTCCTGCTTGGCTCATAGAAGATAAGTGATGATGGATAGCTTTAAATTTTGTCTGTCATCTCAACTACAGACATTGGGCTGAGAAGTTCATTAGATATTCCAACAAGTTCTGGGCCCCACCATTGAATGACTGTCTCTCTCCACCACTGGAATCCTACTCTCCATCAGAGAAAAGCAACCTTTGTGGGGGCAAGGGATGTTTCTTTTTTGCCTTTGTGTCACCAGTATATAATTCACTGTCATTCACATAGAAGCTATTAAATAAATATTTCCTGATTATTTATTCGGCTGAGGTTTGAAGCGGTCATAGCACTTGCTCAGGGTACCCATGACTTTGGGACCATAGGTATGATTCTACAATCCAGCTCAAGTATGGAGACAAAGCCCTCTTCAGACAAAGAAGTAGGCAATGGCACCAAGCCTTTCAAAAGCACTTATTAAGCACTTCTGTGTGAAACAGCCTGGGCTAAGCTCCGGAAAGCAATACAGGTATAGAAGATGCCTGTATCCAGGACTTTGCACATCAGATGGAAGACAGAAGGCACACTGTCAGGCCTGAACCTCACTTGGTTGAATTTACTTAATCTTATTGGGCATCTGCCACATACAGACTCTTTTCTTGGGGTGCCATAGGGGACAACCGAGAAACTGAGGAAGCCCAATTCCCTATCATTAAATGTTATCGTACAGAGGGACAAAACATCTGAATCAGATTAAAATGCAATTGAAAAATATTTAACTAAATAAATAAAATCACAATAGAGAACAGGTAATATTAATGTGTGGTTTTCAAAGGATCTTTCCATATAGTTTAGCGGCCCCATTTCTATTTGGTTTTGACATCATTATTGTAATGGATAGAGTTTAATATTTTTTTTAATTCCTTCCCATCCCTCTTAGAATCAATACTATATATTGGTTCCAGGGTTGAAGAAAGGTAGGAGTAGGCAATAGGGATTAAGTGACTTGCCCAGCATTATAAAGCTAGAAAGTGTTTGAGACCACATTTGAACTCAGGACCTTCTTTCTCTCTATCCACTGAGCCACTTAGCTGTCCACTGAAGTTTTGATTTAAATAAAGGAAACCTGGACTCAAATTCTAACTTTATATACTTGGCAGTTTTTGACTATGGCCAAGCACTATAGACTTTTTGACCTACAGTTTTCTCATCTTTAAAATGGTGATACACAATACCTACCTATAGAGCCTATTAGAAGGCACAGATGACACAATGTGTATAGCAGCTTCTCAAACTTCAAAGTGCTATGTGTTTGCCAGTTGTTAGTATAGCTTAGGAGGAGAGTATGTAACACTGTAAGGTTAAAAGTAACTGCTATTGATATATTTATATTCTATTTTATTTCGAAAGCACTTTATATTCATCACCTTATCTAATCCTCCCAAAGATCCTCTGAGGTAAGTAATAGAGTCATTGCTCTCTTCAATTTCCAAATCAGTAAACTGAGGAACAGAGGGATAGAGAAATACCTTTTCCAAGGTTTCCTGGCTAGTAAGTGATGGAACTGGGAGTGGAATCCAAGTAGGTCCTCTGATTTCAGCAGCCTTAATCACAGATTAGCTGTGATAGAGCAGAAAGAATGCTTTTATCCCTCTCTGTCTCCTACCCCAATATCAGCAAGAACAAATAAATACCAGGCACACTAAGGCCGTGTAATATATTCAATGAGGTACGGGTACTGAACCTAGAATAAAGTGAAACCTGGGTTGAAAACCTGCATCAAATACTTTCTGTCTCTGTCAGTGGACAAGTCACTCAAGTTTTCTGAGCTTTAGCTGCCATATCTATAAAATGGGGATAACAATGCCCATCTCAAAGGACTGTTGTATGGATAAAAGATAAAAATGAATGTAAAACATTTTTGCAAACCTCAAAGTTCACATAATGGTCAGGTGTTATTAAATGTACCACATAATTGTAAAAAGAATAGAATGAGCTTTATTGAGGTCAATCATAGAAGGCGTCCCACAGGACATAGGATTTTTGAGCCTCAAATGGTGTTTTACAGAAGATTACTACAACAGAAAAGTGGGATAATCTCATTCTATTGTAAAAGACTGTGGCTCTTTGAATAAATATTTTGGGGGCACTATTTTTGGGGGCCAGAAAAAGTTGGAATAAAATATCAAAAGGAAGTTTTGATCTGATTTCCTAGTTGTATTTCCAGGGGATTCTATGTACTATTTCATAGCCAAGAAGGATTTAAGTTACCTGGATCATCTGGAAAATGAACCTGCCATTTGTTGTAGGAACACCTCAGTGTTACTCATCATTAGCAGAATCTTTTTTTCTTTTTTCCCTTTTAAACATTATTTTATTTGGTCATTTTCAAACATTATTCATTGGAAACAAAGATCATTTTATTTTCCTCACCCCCCCCCTCCCATAGTCAATGCGCGATTCCACTGGGTATCACGTGTGTCCTTGAGAATCTTATTTTTCTGAAGCCCTTTTCCAGACAGTGGAAGATGAGGAGGAAGTTGCCTGACACCCTCCCCAGAAAGAACCCTGGCTTTGGAGGCAGGAGACCTGAGCTTGACTCCTGGCTATAGCATTTGCTAGCTATTTCACCTTCAGTTAGAATTTGTATCTCTCTGGGTTCCAGTTCCTTTATGTTTAAGATGGGAGTGATCAGCATGCCCAAGCCTTGTCCATCTCCTAGGGTGGCTATGAAGAAGGGACTTTGTAAACCTCAAAGGGCTATAGAAATTGTTTCTTCATCCATAAATTGGGGATAATTAGAGCACCTACCTCAGAGTTGTTGTGAAGATCCAATGAGAAAACAAATAGAGCATTTGCAAAAAGCATAACATACTATATAAATGTTCTCTAAAATGGGAGTTATTGTGTTCACAAATAATAAAGGCAACTTGAGCCAAAAGCTCAGAGCAAACTAAAGACTTTGAGGGCAATGGCAGCCAGCTCTGCTCCTGGATTTCTGAAAAAGCTGAACAGAAGAGACAGGATGTTGTCATCCAAAGTCTTCCTGGAAGATGCAGGCCAGCCACAGCTTGGCTGGGGGTGCCAGGAGTGCCAGGGTATTAGCCCAACATGTTTTTCCACTGCATTTCTAAGAGACTGTGGTGTCTTTCAGACTAGTTCATTCCTTGGACTTAATTAAAACCTAGTTCACTCTTTCATTCAATTTCTGAAGCCTAGCTGGTAGGATTAAGCGATTACAGGCAAAAAGCCCCATTTGTGAAACACTACTAAGCTCAGGCTGCCGTGTGGCTGCCGTACTGGTACTCCATTAAATTAATAAGGAATGAATCGGCTCAGCCATTATGAATAAAGCTGTGGGGCGCCTCAGCCCTGGCTCAGGCTGCCTGCACACTCCTCAGAGAACATTTGTGGAAAATGATTATGTTCATATTCATTCAATTGGAATTCTATAAAAGTGGAATGCATAAATTACTCTAAAGACGTGGAGTTTATCTTAAACATTAACTATGTGTGTGAATTAATAAGACTATTATAAAGCCATTAGCATTCAGTGTATTTACCTACATATGCCACAGACCGAAACCTCCAGCTAAGGCAGCCACGCCACACCGTTGCCAGATCTGCCGGCTGATCAGGCTGTGGTGCTTCTTAAATTGGAATTTATTTTATCTTGGGAGGTTTGTGAAAACCCTCCTTCCTTTTCCTTTGAACTTTAAGGAAATTCCCCCCTTTGGTAAGTGCGTGCCTGCCTCTTTTTTTCTGACCATAATTCAATATGCTTAGAAGAAACCAACAAGATGAAATTGTGTGTGAGATAAAGGCAGACCCTTGCATTTAGACTAAAAAAATTATATAAGTATAAGGAAGAGAGAGGCATGACTGAACAATAATTCATGTGAAAAATATCTAGGGGTGTCAGTGGACTGCAAAAGCAACATGAATCACAAAAACAAAAAAAATTAATGATGCTCTAGGCTGCTTTGTAAGGCATGGGTTCAGAGCAAGGAAGGAGATAGATAATCCTCCTCCTTTGTGTCTAGGTCAGACAGGATCTGGAGTATTGAGCTTGGCTCTCGGTGCCCCATTTTAGGAAGTACATTGTGCCAAAAGGTGGTCAACCCTAGGTGATGAGGGCCTTTGGACCATTCATTAGATTGTAGTCTCTTTGAGGTCAGGGTTGGTCTTTTTCCTCCTTTTCTGTCCCTGTCTCTTAGCATAGTGCCTGGAATATAGTAGAAGTTTAATAAATATTTATTCATTGACTTATTAGATGAACTAGTGGGGAATGGTCAGTCTCAGATAGAGAAGACATAGACAAGGAGTTTTCTCATGTAGAAGGAGGTTTAGGCTTGCTATGTGTGTTCCATCAGTAAATACCTAATTCACGCTTATTAACAGAATAAATAAATGTGTATTATAAAAAAGATTTTCCCATCTGGCAGTGATGTGAGTTACTTCAATAGTTGTCCAACTCAAATAGAAATGAGGGCCAAACATTCCTGTAGGGGCTATAATAATTTAGTTTTAAACTTATCTATTGTAATAATAGGTATTGTAACAGTTAAATTAGTTTCTCTACTAAAAGTATTATATTTTTAGAGGTTTATTAAAGGTTATTAGAAATCAAGGATAAAGAAATACAAAATAAGAAAAGCCTAGGGCTGGTAAGCCCATTCAATTTTACTTACTACATCTTGAGAGATGCGTGTGCTTAGAAGTGGAAGTAGAGAGACCAAGTAGGCAGTACAGTCAGTTTAAATACCCATTTTGTTCTCGGCCCAGATGGGTATCTCAGGTGAGATTATAGGGCAGGCATTCTGGGAAGTACCAAGGACTTCTGGGGATTGAAGTCTAGGGTGCAAATCTCCATTTTTAAAGTATAATCTATCTATTGTAATATTATCTGACATTTACAACATTATCTATTTTCTGTGTTCATTGTGTTGTTATTAGTTTTGTTAAATATTTCTCAATTACATTTTTATCTGTCTTGAATGGCCCTTGGGAGTATTGAAAGCTGTGAGTTTAATATCTCATGGGTAGAACACTTCCAAGAAACCTTCTGAATCTAGGACTATACGATTCTTTTATAAATAAAAACTGGATTATAAGTGTCCAATGATTGAATGACTACCTCATGAAACAAGTTCCCTATTATTGGAAATGCCCAAGCACAGGACTGAATTAATAGCCATCAGGTATACTATAAAGACAATTCCTGTGTTGAGTTGGAAATTGGATTAGATGTTCTCTATAACATCTTCTAAATTGTTCTAGAATCCTATAGACAAATAACATTAGATGAGTTGAAAACAAAACTATTGGTAGAATGGTGTGTATAGGTTTTAAGCAATTTCAAAGGTTTTTACATGGGGAAATTGAGGTTGAGAAGAAATAATGATGTGAATTTGATCAGTGTGATTTAGGCTAAAGAAACATTTTTATGATGTTTTGGACAGGGAATCAGGAGACTTGGATATAATTTGAAAATGCAGAATTCTCTGGATTGCTTAGAGAAGGCCAGTACATAAGAGTATTAGGTTAGACTAGAAGATTCTGAAGATTTCTTCCCTCTCTACAATTTTATTTTTCTGTTGTCCTAAAGTCCCTTCCAGCTGACATTCTAAAACCTATTTACTCTCAGATCTGAAAGTCTATTTTCAGTTAACTTTCAGCTTTGACCTTCTTCATTTTTTGTTTTAAAGTCCCTGCTAGATATGGCATTCTATGTTCTAATGACACTTTTACTCATTTTGAAAATAAAATTACCTCTTCATCATCTTTATTTCCAAATATATCTCTCCCTACGTCTTTCCCAATGAGCCATTATTACCTGCAACCAATTAATTTTTTCAAAAAGAAAAAATCAGATCAGCCAATAGATTGTCTGAGTCTGACAGTATATGCAGTTCCATTCCCATACTCTCACACCTCTTAAAAGCATCAACCATTTAATAAACAAACACTTTTAAACAGATAAGTTTTGACATATATCTAGGGTTTCTTAATAGAATTCTCCAATAGATTGATTTGGCAATAATCAAAACAGTCCAAATGCCTTACCTTAGAACAATGAGTCTTAAAATGTGATCCATACAGCTCATTTATGGATAGATTTTGGGAAGTTCATGAAATTAAATATTTTTAAAACCCTTTATTTTTATTCATTCTTAACTGAAATTAGCATTTCTTCAATTATGAATGTAGTGACATAGTATTCTGAGGATTCATATGCTTTACCAGGCTGCCCACAGGATCATGCTATTAACTCCTGCTTTAGAATTACCTTTGTTTCTTGGTTACTCCATCATAACCTAGAGTCTTCTTTTTTTTCTCTTAAAAGTATCTAAAAGCTATGTGTAGGAAGATAGATGCCATAGTCAAAAGACAAGTAAATGGCATGGATAGGATATCAATAGTAATAGGTTTAGTAAGAGTTGAATATTTCCCTAATAAAAATATTACTAAATAAAATGAAGCTTCCCATAGAAAAGGAAAGTCAGATCATGGAACATGTAAAGGGACCATTTGGAGAGTAGGGCACTTTTCTCTTTGGCCAGAGTTCTTATGTCAAGAGAGTAGACCTACCATGGAAATTGGCATTATTATGGTGGAGTAAAGGTGGGAGCAATGACATCTGCTTACCTAGAATTAGCCTTATCTCTTGTTAGAATATGCTATTTATCTGATGCAAGATTGGCAGGTGTCCATTCCAGAGAAAGGTATATCATTACTGGAAAGCATAAGAAGTCCTGGATTTTATGTTCTTCAATCAGAAAATGAAACATCCTGAAGTCATATACTTGAAAATTTATTGCCTCTGGGTGGAAAGCCTTGTGTCACAGAGATTCTCATCTCCATTAATTTCTTATTTTCATATGAAAAGAAGAGACAGACAGAGAAAGACAGAGAAAGAAGGTCTACAACTTTATACAAAAGTTGGAAAGACCACTACAGAAAGTAACAATCAAATCAGTGGCAATGGAAGACATGAGTCATACTAGCCTGACCCAAGTATTCAAAGGGTTGAGCTATAGTGTTTGGTATTAATGAAATACCTCTAAAGATTAAACAATCCTTTGATTAGTGAAGGGGAACAGAGCAAAAACTACTCTGAAAGCCTCCATTTAAAGAAGGCTCAGAAGTATAGTGAACTTTTCATTTTCCACAAACTGCTCTGGTGGATTTTAACTCTACTATCACTGGGGTGTTATGGCCCCATGACAGGTACTCTATGCCCCACTCGCCACCTATTTTTTAGCTTTCTTTTGTGTGTCATATTCCCTCAGTAGATCGTAAGCTTTTTGAAGGCAGAAACTACCTTTTCTTATCTGTATTCTCAGCACTTTGCATAGCACCTGACACATAGTAGATACTTAATAAATCTTTATTGCCTTATAATATTATGCTGTAAACTTGGTCTAGGTGAGCTCAGAATTAAGATTTTTCAGGTGTTAAATCAACCCACATAGACATTCTTCCGCTATATCAACTCATTTTTATTCAAGACCCATTTCCAATAGTGAAGGTGCCAACCTGTATGGATAAAAAGAATTTGCACATTTGGGATTTTCCTATAGAAATGAAATGACAGATCCAGGCTCTATTCCTAATTTGACTTCTTACAATCCAAATCGACATCAGCAATATGATCCATCACTTGGACCTGCCCTTTGAAATATAAAGGAAACTTTCACAACTTAGGAAAGAATGAGTCATTATTGGACTCGCTGGATCTTGGTCTTGGACTCTCTGTTGGGAATGTACTCGGAAAGAGAAGAGGAAAAATAGTCGTTATCATTGTAGTATAGCTAATACCTGATCTTTATTTACAACTTCAAGGTTCATGAAGAGCTTTGCATAAGTCCTTAGCACAACTGTTTCAGCTGTTAATATGTTTCCTATCTTATAGATGGGAAAAAAAGGAGAGGTTACCAGGTTAACCCAGATAACAAGCATCTGAGGCAGGAATGAAATTCAGATCTTCCTGACTCAAAGTCTATCACTCTATTTACTACACCACCTAGCAAAGGAATTGGAAAGTTATAGATCCTGGAATTTCCTTAGAGTTGTTCTAATCCAACCTCCTCGCTTTATATTGAAGAAAATTTACTTAAATGACTTATCCAAGGACATCCAAGGAGTTAGTAACAGAGGTAGAGATATGAAGTAAGGTTCTATGACTCCAGAGCCAGAACCATTTTGGTTATTATTACTATATTGTACAGGAGTCACAATCTTGGTGAAGGGAGGACTCAGCCCTGATGAAATCACAGATCATTGAACTTGTGAAATATAAGTATGTAAAAGAAATACAGTCTTCCTCCTAATTGGAGGTCAAGACCTTGTGGGTCATAAGAAGTCCATGAAGTTACAGCTGTAGCTTCACCCCTGATTTGGAATGATTACTTCTCTTTCCAATCTCCCATTTCCCACACAAATGAGGAAAAAGTATGGATCATTTCAATAAAGATATTCTTTTTTTAATTAGAAATTTCTTGTTGATTTTGAACTTAATAAATATTACCAAATGTGAATATTTCAATATAAAACAAAGGAATACATTATCTATGAATTCTATATGAAGCTTTAACTGTTATATACACATTTTGAGGTAAATATCAAATTTTACAATATTGTCACACTTCCCTGCTTGTCCATATCCTCTTTATTATTTGACATTTCACTGATACTGTTTTTCTCCTTTTTTCATATCTCTATCACCACCCAACTCATCTTTTCCTTCTGTCCAATGTTAGAAGCCCTTCCTTATAACAAATGAGCAATACTCAAAACAAATTGATGTATTGACTATGTCTGAGAATGTACATCTCATTTAGCATCTCTAGTCTGTCGCTTGAAGTTCGCATTTATATTTATAAGATTCATATAGATGACAAAATAGGAATATGACCAATCCTGGATGAACTAGGGAGGACAGGTGCCATGATGCCATGTTGTAGATCTGAGAATTTGGCCCAATATACTGAAAGAGAACTTGTACATACTGTTTAAAAATAGACACTAAAATGTGCATACCATATTCTTTGATTCCATTGGGGATGGAATAAATTGAGGATGGCTAAAGAATGGGCCAGGGAAACCAAGAGGGACAAGTCCATTCTTTACTCTCTTTCCTCCAAATTTCTACACAGACTTCTGACTTATTTATGACTTCAGAATCCCTAACATCTAGGAGATGAATCTGTATATTACACTCAATTAATCCTGGTAACTGAGTGATCAGAACAATATAAAAATATGCTCTAGTTACTTCTGTGAGTCCATTAGATTTTAAGTTTCTTGTAGAAAGATATTTTGTCTTTTTTTGTTTCCCCATTCTTTGCACAAAACCTGGCACACAGTAGACAGGTATCAATTTTTATTAATTGATTGAGTATATACCTTTCCTACTCAGTTAGTTTGTGAACTGACAATTCCAGGGGATATCCTACCCTAATATACTATGGGCCAGAAACAGATATAAGAATAATAATGATAATAATATTAATCATTACCATTTATATTATTCTTATAATGTGAGAGATATTGTGCTATTTTATTTGATACTTATAATAACCCGAGGATATAGGTACTATTATTATCCACAGTTTACAGATGAAGAAACTGAGACAAATAGGGTCAAGTGACATTTCCAGGGTCACACAGCAGGTAAGTTTCTGAGGATTGGTTTTAATTCAATTCTTTCTGACTGCAGGTCCAGTCTATCTACCATGTCACTGTGCTGGATCATTCTCTATTCCTGGGTTCAGACATATGTATCCCTTTATGCATACACATCAATCTCACATATTCACAAATTCTTCTTTGAGGCCATCTCTGCTATACTGACTTGTTTGCTTTTCCTCTTTACCGGTAAGTTTTAAAATATTTTTCTCTTTGATTGGCATGCTTTCCTCAGATTCAACTTCCACAGTTAGTACTTCAAAGTTAGAGAAGCTATAGGATTCTCAACTAGATGTTATCAAAGAATAACTATCCCTAAAGGCCAACCAGTGAGGCCAGTCATAGAATTTATTGCTTTCCAAAGTGATGAGCTCTCCATCAATGAATGTCTTCAAGTAGAGGCTAGAAAGAATTGTAGGAAATACTTCTATTCAGATACTGGTTAGACCAGATAAGTGCCATTTGAATTATTTTTCAAATCTTAGATCCCAATATTCTCTAACAATAGGTCGCCAGAATAAAGCCAGAAGGGGAGCTGAGGAAGTCACCAACAATCTCATTTTCATTTTTTCTAAATAAATCACCATCAGGAAACATGGGCAGGTAGGTCATGTAGCAGATAAGCTGCCATGCCTAGAGTAAGGAAGATTTGAGTTCAAATTTGACATTTACTAGCTGAGTAACCCTGGGCAAGAAATTAACTCTGTTTGGCTCAGCTTCTGAATTTGTAAAATGAAGTATCCTTGCCAAGAAAACCTCAAATGGTTTCACAAAGAGTCAGAAACAATTGAAATGATTGAACAATAATATGCAACATGGAAGAGGCAGAGTCAAGTTGGCAGAATAGAGGCAGCAAAAGTTCAGACCTCTGAAAACCCTTCCTCACCAATTAAAAACCAAATACTCCTAGGGGACTGAAAACAAATCTAACAACAGGACAGAGCTAAGGAACCCTCCTGCTGGACTTAACTTAAAAGGTATGTCCCCCAAAAGTCTGAATTTGAGAAAGCTCAAGTTTAAGAGGAAAGACAAAGGAAGGTACCAGGACCCTCCCCCCATGTACAGCACTGAGCCTCCAGCAGTGGCTGGAATCTCTGGACAGGTAAGGGCACTAGTTTGGAGGGAGTACCTTTCAGGAAAAGCTGCACCAGGCTCAGGGCCTCGACCACAGGATGTGGGGACACAACTGGAGGAGAAACTCAAAGAAGGCAGCCCAATCACAGCTGAGACACTCAATATTGCCACTCCCTTTTCCTTGAGATTTTGGCCTCAGGGCACATCCAGCTCTGCAAGTTCAACTCTGCTGGGCTTAATCTTATCATATCCTCAGAGGGCCAGGAAGTTCAAGCTCCAACAGCCCTCCTCCACAGACTGAGCTTTGCTAAGCTCCAAGGGTGAAAGTTGACAGAAAAGCCAAAATCCACAGATCTAGCATACAATGAGAGGAGCAAGAGTGCAGGCAACTACAGAGGGAAAGGAAGGAGCAAATATGAGTAAAAAACAGAAAAAAAAAAGAAATTACAATCCACAGCTTCTATCCAGGCAATGAACAAAGAGCAAATGGAACAGAGGACAATCAAGGAATACCAAACAAAATCACAGAAACTCCAGTGAATTGGACACAGACTTTGGAAGAACTCAAAAGACAATTCAACACACAATTAAGAGAGGCTGAAGACAACTGGGAAAAGAACTTAAAAAGCAAGATAAGTCATCTGGATGTAGAAAATAATGTCTTAAAGCCAAAATTAATCAGCCTGAAAATGAGGCAAAGGAGATAATTTTCTACATCCAGATGACTTATCTTGCTCTTTAAGTTCTTTTCCCAGTTGTCTTCAGCCTCTCTTAATTGTGTGTTGAACCTCCAAAGGAAATCAGACAAGAAGGAGAAAGATGACCAAAAAGTCAGGGATTAAATTTAGTCTTTAAAAACAAGAATACAACAATTAGAAGCAAGTGACTTCATAAGGCAGCAGGAAACTATAAAACAAAACCAAAAGAATGAAAAAAAAAATTGGGGAAAATCTCATTCACAAAATAGAAGATTTAGAAAATCATTCCAGGAGAGACAACTTAAGAATCATTGATCTACCAGAAGACCATGACCAAAGAAAAAGACTGGGAATCACACTATAGGAAATTATCCAAGAAAATTGCCCTGACATTCTAGAACAAGAAGGAATAGTGGAGATTGAAAAAATCCACAGATCTCCTCCTGTACGTAATACCCAACTGACAACAACCAGGAATGTTATATATTCAAGAACTACCAGACAAAGGAAAAAAATTACAAGGTGCTAAAAAGTCTGAATGATACCATGGAAATACAGTGAGGATGACACAGGATCTGGCTTTATAGACACTGAAGCACTGAAAGGCATGGAATATGATATTCTGGAAAGCGAGGGAACCAGGTCTACAACCAAGAATCAACTACCCAGCAAAACTTACTCTATTCTTACAGGGGAAAGTATGGCCATTTAATAAAATAGAAGAACTCCAAGCATTTGTAAAGAAAAGACTAGACCTAAACAGAAAATTTGATGCTCAAACATAGAACTCAAGAGAATCATCAAAAGATAATTAGGAAAAGGGGGAAAAACAAACAAAAAAAACTTTTAAAGGGACCCAATAAGTTAAAATGATATGTATTCCTACAAGAAAAAAGGATATTGATAACTATTAAAATTGTTATAATCACCTAGGTAGCTAGAAGAATTATACTTAGAGGGAACAGTGACAAACCATATAAGATGAACTGCCAAGACATAAAGATATATATAGATATGTATATGCATAAATATGTATATGTATGTATATATAAAACGAGTTTTTTTAAAGAGTTTAATACTAAGAGAAATGGGAAAAGAAACAAAATGATGTGAACTTATATGTCACAAAGAAGCACATGGCAGAAGCAGGGGAGAACATCAATGCACAGAAGGGTAAAGAGGTTGGAGATAGGAAATACTCAATTCTTATGTGCATTGAAACTGACTCAAAAAGGGAAAAAACAATCAGCTCCATCGTGGCAGAGAATTGATTCTTACCCTATAGAGAAGTAGAAGGGTAACAAATGGACTGATGGGCAGAAAAGCAATACAAGGGAGGTAGAGTGTGGGGGTAGATTAAAAAGACCCTAAAGAAAAATAAGAGGGGAATAAGAAGGGGGGGTAGGAAAGGAAGGAAAATAAGGGTGGGGAATAGAGGGATTGATTTAAAACAAAACACTGGTGTGGAAGGAAATAGTGAAAGAAAAAAGAGCAGGGTTAGGAGTGCAAATCAAAATGTTGGAAAATACACAGCTGGTAATCAAAACTCTGAATGTGAATGGAATGAACTCACCCATAAAATGAAAGCAAATAGCAAAATGGATTAGAAACCAAATTCCTCCCATATGTTGTCTACAAGAATACAGGAGGAAGGTAGACATACAGGCTAAAGGTAAGTTGATGGAGCAAAATTTATTGGGCATTGACTGAGAAAATGAAGGCAGGAGTCATAATCATGATATTTGACAAAGCCAAAGTAAAAATAGATCTAGTTAAAAGAGAAAGGAAAGGTAATTATATCCTGATAAAAGTTAGTATAGACAATGAGGAAATATCAGTACTCAACATGCATGCACCAAATGGCATAGCATCCAAATTTCTAAAGGAGAAACTAGTGAAGCTCAAGAATGAAATAGATAGAAAAACTAAACTAGTGGAAGACCTGAACCTTCCTCTATAAGATTTAGATAAATCTAAACAAAAAGTAAATAAGAAAGATGTAAGAGTTGTGAATGAAATCTTAGAAAAATTAGAGTTAGTAGATATGTGGAGTAAAATAAATAGGGGCAAAAAGGAATACACCTTCTTCTCAGCCACACATGATACATTCACAAATATTGAACATGTACTAGGGCATAAAACATTGGCAACAACTGTAAAAGGGCAGAAAAAAATAAATAAAAAACCCTTCTCAGACCACAGTGTAATGAAAATGATAATTAATAAGGGCACATGGAGAGGCAAATCAAAAGTTAATTGGAAATTAAACAATACAATTCTCCTAAATTGGATAAAGAACTAATCATAGAAACAATTAACAATTTCATTGAAGAAAATGACAATGATGAGACATCCTTTCAAAATCTTTGGGATGCAGCCAAAGCAATACTCAGGGAGCAATTTATATCCTTGAATTCATATATTAACAAGTTAGGAGGGCAGAGGTCAATGAATTGGGTATGCAAATTAAAAAAAAAACTAGAAAGTGAACAAATTAAAAATCCTCAGATGAAGACTAAATTAGAGATACTAAAAATCAAAGGAAAAATTAATAAAATTGAAATTCAAAGAAATATTGGTTTAATAAATAAGACTAGAAGCTGGTGCTTTAAAAAACAAAACAGACAAAGTATTGGTCAATATAATTTAAAAAAGGAAAGAATAAAACCAAATTGACAGTATCCAAGATGAAAAGGAAGACCTTACCTCTAATAAAGAGGAAATTAAGGCTATCATTAAAAACTATTATGCCCAATTATAGAGCAATGCATATGTCAATCCAGGTGAAATGGATGACTATTTGCAAAAATATAAATTGCCCAGATTAACAGAGGAAGAAATAGAATACCTAAACAACCCCATATCAGAAAAAGAAATTGAACAAGCCATCAAAGAACTCCCTAAGAAAAAATCCCCAGGACCAGATGGATTCACAAATGAATTCTATCAAACATTTAAAGAACAACTAATCCCAATATTATACAAAGTATTTGACAGAATAAGCAAAGAAGGAGTTCTACAAAATTCCTTTTATGATACCAATATGGTACTGATTCCAAAGCCAGGGAGGTCAAAACAGAGAAAGAAAAATACAGACCAATCTCCCTAATGGGCATAGATGCAAAAATCTTAAATAGAATACTAGCAAAAGGACTCCAGCAAGTGATCATGAGGGCAATTCATTATGACCAGGTAGGATTTATACCAAGAATGCAAGGATGATTCAATATTAGGAAAACCATCCACATAATTGACCATATTAACAAACAAACTGACAAAATCACATGATTATCTCAATAGATGAAGAAAAAGCCTTTGACAAAATACAACACTCATTCCTATTGAAACCACTAGAAAGGGGAGGAATAGAAGGGTCTATATAAACCATATAAACAAAACTATGAAACATGCTCCACACAATTAAAACTAGATCTAAACATTTGGAAAAACATCAATTGCTCTTGGGTAGGATGAGCTAACATAATAAAAATGACAATCCTACCCAAATTAATTAATTTATTTAGTGCATACCTATTGAAATACCAAAAAAATTTTTTTTACTGAATTAGTAAAAACAACATAAAGAAGTTCATCTGGAAAAACAAAAGATCAATGATATCCAGGGAAATAATGAAAAAAAAAACTGTAAAGGAAGGATGCCTTGCAGTCCCACATTGCAAACTATACTATAAAGCCATGATCATCAAAACAATATGGCACTGCCTAAAAGGCAGAAGGGAGGATCAGTGGAATAGATTTTGGGTATGTGACCTCAGTAAGACTGTATATGATAAACCTAAAGATCCCAGCTTTTGGAACCAAAATCCACTATTTGATAAAAACTGCTGGGAAAATTAGAAGACCGTAAGGGAGAGATTAGGTTTGGATCAACATCTCACATCCTACACAAAGATAAACTCAGAATGGGTGAATGACTTAAATATAAAGAAGGAAACTTTAAGTAAATTAGGTGAACACAGAATAGTGTACATGTCAGAAAGATTTTAAGACCAAGCAAGAGTTAGAAAAAATCACAAATATAAAATAAAAAATTTTGATTACATTAAATTAAAAAGTTTGTATATAAACAAAAGAGATGAAACCAAAATTAGAAGGGATGCAACAAATTGGGAAAATATCTTTATAACAAAACCTCTGACAAAGGTCTAATTACTCAGTTATAAAAATTTAAATCAATTGTAAAAATATATCAAGACATACTCCAATTGATAAGTGGGCAAGTGACATGAATAGGCAATTTTAGAAAAAGAAATAAAAATTATTAATAAGCACATGAAAAAGTGTTCTAAATCTCTTATAATCAGCGAGATGCAAATCAAGACAACTCTGAGGTATCACCTCATACCTAGCAGATTGGCTAAAATGACAGAAAAGGAAAGTAATGAGTGTTGGAGGGAATGTGGCAAAGTTGGGACATTAATTCATTGCTGGTGGAGTTGTGAATTGATCCAACCATTCTGGAGGGCAATTTGGAACTATGCCCAAAGGGCAATAAAAGACTTCCCTTTGATCCAGTCATAGCACTGCTAGATTTGTACCCCAAAGAGATAATAAGGAAAAATACCTGTACAAGAATATTCATAGCTGTGCTCTTTGTGGTGGCAAAAAATTGGAAAGTGAGGGGATGCACTTCAATTGGGGAATGGCTGTACAAATTGTGGTATATGCTGGTGGTGGAATAGTATTGTGCTCAAAGGAATAATAAACTGGAGGAATTCTATGTGAACTGGTATGACCTCCAGGAATTGATTCAGAGTGAGGGGATCACAACCACAAGAACATTATACACAGAGAATGATACATTGTGGTACAATTGAATGTAATGAACTTCTCCATTAGTGGCAATGCAGTGATCCTGAACAACTCAGAGTGATCCACAAGGAAGATCACTATCCACTTTCAGAAGAAAAAATGTAGGAGCAGAAACACCAAAGAAAAACAAGTAGTTGATTACATGGGTTGAGGGGGATATGATTGGGGATGCAGACTCTAAGTGATCTCCTAGTGCGAACATCAAGGACATCATAATAGGTTCTGATAAAGGACACATGAAAATCCCAGTGTGCACTGGTGATGGGAAGGGGTGGGGGGAAAGGAAGGAGGAAAAATATGATTCTTGTAACTAAGAAATAATGTTCTAAATTGACTAAATAAAATTTCAAAAATTAAAAAAATTAAAAAATAAAACTAGCTGTACAGAGACATTTCAAATAAAAAAAAATAGGCAGCATTATAATAAAAAGCAGACTAGATTTTGATTCTCTCTTGAGTACTATCCTCAATTTTTCTACAATGTGGCCTGATCCAATCATTTACCTTCTTTGGTTTTAGTTTCCTCCCCTGGTAAATGGTGTGCTTGCTCTATATAAAAATGACTCCCATTTCTATGATACCATAAATATATAAAATATTTTCCTTACAATATGCTTTGAGATCATTAGTTTAATGACATTCATTTTAGACAAATTATTTAAACTCCTTGGACCTCACTTTCTTCTCTAAAATGAGGAATTGAGTTAGATGGTTTCCAATGTCCTTTTTAGCTCTAGGATTATAATACTATTAAATATACTATATAGTTTCTTCAATAATAATTTTTCTCATAAGAGAGAAGAGGTCATTGTGCTACAGAAAGGTCAAGTGTCTTAGCCAATATGATCCAGCTATTGTTTGAGTATAATTCAGGCTACCAACTTTACTATGCTTCTCCTTGAAATTACAGTGCCATCTTCATTTCTTCACGATGTCTATATATGGCATAAATTCTATATGGTCCTACTATATGTTTAATTTCTGAGTAAAACTGTGGCAGGACTTGGTATTATGTATTAAAAAACACTGAAAGTCAATCTACAGATATGGCACAATGGGCCATTGCCTCTGCCTTTGGGAATCCTCCATTTGATTGGACAACTCCTCTAAGAACCTTGATTAAAGGAGGGTGCCAAGGTGAGCCATCTCTTCATTTCTTTTCACACATTACTTCTCCAAACTTCACTCTCATATATACTTCACACCCTCTTTTCAGCTATCTTCTATGTATAATTTTATTCATTGGAATGGAAGCTTCTTGAAAATAAGATTAGATTTAATTTTATTTATATCTGTACCATATGGGAAGAGTACCTGACAAGTAAGCACTTAATTATTTTTCTTTAATAAGAATTTAATAAATGCTTGTTGACTTCTTGCATTGACTATCAAGGGCAATATGTTCAAGTGGATAAATACAATTTTATTTTTTAAGAAAAGTCCTTGAGGCTCTATCTGGCTCTGGTGACAGTTCCATGAGAATTCCTAACCAAGTCCGGTTCTAGTTTCTTTTTCTGTGTCCATCCACACCCATGCTCCTTGAATGCCCCTTGAAAATGTCTTTCCATTCTATAATTTTCCTTGTATCTTTGCTACTTTTTTTTCTAGGTACACTTGATTGAATGCCCCCACCCTGCCCCTCTCAATGTCAAACATTCATGAGTATCTTCCTGTGGATTCCAGCACTTCTTCTGTGAGGGCAAGGAATCCGCTGACACCATCACTGGCCTGTGAGCACGTACCACCATAGAGTAGTATCCCCCTTAGAATAATAAATGCTTTAATAACAGTAATGGAGCCTCCATCATCATGAAACAAAGTGATTACATTCTACATAAAAATAGAAAAGCTCATTTGAGCCAGCATTCCCTCTGTGCACATTACCTGGACTGTTATTTAAAATATAACATCCCTTATATCCAATATACCCAGAAAGAAAGTCATAGGAAAATTGTCTTCAGAGGAATGTCATAAAGATCCTACAGTCCAGAAAGTTCTACATCATGTACTCTATATTTGCTTGCCAATTAGGCAAGTATAATCCCAGTAGAGAAGAGCAAAGGAAAGTTCTCTAGGTCTAAGGTCCAGGACCTCTGAGATGCAACATGGTACTTTGTGAAAAGTGGTTATTTTAGAGTAGGAGGAGGTTCTGAGTACAAATCCTAGCTCACCCACTAGGTTTTTGTGTGATCTTGGGTAATCATTTACATTTCCTTGAGAGACTTAGTTTTCTCATCTCTAAAAGGAGTTTCATTAGATGATAGTAGAATGGTTTGCCATTTCCTTTCCCAACTCATTTTACAGATGATGAAATTGAGTCAAATGGAGTTAAGTGACTTTCCTAGGTCTCACAGCTAATAAATACCTGAGACTGGGTTTGAACTCAGGTTTTCCTGACTTCAAGAGTGGCTTCTATCCATTTTGCCACTTAGTTACCCTAATGTAGACTTGATTGAGGCCATATTTCACTTCCCAAGAATGGAATATAGTACTCGGTAATCTGACTGTTCTCAAGTACTAGAGCTAGCTATCACCCATTCTTATCTGTAACCTCAATCAGTTTTGGTATAAAAGTTCATTCTGATCCCTGCTCTTGGTCTTATATTGAATGGAATATTACCTCTTTTCAATGACTCCTTCCTTCTACACTGATCCTAGTTGCAAAACAAGTCTTTCTTTTCTTATAGGAGTCCTTCAAATGATTGAATGAAAATTATTATAACATTATCTTCCCCTTAGTCTTTTCCAGGTGAAATACCTACATTTCCTTCAACAGACCCTCGTATGGCTGTGTCTTCAGTCATCCCTCCATCTATGGAGAAGACTAGTTTGTCAACACTGCACTCCAGCTGGAATCTGACAAGGGCCCAGTATAAGGGGAAAGTCACCCCTCTCATTCTGGAGAACGAAAGATGTCTTTTAACGATGCCACTGCCTTGGCATACTGGTAACTCATGTTAAGGCTGTAGTTCATTAATACTGCCTCCTCCATTGCCCACCCCCTCCACCTGCAGGGCTTCTTCACATGAAGTATAGTCAATATATCCCACTTCACATGTGGTATAGTCAATGGCTATCCCACCCTATGCTACCTAGTACAGTTAATTTTTGGAAGTCAAAGGAAGAATTTTAATATATCTTATCCAATTTCACCTAATGAAATCATATTTATTTTTCTAGCAAGCAAAGATCTTTTGGGATGTTTAGTGTGTTTTTAGACTTTCCCTTTCTCTCTCAGTATTGTGTTCTGTGCAAAAATAAGCATAGAATTTTTGCCATTATCCAAATCCTTGACAAAAAATATTAAAAAAGTATAGAAGCTAGGGTGAATGCCTGGTGGCACTGACTCAGTCATCAATCTTACATCTTCAAGCAAAAGTTGGATCATTCATTCAGTGCATGGGAGAATGTGAGGATTCCTTTGGTAAGTGAATTGGATTAAATAGTTGTTGAAATCCCTTCTAACTCAAATTCTATGATTCTGTGGTCATCCCTTGTAGGCTCTAGTCAGTCAATGATTTCCAAATGTTTTTTTTTATGTTTCTTAGTTCTCTTTGTTTCATTTTGTCCTTATCATTTAAAATCTCTGAGTCTCAATTTCATCTTCTGTAAAACGAGATAGTTGGAACCAACCTCTTACAAGGTTCAGCCTCACTGTAAATCTCTGATTCTTTTATTTTCAGATCCACGAGTATATCATTAGAGATTCTGTCAGATCCCTTGCTTAAATTGAAGTATGTTTTCACCTCATCTGTTCTGTTAACAACTAGTCCTGGTAGAAGAATGAGACAATATCACTAACTTTTGGGGTGAAGGTAATGAAAAAAAGAGAATCAGAAAGAATAGATCTTGAATGGAAAAGAGCCCCACTTTCTTCATTATTGTTTATCTAAAGTTGTTGATGGGACATCCTATCCAACCTATTTTGTAGGCAGTGTGCTATGCAGGGCTGAAAGAGGACAGTCAGCTCGGGGGTAGACAAGCTGAACGGTGTGTCAGCTGTGTAGAAATGATAATTGAATCCATGGGAGGTCGCCTGAGGGCTCATTTCCCATAGCACTGTGTGATATTACACAGCACTCTAAGACACAACCCTGGGTCCTGGAAGAAGAGAACCTGTCAGGACGGGATCAATTCTCTTGGAAGGCTGCATGGCCTAAGTGAGATGCACTCTTACTCTGGTTCTTTCCAGCCCCAGACTGGAAATAGTCATAAAAGAAATGAAGTATATTTGCCTTGTTAACACAGTTTGTATTACATATTCATAAACCATTCGGTGAAACGGCGAGGGGAAGATTCAATTGTACTAGAAGCACATAATGGCAAAGCAGCCACACAGAAAACGGGCAGCACGTTATAGAATTAACTGCACAATGAATGAAATGCAATGTCTACAATAAACCCATTCAGATATAAATTATGGCCGCGCAGATGAAATGTTTGTTAAGCAATAAAGCTTGCCACCCTCCTCGGGAAATTGAATGAGATTTATCATAAGAGATGGGGGAGAATACAGTATGAATCTGAGGAATCAAATCAGGCAAAATTAAGGCAATCTGGAGAGAGAAAGCTTTCTGGAGGCATAAGAAAACATAAAGAAATTAGTCTATGCGCCATTTTGAAATGACCCAAAATAATTCCTATGTGTCCAGAACATAATAAATAATCCCCAAGAGGAGTCAAAGTATTGGAATGGATTTTTGACATTCCCTCCATTGAAGGAAGAAGTGTGACAGTTATATAGTACTAGTGGTGGTAGTGGTAGTAGGAGGAGGAGGAAGAGGAGCAGTAGCAGTAATGGTAGTAGTAATGGTGGTAGTAGTAGTGATTCACAATTCTATAGTACTTAAAGATTATGAAAACTTTTTTTTTCTCATAAATGTTTTCATGAAGTACATGATGCATGTATTATTATCCCTATTTTATCTATGAGGAAATGGAAAAGGTAAATGACTTTCCCAGGATCATACATTCAGTCAAAAGCAAAGCAAAGAGATGAACATGGGAGTTCCAAGTTTAAATTGATTGCAGTGTTCCACCTCTGTCTTTAGGTGCCCTTGGAAATACCTCCCCAAGATGAGGATTTTGTAATTCCCTTTGGAGTCATGGTGTCCTGCATAAGAAATGATATGTCTCAACAGAACCCTGCCCTAGTTAACCACCTTTAGAGTCACTTGTTCAATTCTGGCCTCCCTGTTTGAGGAAGACAGTTAATAGAAACATAAAATTAATTATAAGTCTCATTTAAATATCACAATTGTTGCAAAATATTTTATACTCATTTTCCCATTTTAGGCTCATAAAATTGTGGTGAATTACTTGCTTTCATTATTTTTGGCCTGCACCCATGATTTTATGGCATAGAAAAATTTAAGGAAGGAAATTAAGTCTACTAATGCATATCTATAATTGTTTTTTCAACTTATGGTCTTAGAGAGTTGCATGTGAGACATTTAAAGTTTAAGTGACTTGCCCAGGGTCACATATGCAGTCTTCATTAGAGGAAGAGCCTGAATAAACATCTTTTTGATAATGAAGCAATAATGAAGCAAGATCTCTACCAACTGTGGCACATTTTAGGTACAGTCGGTCCAAATTGGCATAAATAATGAATCCCATGCAGTGGTCACATATATTCAAATTCCCTATATTCTAAATTTTAATTATGTAAAGTATGATAATTGACTCCAGCCCAGTGGAAATACATGGTAAAATTTTTAATTTTTTGATCACTTCAAAGAATTTATTATCTGTACCAATTTGGACATAAATAATCTGAACTCCTGTCTAATACCTAATAGATAATCCCTGCCTACATATGAAATGATATGTGTAAAGTGTTTTGCAAACTTAAAAATACTGTTAGAATGAGTATGCTTGTTGTTATTATTATTATCATTCCATTCCCAATAAAAGAGTTTGAGAAGACTTGTTTGAGCATATGGATTAGTAGGAACTCATCATTTCCCAATACAACACCATAGACTATGGCCAACAACTCCATCACTTGAGTGAAGCTTCTTTCTAAAGTTCTCTCAAAAACTGACAAATTGGATCCTTTTTTTCCACCCCCAAATTCTCATCTTTCATGAACTCACAAAGTATTTGTTTCTTCTGACCACACTCACCATCTAGAAATTCTTTCACCTCCATGTTATTTATTATGAGACTGTTCTCTCTGCATTCTGATACCAGCTGTCTGACCGTGTCTCTAATTCTGAGGAAGAGTTTGAGTTGCGGGCAACATGCTCTCCAAAGACACAACTGGCTCAAGGTCTGAGCATTCAGTATTGGACCAGAATTCTTCTCAAGTTTGTCCAGGAGAGGTCACTGAAGTCAGAGACAGAGAACAAACAGGGCCAGTTATCCCTGGGTTCACCTGGCTCTGTTGTTCCTCAATGGAGAAAGAGGTGCTGCTTCACCTTGGCTTTTATAACTGTTTCTAGGCTTCCCAAAAGACTTAACTCAGCGTCTAGAGGCTACATTCCATCTCCTCTCCAGCAGGGTAGCTGGGGCCCACTACATACTTTACTTTAGCATTTACACACACATACACACATACAAATGCACAGCAAGGTCTAGCCCAGCGGGCTGCATGCTTTCTGGCTGGTCTCTTCAAAAGAACTGCAAATATTTTATGGTTTTACAAGTTTGTGTGTGTTGTTAATCTGCTCTGAACAATAGAATAACCCCCAGGAAGGAATTATAGACTCTGAGCTGGATCAGGAATGTTCAGGGGCCAAAAGGGAAGTTTGGGACTATTCACAACATTGCTTCAGAGTCTCATGAAACAGTCACATTTGAGCCAAGTTTGGAGCATAAAGAGATTTCACATGGCTGTCGAGACAATGCTATCCCTGTGGTCACCTTGACACCGAGCTCCCTGTGTTGCAAGTCTCTCTGTGCTGATTTCTTGGTTTGCTGTATATTGAATATTTATATTAATCCAACAGTTAACCAAACCTCAAACAAGAAACCATACCTTAGGTAGCGACGTCAGTACACTAGGAATTTAAGAAAAGGAAATCAAAGCTATATAAACTCTGTGAAAAAATGCTCTGAATCAAATGCAAATCAAAACAACTCAGAGATATCATCTCATACTTACCAGATTAGCTAAACTAATAAAAAAAAAGATAAAATGACAGATGTTGGAAGGGAGGTTGATAAACAGGAACACAACACATCATTGTTAGAACTCTGAACTGATGCAACCATTTTGTAGCGCAACTACAGAGTCTAAAGAGTTATAAACCTGGAAAAACCTTTGGATATAGAAATCCCACTATGAGGTTTATTTCCTAAGGTCATCAAGGTAAAAGTAAAAGAATATAGTTTCTAAATTATTTATAGCAGCTCTCTTTGTGATGGCAAAAAATTGGAAGTAGAAGGAATGTCCATCAATTGAGCAATGGCTAATAAATCATGGCATATGATTATGATAGAATACTGCTATGCTGTAAGGTATGATGAGCTGATTGATATTGGAAAAACATGGAAGACTTACGTGAAATTATGAAGAGTGAAATTAGCAGAACCAAGAGAACATTATATGCAGCAACAGAAATATCATTTGAAGAATGACTTATGTGTATCCATCTCTAGAGAAAGAACTGATAAATAGAAATAAACAAGACATAGTTTTATATATATATATATATATATGTATGTATATATACATACATATATATATATATATTTTGCCAAATGATTCCCTCTGTATTAGAGGGATAGGCAAGAAAGAGAAAGTTATCTGGATATTTTAATTAAAACAACAAATAAATTTAATTTTAATAAATATTCTTTTGAGAGAAATACTTATTTAAAAGACTGTAGAAATATAAAGCTAATAAATCCTTAGAAGTGCACCTAAAGGTCCAAAAATGCACACAAACATACACACACACGGACGCAGTCATATATATTTAAATACTCCTAGGATTAAGAGTTGGAAGGCAACATGGAGATTCCTTGGTCTAAATTCTTCAGTGAGAAAACTGAGGCCCAGAAAATGACAGATGACTTGCCCAAAGCCATGCCACAAATTAACAACTGAAATGAGACTAGAATCCAGATCTCATTTCCAACCACTTACTCTGCCCTCTTCCCTGCTTAGCCCCATGTAATATTACTTTCCACATCACTTATCTAAAATTACCACTGATTTCTTCATTGCCAAATCATACAGCTAATTCTGAGTCTTAATTTTGTGTTTTCTCCCATACTATTTGGCTCTCTTGACCACCCTTTCTACTTGAATACTCTCTTATCTCTGTGTTTTTATGATACTACCTATATAACCACTCTATTATTTGCCTTTACTTAGTTATTACCCATTTAACCATTCTCCAATCACGAGTTTTATTCAGAATCCTATGTACTATTATAAACTCTTCTCTTTTTTCATTTTCTATCCTGGTGATCTCATTACCTTTTGTGGGTTCAATGATAATTTCTGAAGTAATTCCCAGATCTCTTGGTCTACCTCTAGTTTATCTCTCAAACTCCAGTCCCACTTCACTATTCAATATTTTCAACTGGATATCCTGTATCTCAAACTAAATATGTACAAACCCATCTTTTCTTAAAACCTTCTCTCCCTCAATTTCCTTCTTCTTTTTGAGTGATACCACTGTCCTTCTAGACATCCAAGTTGCCAAGAAGCTCAGCAATTATCACTTTACCTGATCACCCATATTCATTCAATTGTCACTGTTTTTCAATTTCATCTTAACAATATCTTTCATGTCCAACCCCTTCCCTCCATTCACACAATCAACACCTTCACTCAGACCCTCATCTTCCAAATGGATGTCCCTAAAGCCCAGGTCTGACCATGACACTACCATATTTATACATACTAAAATGTTTCTATGGTTCCTCATTGCCTTTAGAATAAGAATCAACATTTTTTAAAAGCCTAGCCAGACTAGCTCAAGTCAACCTTTATAGGCTTGTTATATGTTCCTAACCTTAATATATTGTATGCTCCATCCAAATTGACATATTTGTTTTTCCTTTACAAGGTATTTCATCACTCAGCTATGGTTCTTAACCTGCACTGTCTTGAGGACCTAGAATATTCTTCCTTCTCAGTTCTACCTCTTAAAATCTCAGACTTTCTTCAAAGTTCTACTTGAGGATCACATCCTGTTGGGAGCACTAGACTCATCCCCTTCAGTTATTTTTTATTTACTCTGTATCTCTATGTTAATATTTTTAAAATTCAAATTATTAGATAGTAAACTTCAAACCACATTAAATATTAATAGTTCTGAATTAATAAATTATATATGTCCACTTCCACACCCTCTCTTATTCTCTAATAAATAACATAGAGACATATTTTATTATTAATTATTTTTCAAATGTTGTTTCTCCCAAGGGATTATAAGAACCTTGAGAGTAGCAAGTATTTAATTTATTTAATAATATAGAAAAAGTTTTTCATCATTGAACATGTAACATCTCTACCAGATTGCTTGCCATCTCAGAGACAGGAGAGAAAGAAGGGCAAAAGGGAGGTAAAAAATTTGAAACTCAAAATGAAATATACATATTTATTAAAATGTAAAAAGTACTTAACAAATGGAAAGAATTAATGAACAAATAGATGAATGCATGAATAACTTTCTTGACTCCCATGGAAGAGTTCTTTTAAATCAAACATTATTATATTAAATTAATATAGGTAGAAAAGACTGACAAACTAGAATTTCTTTGGTTTCATTTCATTGTCCAAGTACTTACTCATGTTGGTTTTTTACTCGTTTTTAGTTGAATCCCCGATTCTTCATAGACCCATTTATGGTTATCTTGGCAAAGATACTGGAACGGTGTGTCATTCTTTTCCAACTTACTTTATAGATGAGGAAACTGAGGCAAAGAGGGTTGAGTGACTTGCCAAGGATAACACAGCTAGTAAGTGTCAGAGGCTTGATTTGACTTCTTGATGTTGAATCTGTCTGATTCCAATCCCAGTTATCCATCCACTGTGCCACTCAGCTGCCCCAACCTACTTTCAATTATAATAAGTTAATAAAATTGGGAATTTGATAAATATAATAAAAGAAATATAAAGGGCTATAAGACTATAGACGTAAGGGGTTATGAAAAGCTAGAGAATCATAGAAGATACACTTGAAGAGGTTTCATTTGGCCTAAGCTTTAAAAGAGGGGTTAGGATTTGAATAAGCAGAGATGGTGGGGAAGGTGGAAAGAAGAGTGTAAGCAAAGGGAAGAAAGATGGAAATCACAAAGTTCATTTAAAGGATAGGAAAGAGTTTAATCAAAGCATAGGAGGCATATAAGTGAATAAAGTAAAGCTGAGCAGGGCAAATTGGGACCACAGAGTGCATTGAATGAAAATCTTAAGAATTTACATTTCCATAGGTAGGTAGCAGAAAATGGCATTAAGGAAGAAAGTACTCAGAATATGAAGGTTTGATTAGAAAGAGTTGGAGTCATGGAGACCAATTGATAAAGAATGGGAATAATTCAGGTGAGCAATAATAAAGGTATGAAAATGGCTAATGATGGATTGGAGCACATTACAGGGATTTAAGAATGGGGTGTAGATAGCAGCTGAGAGGTGGAATGCAAATCTGTATTGATGTGTAATTTCCAAGAATATTATTACCAAAAGTGAATAAAGACTGTTCTCCCTTGGTGATAGACATATGATTTGTCATTGAAACCATCATTGAAACCCACATATATTCTCACTCTTTAGCTCTGAATCATTTTAAAACACTCAAGTTTCTCTCTTTATCAGTACATACAGGAATGAAGGCTCAGAACTGTACCATTTGGGCTATCAATGTACACTAGAGATTATAACAAGAACCTTGTAAAAGCTGACTTTACATTATGTTAAGCATTTGGGCCCAAATTCCTCTTTATTTTTCCAGCTAGATGAAATTTAGAGTCACTTGACTACTCTACATCTCCTTAGTTATCCAGCTATAAACACTCCCTCAATGGAGGATCTCTAGAGACATCATGGACGTGTACTGGATTTACTGAATTTTTCATCTCTATTTTCTAATGATCTCATGATGATGATAATTTTCATAATAACTTTTCTAGAAAGGTTTTGGACTTGCAATCTCAACACACATGTAAACTAAAAAATTACATCTTGAGAACTCAGCTTGCTACATCTCCACTTAGAATCCTACAGATAATCCTAAATGCATCTTCTAATATTTTTGTCTCAGACTTGTTTATCCCCCAATACAAATTTCTAATGATTTGCCAATAATAGTACACACACAGTGTCATTTAATTGACTAATATCTCTTAAATAATCATTAATAATAAAATAGCTTCTGTAATGAAATATTTCTGGAGAATATATGATAAAACCCAAGTCATATGAATACATTCCACAACATTGAGGTATACTCCTTCTCCTACCTCAATCTCTGGGTTTAGTGAGCTCAAACTTAAAAGGGTTTATTCTCCAATGTTTCTATCATTTAATTCATATCTGAGTGATCCATTGATGATGAATGAGTTACTACCTTTCTTACAGGACACAGAATCTGAGCTTCCATATTGGACTGTTACTGGAATGGATCAAACAGGTCCCTTGTTGGGGCAGATTCCTTTCCAGGCTCACCTGTTTGACCCCTGGTTGATTCTATTCTATTTTGAAGCTTACCTGGGCTATTTTATCTTTTTACTTATCCTTCAAAACACAGGGTAAAAAATTTAACATAAACACAAAAGCAAATAAAGAGAATCATCAGGTATTTAATGCCACATTTTAGCCATTTTAAGATACCAGTTAGTTAAATGATACTGCAGAAATACTATTAATGAATAAGGTCTTGAGACAGAAACCTATTTATTTTTGAAAACATGCTAAATGGCTGGCATTTGAGGATTGTGCCCTAAACTATGTAAAAAAATGAAAAAAAATCAGTTTTTTTCTCTGCATTATCAGCTTTCTGGGCCATTGTTGTCTAGAGTTTAGTACTCAAAACTCTAGTCATTACTGAATAGTTAAGTGGGATATTAAGAAAATAGATTTTCAAATCACAACTTCCATTTCTCATGGTTTGAAATCCCTTTATAAGACCCTCCTCTATTTCCCTATATTTGATTCTGCTTTGGGCTATATTTAATCTGACTTTAACATTCACCTCCAATAAAATAGGTATCCATTGATCAGGAAAGGCTAGAAAAACCTTAGTATATGAATGTAAGGAATATTTTTGTGCAGAAAGAACTGGCTACGATGAGGATTTCAAAAAAACATGAAATGTAGTTATAAGAACTAATATAGAATGATTTAAGCAGATTAGGAGAACCTAATTACTATAATAATGTAAATGGAAAAACCACTAAAATGCAGTTGAATACTATAAAATTGTAAAGATCAATCTTGGTCCTAGAAAAGAGATGAGTAACTACACTGCTCTCATTTTAGTAGAGATGCTGGGGATTATGGGTATAGAACATCACATATGCTGTCATTTGAGATCTTTATTTAACTGACTTATTTGAACTGTCTTTTTTTTTCTTCAAGGGAAGACTTTCCAGATAAATGAGTATAGGTGTGTATGTATGCATGTATGTGTGGAGAGTAATACTGTTATATTGAGAAATTAATTGAAATTAAATGTTAAAAATTAAAACTACTTGGGGGCAGCTGGGTAGCTCAGTGGATTGAGAACCAGACTTAGAGATGGGAGGTCCTAGTTTCAAATCTGGCCTCAGCCACTTCCTAGCTGTGTGACCCTGGGCAAGTCACTTGACCCCCATTGCCTAGCCCTTACCACTCTTCTGCCTTGGAGCCAATACACAGTATTGACTCCAAGACAGAAGGTAAGGGTTTTAAAAAATAAAATAAAATAAATTAAAACTACTAAATAGATTCCCAATTATATTTAGAAGGAAAATAAATAATAAGCATTAAAGTCAAAAGCTCACATTTCTTTACCACTTAATATTTCAATTCTCAGTCTCATTATATAAAGTACAGATATTTTAATTCTGATTTACATAGGAGACATAGAGAGAGGAAGGGACTTGCTTATGGTCATTTAGCAAAAAAAAAAGTGAAGTGGCTAGGATATGAATGAGAACTACTGATTCACAGGGCATTTCTCTTTCTGTTATATCATGCAACCTCTCTGTTTCTCTGGAAATGATCAGAGGACTGAAAACACTAGAGATGACAATAAAATTAGATTGAATGTAATTTGATGTATCAATTACTCACTATAAGCAAATCACACAGTGTGATATCTTCAAAAATAGATAATATACGGTATCTGCCCTCCAGGAGCTTATAGCCCATTGTGGTAGATAAAAAACCACACTTGCAAATAATTGTAGTTCGAGGAAAAATAAGAAATACAAATTTTTGTGTATCAGAGAAGAAAGAGACCTCTTCTAGTTAGAACAATCAGAGAAAACTTCATGGAGGTTGGGTCATTCATGTTGAGTCTTGAAAGATAAAGGGAAAAGACATGAGAAAAGAGACTGAGATAGGAAAATACTCCCTGTGTTTGGGGGATAGCAAACAATCCTGTTTGTCTGGAGCAGAGGAATTGTTGGAGAGGGATAGATACATAAAAAGCTGAAAAGGAAGAGTGGGGCCCAGTTATGGAGAGCCTAAAACAGAATAAAAGGAATTCAAAGAGACCTATTTTCTTTCAAAAGCTCCAAAATCCAACACATTCCATAACTATCTGCTGTCGTGTCTGATTTAGATTTATAAAGTCTTCCTACATAATGCCTTATTTCCCTCAAGTTTGGGTACTTAAAATTCATGTGATGTAATGTAGTTAACTAATGCCACAATTTATTTTTATTTAGGACATTATGGGGGGAAAACATAGAAGATAGTTTAATGGGAGTGATTCAGAGGAGTAGTAGATGCTAATGCAAGTATGATATAGTAATAATGAGGCGGATTTTTGACCTGCAGGTCAGAGACCAGGCCTGGGTAAGTTTATTGATAGAAAAAAATGCCTTGGAATTTTCCTATTCCATCAACAAGACACAGAGGGTCATTGTATCACCCTTCCATTACTGCATTTACTGGAACTCCCACAGGATCAAACAATCAATCAGCTATTATTTGTCATGTGCCTTCTATGGGCCAGGCACTGTGCTAAATATGAGAATATGAAGAAAAAGCAAGGACTATCTTTGCCCTCAAGGAGTTTACATTCTAATGGAGGCGGTGACAACTCAGAAGTGAATAGTGAGCCCAGCATGGAGGTAATCCTCTATATTCTCTGTTACTAGAGGACTCTGAGGCTAGTGATCTGCTTTTGGGAAGTTTGAGCTGCAGTAGGGCTCAAGTATATTGGATGTATGCATTAAGTCTTTCACCAACATGGTAAATCCCTACGAGTAGAAGAGCCATCAGAGCTAAGGAAGGTCACATCGGCAGAGGTAAGAAATGGAACAGATCAAATCATCTGTCATTCAGCAATTGAGTTGAGTCATGAGGGGCTGCTGATCTTACAGCCTAAGTAAAAACAAGGAAACAAACAACAACAACAACAAGAAAGACCCAGTTCCCTCCCCAAAAAGACATTGGTTAAGTTAACATATAGGAAAGTAACCTTATATGGGAAGATGTAATCTACTGGGAAAGACTTCCTACAGCTGGTCCCATTTGAGTTGAGTCTTAAAGGATGTAGAAGATGCACAAGTGACTTTCACAGTCTTGTTACATCCTATCTTTCCAATGTTTCCTATATATCACACATCACCACACTCTACAATTCAGCCAAAATGATCTTTTGGCTATTCTTTGCATATAGGTCTCCATCTATCTTCATGCCTTTATCTGTGCTCTACCCCTTGACTTGAAATGTACTTATTGCACATTTATACCTCTTAGATCCTTTGACCAGTAACCTCAAAAGACTCCAGTCATAGCAGTGAGTATAAGCAATAGCTGACTGGGTCCAAGGAGCAGGACACCCAACAATTTGTCATTGGAAAGGATGCTAGAAGATAAAATGTGGGAAGCTCAAAACTCAAAAAGTCCAACTTCCTCTCCCCTTAATTTTATATATGAGAAGATTAAGTTCTATGAGGTGAGGTGACTTGCCTAAGACCACTAGGTTTCTCATATCTCTGTATGTGCTCTATATACTATGTTTTCACATGGTAGGGAGGGTTGTTACAGTTGGATTGGAGGCTGGAAAATAATACATTTTTCAGATGAGGAAGATGATTCAGACAGGGATTGTGATTTGCTCAGCTACTAAGTGTCTGAGGTCAGATTTAAATTCAGGTCTTCCTGATTCTAGAGATTGTATCCTATCCACCTAGCTGCCTTTAACTGTAGTCATATTTCAGAAGTGTAAAGTAACAAATGGTGCTCTTCTGGGGAATAGGAGGGTATACACTATTCCAGCTTTGTCTGTAGTAAGAGTATCTCAACATAAGAGATCAATATGATACTTTATGTTACTGCACAGAAAGATAGGTAGTGTGGTAGGCTGAACACTGAACCTGGAGTCAAGAAAATTTCAGCTCAAATCTGTCCTCAGGCACTTAATAATTGTGTGATGCTAGAAAAATTATGTAATGTCTCTTTGCCTCAGTTTCTTCAACTATCAATTTATACTAATAATAACATCTACCTCCAATGGTTGTTTTGAAGGACTCAATGAGATAATATTTATAATGTGCTTGGCACATTGTTGGCATTGTATGAATGTGAATATTGTTGTTTTTACCATCAAAACCAAGCAATGGAGTGTATAGGAAATGAGAAGAGGATTCAGATGGCATGGACAGTCTGGGTCCTCAGAAACATTGAGCCCACTATAAAACACCATGGTCTTCTAGAAATTATGATGCATGTCCCATTTGTGCCTTTGCCTGTTTGAAAGAACTAAAATGAATCTCCTCCCCCATATTTTTTGAGCTTTAATGAGTTCTCACAAAAACCCTGTGTGACTGAATATTTAGGAGAATGATGGGTGAAGCCCTTTGGATAGCAGAGTTTGAGGACCATTGAAAGAGAATTTCAGAATCAACATTTTGAGTCAGCACAAAGCTGGGCAAATACCAGATGAGACAAAGTGGTCCTACTTTGAATTATTCGTATGCATGACCCTGTCACTGGATAGCAAATAGAATACTCTGTCTGGGCTCAGGTGACACTGAACTCACTAAATAATGACCAGAAGATCACAGAACCACAGAGTCTCAGAGCTGAAAGGGACCCCAGAGATCATGCAGTCAAACCTAGACCTAGAAAGGAATCACTTCTCTAACAATTCGAATAAGTGATCATCCAAGATTCCAGTGATTCACTTCTAAAGCCAATCTTGTTTAGAATAATTCTGCCTAGGCCAATTGGCTTTGTGTTTTAAATTATCATATAATGTGGAGGTTCCGTAAGTGTCAGTAGCATATAGGCTATGAGAAATTTGAAAGATGCATCATCTATACTTCTTGCACCCAACACATCTAAGTACTTCATGGAGAAAGTAATAATGGAAAACTATTCCAGCAGAAATCTTTTTGATCTGACTAACTGGAGATTCCTTCACAATTAAGTTCTCATATTCTCTGTTTCTGTCTCTCTGTGTCTTGTTTTATCTCTCATGCTCTTGCTCCCCTCTCCCCACATTTTTTTTGCAAATCTAAATTTTAGCAATGAAATATTTAACATTTCTTTTAATTTTTCCAGGACTTTTCTAGTAGATTTCCAAGAATCATTTTATATCTCTATCTCTGCAGTTGAGATTTTGATTTAATCATTAGAAAGTTGGTTCATTTCTCTAAGACCAATTTCCCTATGAATAAAATGGAATGATGATAGATATGCCATTAGAATGTACAGTACTTGAGGGCAGGGACTGTTTTTGCTCTAAAAAATTTCCTAGTACTTAATATAATACCCGGAACATATTAGTTGTTTAATAAATGTTTGTTGATTGATTAATTTACTGATTATTTGGTCAAAAAGAAAGCAATATATCATCAGAGGTAGCTGTTCTCAGAGCATTGTGGTGAGAGTCAGGAAGGACTAAGTTCAAATCTAGCCTCAGATATTTATTAACTATGTGAACCTGGACAAATAATTTAACCTCTGCTGGCCTCAGTTTACTCAACTGTAAAATGATGATAATAATAGTTCCTACCTCCAGGGTTGTGGGGAACAAAATGAAATAATACTTGTAAAAAGTGCTTAGAAGGCACCTGGCATATAGCAGACACTTAATAAATGTTCGTTCCCTCCATTCTCTTATGAATCTAGAAATTCTATGGCACATAAGGCAAATAATTAAATCTTTTTAAGATTACAATTATTTCCAATTAGTAAAACAAAAATATTAATACCAATACAAATCGCTTCATAATAATGTTGAACAAAAAGTGCTTTTAATTATATGGAGAGATAATAAGGCTAGTGGATTGAAGGCTGACTTGTAAGATAGGAAAGTTTGAATGAATGAAATTTATAGAAAAAATAAATCACAAGTGGGGAAAATATATGTGAATGCTTAAATGCTTTAATAGGTTTGTCATCTCCTTGATGCAGGTACTCCCTTCCATCAGTTCAGATCAAAACCTATCCACGTCAGCTTATTTTATGTAATTACTATCTAGGTTTTTTATTTTATTTTTTCTTTACTTACATATAAATCAGGTGTTCTTAACCTTGGGTTTAGATTTCAAAGGATTTATGAATGGGAAACACACATATCTTATTTTCATCAATCTCTAATATTTAATATTTCTTTCCTTTAAATTTGAGCAATAGCTGTTCTTCAGAGAAGGGAATCCTTAGGAATATCCAGAATTTTAAAGAAGACCATGGCACAGAGGAGGTTAAGAGGTGATACCACGAAGTGTTCAAGTAAGGGACATTTATTTATTTATTTTACACTTTGAAGATATCACTCAAATGGTTCATCATTTTTCTCTCAATAGTTTGCAATGACTGATTCTTATTTTCTAATATTATAGTAACTCAATTACATCTATTAGATTGATTCTTAAAACATACATACATACATACACACACAGAGTAACTTGTTCTGACAAGTTGCTAGAAAGAGGGGCATGACTAAAGATTTCAGATCATAAGGAACAGATGAACTCTCCAAAATTCTCCTCATAACACCTTTCAAATAACGCCTCGAATTGAATTTTGGAGTGACAGAGCCAAAGAAAGGTTAGAGTGAGATATTTTTCCAACCCAAGACAACTTGGGAAATTGTCAGGATGATGGTCAGTTTGGAGTGAAACACAAGCCTCAATTTCACAATACCACCAGCAGATCTTAGAGGATGTGATAGGAACAGCAGCAACTACGAGAATTCTCAACCCTGGTACTATAAGGGGATCAAAAAACAGTTTAGAAAGAGATTACAGGGGACCACTTGCTGGCACGAGATTCCACACCCTCTTGCATTACTTATTAGCAGTTCTGGGTCACAGTTCTGACTCAAAGAAGAGTTTCTAGGGTAGAAGTGACCCTGGTTATAGGGCAGAGAATAGATCTTCTGGTTGGTCACAAGGGAGCAGGGGACCTGATTTCAGTTCCAAGGCAGAAAGGAGCACAAAGAGATAAGATTTTTTCTTGAGTAAAGAACAGAGATCAAAACAGAATATATTTTTCTTGGATCATACCCCTTAGAAGCACTAAAAAAATCTTTGCAGAACTAGATCTGGAAACAATAGCATGGGAAATCTGAAGCTTGGGATAGAGTCTTCTCCACCCTGGGAAAAACAGTTACAAGTAAAGCTTCAAAAGAGAAAAATGTAAATTTTTCAAAGCCCAACAAGAACTCCTAGAAGAGCTTAATTTTTTTAATCAAATAAGAGTGGTAGAGAAAAAAAATGGAAGAAGAGTTATTTGAGAAAAATGTGAAAAGAGTAAAAGATGGGTAAAAGAGGTACCAAAAGTAATGAAGAAAATGACATCTTAAAAAAGCAGAATTGACCCAACGGTAAAAAAGATACAAAAATCCACTGGAGAGAAGAACTTCTTAAAAAACAAAACTACCCAAATATAAAAATAAAAAAATACAAGACAAGCAGCATAAAAAAGTAAACATGAAATAGAATTATTAAGGAACTCAGTAAAGTTAAACAGTTTTTGTTCCTATATGAGAATGTTATACTTGTAATTTCAAAGTATTTTATTATTATTAGGGCACTTAGAAGGAGTATACATAGACATAGATCATGAGGCATGAGTTAATTAAGTTGGTATGATCTTGTAAGAGATTTTATTAAAGGAAAAATACCTATATATTAAGAAATATATATATAGCAATTTTTTGTTTCTGTTGTAACAAAATTAGAAATTGAAGGGAATCATGTTGTGAGAATTCATTTTTCATATACTGTATTAATTCTTATATATTAGGGAGAAATTCTGTATATTCCTCTGTCTGAGATATGGATCAAAGATACCAACTAGTCTTCTACTTCTTTCATTTTCTTTGTTCTTGGAAATTCCAAATTATTTCTTCCTTTTTAACAGACTTTTGTTAATTTAATGAAGGGGAGAAGGGTTTTTCCCAGTGTATATGACCTGTCCCCCTACTGGGGAGGGTTGTTGATGGACCACCTTTTAATTAGCTATCACCAATTAAAGATGACTTGGTATGTTCCAGGGATGGACTGAATAATAAGGTCCTAAAAATCTAGTTGTTGTATGGCTTGACCCAACTCAGGTCATCCCAGGCAAGATAGGGCTAACAGCGTGCTGGAGTCAGCTCAAATTAGCTTATAGGAACTAATATTAAAATCTTCAGTGTGTCTACAACTAAGAAATCAGAAAATACTACAAATTAGGGCTTGGCTAAGTTTTTTTTTTCTTATTGCCTAGATTTGAGAAAGTGATGGAGAAAATGATAATGATTAAACTTAAAAGTATAATGCATTTTCCAGAGAGCAGGTTGTCAAACATGCATGACTGGATGAGACTCTCCTAAAGTGTATCTATTTGATTTCTAGATCCATAAAGTTATTATCTGGGAGAAACAAATTATCTCTAAATATAAGAAGTCTCAACAAGATGGTTCCACTGCTAGAAGATTCCAGACATAAATGGTTCCAAAGAAGTAGCCATAGGAAAAAAATGAGAGGTACTATGGAGAACAAAGGAAATGGTTAAGATAATGATAATTTGGCATAATATTTTCTAGTTGTTATCATTTGTTGTTTATTATTTTGGGGCTTTTCCCCAGACTATAATGGTAGTGGTCAGCAGGACATCTTCCAATCTAATGTTCTATATTCACATCATTTCCTAGAATAAAATGTAGAGTATAATTAGAGCCTGTGTTGTGGGCCAGACCTGACTCAGCTGGATCAGACTCCAAATTGGAATGAAAGGACATACAATTTTTGAGAAAAGAAAGTTTACTAATCAATTGGTTCAATTGTATATAACTCTCTCATCTCTGAATTTTTCATAGTGGTAGATGCTCGGTCCCATTGGTGCTGTGAATTAAAGGTAGTCATTTATCTATCAAGCCTAAAGCTCACTGACTAGTTAATCATATGCTCAGTATTTATTTCTTATGAATCTTGGAAGCTAAAACAATGGTTTGAGCCTTAGTCTTCTGGACCAATTAGATCCCAATAATTGTTTAATTGGGAAAACCATAGTTTCATTGTGGGGGAAAGGTATAGGTCAAGGACATTCTAAATTTTAAGATGCTATTCCTACTATAGCAGAAGTTTAATTATTGTGGGGGAAAATAGAACTCCTGTGAAGATGGTAGGGTAAGATGAAATGTAGGGCACAGTTTCATCTCAAAACAAATAAAAAAAGAAAATCATTCCAAATGCAATAAAAATAGAAATAACAAATTGAATAAAAATGATAGAAACTAGTACCAGGAAATTTTTATGGAAAAACACCAACAATATACAATAAAATCCATCTCAAGGATCCATTGATTCTAGAATTTCTTTCTCCATACCACCTCAAAGATATTAATAATTTTATAATCGTTGTAGTAGTTGCAGTTTTAGATGTCAAAATTTTCAACTAATATGTTGTCAGTATCTAGATGTGGATCTCATTTTTGAGTGATTTATAGTCCATGAATTGGACTACCTCTGAGAATCAAGGAAAAGTAAAGAGGATGATGGAAAAAGGAAGAGAAGATTTTAGAATCTGGAAATAATATCCTTGTGATAATGATTTACTACTACAGTAGAGGAAATAGGCATTCAGAAGAACATATGAGAGGTATAGAGAAGAGAAACAATTCCAAATATTTCTTAGAGTTCTTTTCAGTTATATTTCCAAACTGCTTTGCTAATAAATTCCTGGAAACTAGAAAAGGACTGAAATTGGATATAGAACAGAAAGTAAAACCCAAACGTGTTGAGATGGGAAAGATAGTTGATAGTCCAAACCAAAGTGGCCTCTCAATCTCCCTGTACCAGTATATCAACAGATAAAATCAATGGCCAATGCTCTTTGAAGGTCACAGGGCTAGCCCAGCCCTAGAATCTTGAGAAAACAGAAAATAGGCAGACATGACTAGAGAAGGAACACAACAATTTGGGTCAATGTTATGGAAAGGACTTTTGAAAAGAAACACATTCATGGCAACATGGAAACACAGCATAGCAAGGGCAGCATATTAAGCTAGCAGAGTGATCAAAAGATAAGTACATTTTGACTAAGGAGGAGAATTTTTTAAAAAAGCAAATTGAAGAAAAGAGCCATCTCATTAGGACATGCTTCATAATGAAGGAAACTGAGTAAAAGTCCTGTGAGGAAGGAAATATAACAACTTTTTCAAGGATTATTTAAAAGATACAGCTCTAAGAATCATCAATGTTTTATAAAAGTATTGAAAAACAAATGAAAAATCAAAGAATTTAGAATATAGTTTTTGAGGTAGAGATGAGCACATCTAAAAAGATAGTAGAAAAATTAGAACAAAATACAAAAACCGTCAAAGCAGTTGATTCTTCTAAAAGAGAGAAAAAAGAATTCAAAGATAAATGGAAAATTAATTAGACAAAATTTGAAGAATAAATCAAAGCTCTATAGAACAAAAATGTCAAAATGATTGGATATGAAAATATAATCAAAAGATTATTGATCTTCCTGAAAAAATACATAAAAACAGTTTTCTTTATTATGTGATTATTTAATCTATTCCATTTTGATCCATGCTGAAGATGTTTTTAATGTTTTCCATCATTTTTGTTATCATGGCAGCTTTCTCCTCATTAAGATAAAATACTTACCTAGAGTTAAAGAGATAGAGAAATTTCCATAGTCTTCCATTTATACAGTTGATAAGTATACCATAGTAGAAATCACTGTTGAGGAAAGAGGCAATGTGACAAAAGATATTGGAAAGAATCATGAAATTGTCATCATTTCTCCTGAAAAGCCAACAAATACAGTACCAGAAAGGGAATAAAATTCAATCTAAGAAAATGGGACTATAATAAAAGTCCTTAGTATGATAATAATATAATTCTTAATAACAGAGTAACCTCATGCTAGGGATTTTGAGTACTATCATAGGAGTTTCCAAACTTACAATTGTACAATTAGTGTGGATATTTGTCTAGAGTTCTTAACTTAGAAGACATTCTAAATTATATAGTTTCTCTGACTTTAAGATCATTGATTAAGGATTGGAAAGTCTTCAAAGCCTCTCATTTTACAAATGAGAAATACACAGTGATGAGCGATTAGTGGTTTAAAAACAGACCATTTTATCTTGATAAATGGAAAGAATTTGCCATGTTGTGGGCATAATTGTGATTTAAATTTGGACATTATTGTACTATTCTCACATTGTCTGCCTGATGAACTAAAAGGTGCAAATGTATATCCCTATCTATTTATCTCTCTCTCTCTATCTGTCTATCTATCATATCAGTCACACATTGACTTATTCTATCTCTTCCTCCTACCTTATGGTTGTTGAATCTTCATGCTTATGAAAGGTAATCCTTATTCAATTATAGTCTCCCCTGACTCCTAAGATCATGTTCAATCATGTATAAAGGGAAACTTAGCTTTCATTTCACCTGGTATGTGACTGAATTTATTTACTGTTTTATAATTGATTTAATATCTTCATTTATCACATCAATAATCAATATCAAAATGGAAAAGCATATCTGAGTACAGAATAAAAAAATACATAATCAGCTAAAAGTAGTATAAAGGTTAACTCTTCAGGAATCAGCATAATCAAACTTCATAATTATGACAGCAAACAAATTTGCAAACATCTAGTGAAAAATATGGTTTAAAGACATTTGATAAATTAATGCAGAAATATTTCTCATTATAAGAAATAAAAAATTGGAACAGAATATTAGTTTATTCTCTAAAATAACATGTCCTGAAAGTCTGAGCATAATAACTGAAAGAATAAGTGGACGTGAAGCAAAAGAGAAAAAGACTAATCATTTCTTTAAAAAACCCAGAGGTGAGCAGAGTATTCCATATGACACCTGATCAAAAACAAAGAAATTAAATAAATTTGCATATATATGAAAGACTAAGTAATTAAATTAATGTCTTGATGTTGCGAAGATGAGACAAGGTCATGAATGTGGAGTAGAGGAGTTTTTTACCTATTTATTTTCTTTAAAAAAACACACATTGTGAAACATTGATTAAACAAAGAGAATATTGAATGTCTAAGTAAAGGACAAAAAGTTAATTGGGATAGTATATAAGAGATAAGGTAGAATTGAATTAATATTCCAGAAAAATATCATTCCATCATTGAGCAATATAAGTACTGGGAATTCTTTTTTATAGTTGGGAGATGAAAGAGCATAATAGAGGCTCCAAGAAAAAAGACTGAAGGATTTTAGGGAAGAAGCACAATAGAACCTTTCAATTTCTTTCTTTGCTTTTGGGAGAATGGAAGAGTTATTAGGGTGTAGGTTTTCTGGAACCCATCCACCATCAACCATCAAAGTATTTTCTTAGCTATCATGGCCAACTTTAAATGTGAACTAGAATCTCAGAATAGTTGAATTTTCATTCTCTTTATTATTTTATTAATATGGAAGACATTTGCAAGCAGTCATTTATGATTTGCAATTATTATTTTAATGAGATTCATGGTCATTCAAAAGAGATCCATCTTGGAAGCCATACAGAGAAAACAAAAACAAAGTGGATGAGAAATATCCTTTATTCAGATTATGATATGCAGTTAGATGGTCATTTCATGTCATCATTGCATGTATTTTTGAATTGGCAATAAAAATACATTCCCAAAATCAAATTGGAACAAAGAATTGGTTTGGAAGCTATTTGGCACATTTTATGGAACATTCCATGAACCAAAAAATCCTTCTTGCCACCAAAACTTGCTTTTCATATTAGCATTATTTACATAGTGCTAAGCCAGTTAAAGATCCTAGAACATCACAATCTCAGAAGGATCACAATTGCAGATAACCCAAAAGGCAATAAATTGCGGTGAGTGTAAAGAAGCTGAAGCACATTATCAATAATGAGATGCACTGGGAACAAAGTATAAACCACCAAATATGACCAAAAATGGAGTTAAGATGATCATGCAGTCAGAATGAAGGACATACCCCCAAAATAATCAAAGACTCAGAAAAAGTTGTCTAACATATTGGGTAGTTCCACTTTGAATAATTTTTTCAGGGATTATAAATAACAACAACACAGGATAAAAATTATTAATATGATGTGTCATCCTATGGAATATTCATAGAACTCATTTAACAATTCCAAGTTAAATTGAATTCGATGATAGATCCACAAAAGTACTGAACTCATAGTCATAATAATGAGTTCTTTGGAAAATAGTCACCTATGCTTTGTGGTCATAGGAAGAAATAAACTGTGATATAGAAAAGCTTGTTTTTATTTTATTCCTCAGAGATTGTATAAAGATCCTCACACCACCATCAAAAACAATGACAAGAAGAAAGTTCCCATCTAACACCAAAATATTTAGAGTAAAACTTGTTGTGATAGCAAATAATCAGAAACAAAATACATGTCCAAGCAGTTGGACAATGGATCAACAATTTGTGGTAAATTAACAGAATGTAATATTAACTTGCTATAAGAAATGATGAGTGGGATAATTACAGAGAAGCATAGAAAGAGATATATGAACTAATGTAAAGTAAATAAATCTAAGGAAGAATATACAAAATGAGTAAAGCATGTAAATTTAAATAAAAATCATTAAAAGGAAATAGTATAAAACTTAAATAAAAATAAATATTTAGAAAAATCAAAATTAAGAAAAAAAAACATAAAGAAAAAAGCATAAGAAAGAAGAGATAGGAGAAATGACCTGAATCCCCACTCTTTTGAGAAGTAGGAAGTCCACAAATATCTTACATTGAACATATTTCAGACATTTTTGATATATTAATCAGTAGTACTATTTTTCTCTTCTTTTAAAAAATGGTTTTTAAAAAATTTCTAAGAAAGGATAGTTTTCTGGAGGGTTTGGGGAAAATTTGGGGGAAAATTCTGGTTATAACAAATTTCAAACAAATTATAACACAATTTGCAACAAATTTTACCAATAGCCTTACTAAAAAAACAATAGGTTAATAGGGTTAGAGTGAAGGATGATAGGCATGTAGTCAGAGTGTTACCCCAGTTTCCCTCAGATGTCAGTTTTAAAAAAGACAATAAGGAAAGGCTCTAACAAAGTGAATAGATCTTCCCTCATAACAAATTTTTGGAAACCTAAGGAAGAAAACTGCTTAAGATGGGCAATGGATGTTGCTCTACTCAGATTATTAGGGTGATCTCTTGGATTGATGGAATCACTGATTCATTTGAGTATTGGGACAGATAAAAGGTCCCACCCAGTATGCTCGTGGGACCTCCCGTCATAGATAAATGGCAGAACATAGACAGAAGTCACCTAGTATGAGAAGTCATAGATGACTTGAAATAATTAGCATTAAAGGACTCTCAACATTTACAAGACCATAGATCTATTGTAGAATCAGAGTACTAAAATATACTTTTATCACATTTCAAAATGTTAGCTATCATCATTATCATCATCACTTTTACCATCATTATTAACAATACAGTAACCTACCTGTACCTACTATATGTTTTTCCATTGTCTTTTGGGTCATGAACAGTTTTGTTTCTTTAGAGATTGGAGAAGTCAAATAGTATGACCAAGGAAATGCTGGTTTAAAAAATAATGGCATTTTATATAAAAAACAGTTTGGTACCATTGCAAATGCTACATCATTTCACAGATGTCAACCAATGCCTTTATTCCTCCTGTTAAATTCTGGAATCAAGTCTTCATTTATATCCCAACCCAGTCCAAGATAAATAGAGATTTCGACATAAATTCATGAAACACACACACACACACACACACACACACACACACACACACACACATACACACACACTGAATTCTAGTGGTTAAAAATGAATTATTGGGGCAGCTGGGTAGCTCAGTGGATTGAGAGCCAGGCCTAGAGACAGGAGGTCCTAGGTTCAAATCTGGCCTCAGCCACTTCCTAGCTGTGTGATCCTGGGCAAGTCACTTGACCCCCATTGCCTAGCCCTTACCATTCTTCTGCCTTGGAGCCAATACACAGTATTGACTCCAAGACGGAAGGTACAGGTTTAAAAAAAATGAATTATTTTCCATTTAAAGAAGCTAGGTGGTACATTTAGTAGGATACTGGAACTGGAGTTCAGCAAGTCTTGAGGTCTAATTTGACCCCAAATAATTAATAGCCAGGTGACCCTAAGCAAGTCTCTTAACCTCTCTCAAAGTCATTTCTTATACATAAAATGGATATGACAACAACATCTACCTCCAAGTATTGTTGTGAAGGTAAAATGAAATTATATTTGTAAAATTTATAAATTTATAAATTTGGAAACCTCAAAGTGATATGTAACTGTTACTTGTTATTTTTGTTATCATTATTATTGTGCTTATGGAGCAACTCAGTGACTTTTTTAAAGAACACCAGTGTCTGTCTCTTTTTTTATACAATAAGATTCCCATCAGGCCCTTCTCATCTTTTTTCTCAATGTTATGCCAGGAAATTAAAGTCCTCAAAGTCCAATTATCAGATTGCATTTACCAATCTCACCTCTTATTTACTTGTCACAATTTTAATTTTCCTTTTAAAAATCTTTTTTTACATAATTAGAACCAAAAATAATTCAGATAAAAAGATGAGGGACAAGAATTAGGGGAGAAATACTCAGACACCTGAGGGCACGAATAGGGCATTGGATATGGGGATGGACCTTGGGGAAAGAGTAAATGAGAGAAATAATTTAAGAAGGAGTTAATTTGGGAAACCCATTGCCCTTTTTACATGAAGTGCTTTCTTTGGCATAGCGCTACACAATGGCACTGGGTTATCTTTATATAGAAAGCAAGTTTCTCTTTCAAGCCACTTGGACACTTGATTCATCTCAAGTCCCATGACAGAAAGCTCTTAGGTATGGTCCAGATTTCCGAAGCTTTAACAAAGAGTTTTGAGTAAAAAAAGTTTTGAGTAACAAAGAGTAAGAGAATCTGAGTTTACCTCCTACCTCTACCTCTAACTATCTACGTGTGTGACTTTGGACAAGTCATCAGACCACTTTGTCCTTGAGTTTCATAATCATTAAAATAAGGATGATATACTAAATACCCTATAAAGTCTTTCAAGTTTTAGCTACATAATCTACTTTCTCTAGATTTATTTTCAGTCCTCACTACCCCAATCCTTTCATGATATGTGGTCCACTAACTAGTCTTATAATTTTGTTAGTGATAAAAAAGGTTTAATTTGTAATAATTATTCTATGGGTCAGAGTTCAAAAAGAATAGCAAAATGGGAATGGGCTACTCAGGATCCATATGAAAATGACAAGATATCAGTGTTGGAGAAGCCCTTCAAGACCATCCAGGAAAGCCTTTCAAAATGACCGTGTTACATTTTCTTTGCCAAGAAAAAGTCCAAAATTAAGTCATGAAGAGACGGACAAGATTGAAACCAACTGAACATTTTATGTAGCATATTATCTACATTAGTTTATTTGATGTCCCCTGCAACAACATTGTGGAGTAGCTCCTATTAGTATCGCTGAGAAAGAAAGACTTGCCCTCTTAAGCATCTGCAGTTGGACCCTCATCCAGGTCTCACGGACTCCCAGTTCAGTCTTCTTTCTACTATCCCCATCTATCTATACTGCCTCGTAAATTCCAAAGTGTCATCTACAGCTTCCCAGATAGCTGGATATTCTTATAAAGCATATACTGTGTATTCTAAGTGATATAAAATATGCAAGCAGAGTCTTTATTCACTCTGAAAATACATTCCAACATCAGAATTTTAATGCTTTTGGAGAAAGGTTATTGCAAAACACCCAGAACCAAGATGAGATATAATGTCATCTTCCAAATGACTTATGAAGTTCAAAACAGCTGAATTGAACAATTTATATTAGAAGGCAGTATGACACACAGCACACAGAAAGTGTGTATGCTCATTCACTCCACTATTCACAGTGGACGGAACCCTGGATCACGAGTCAGGAAGACCCAAGTTCAGATCCATTTTACTAGGTGGGTTAGTCATTTAACCTCTCTCTGACTCAGCTTCTTCGTCTGTACAATGGCATTTACCACCCAGGGATTTTAGGATCAAATAATGTGGTTAGAAAGAGTTTTGAAAATGCCAAAGCACTGTGTAAATGTTATTGTTATTTATTATTGTTACTATTGTAACAGCAAGCATGTTTTAGATATCTGATGCAGGCAGAGAAACTATGCCAGGTAGCAGTTGAAAAGAGCAGAGCCAAAATTTTAATAGATCAAGTTATTGCCCTCATAGAAAAGTTATCTTGTAATAAACAGAAGAAATAAACAAACATAGAGGACTATTGGTTCATTGTAAATTCAACCAGGAAATTGGCCAGTGCTTATGGACCTTGGGGAAAGATGTTCTTGGAATTTAGCATGGAGGCAATAACAACAAAATGAATCAGCCTCTACCCTCAAGGAGCTTACATTCAATCAGAGTGGGGAGGGAAATAGCATGCACACAGAATAAATGACAAAATATCTGCAAAGTAATTTTTTAGGTATGGGAACCAGTGGTTGTGGGTCTGGGAGAGACAGAAATGGATATAAAAATAAGCTTGTTGTAGGAGACGGCATGTAAATTGGCGTTTGAAGAATATGAAGGATCCTAAAAGGTGAGAGTGAGGAAGGGGCATTTTTCTAGAATATGGAATAGTCTGTGCAAACCATATGAGATGGAATGCTGTGTAAGAGGAACAGCAAATCACCAAGTTTGACTGGGTCAGAATTTGTATGTGAAAGAGAGTAAGAGCATTAAAAGAGAATTAGAAGAGAACATTAAGTCTGGAAAGACAGATTAGGGCCAAAATGATTTATTAAACTAGAGCAGTTTATATTTTCTTCTAGGGGGAAATGGAGGCATTGGAGCATCTCTAGTAAAACATAATGAGACAACTCTGTAAAGGTTAGAGTGGGGAGGTAAGAAAGTAGACACACTCTAATCAATTAGAAGTCTGTTGCAATAGTCTTGGCAAAAGGTGATGAGAACCTGGACCAGAGTAGATGCTACATGAACTAAGAAAGGGGAATGGACATGTGATATATTGTGAAGGTGGAATAAATAAAACGTGACAACTGATGGCGATGAGAGAACGTGAAGAATGGAAGATAGATTTTAAAAGCATTTACTAAGGAGTGGCTTACCATAAATCAAGCATTGTGCTAAATGCTGGGGGCAGGCATAGAAAAGCAAGATAACTGCTCTCAAGGAGATCCCATTATGATTGGGAGAGACAACATATAGAGGAGGGCTCCAATGCAGGTGAAGTAGAAAAGCCCAGGTGTCCTTAAGGCAGAGTAAAATGGCAGGTAGTAAGATATGGTAGTCCTGCTTCTCAGTGGAAGGCACAGAGCTGATTATTAATCCCTTATCATCTAAGTTCTCTGAGCAGTCATGTCTCTCCCACAGCTAGGGCCAGAAACAACCAGACCTGTGACTGTGAGAGAGAGCTTTTGGGGATTTTGATGGGTGAGGGGTAAGCTTAGGAAGAGATGTTTCTTATGTCATAACCCTGGGTAAATGGAAGAATGGTGTTTTTCTTTATAGAAATAGAATTAGGAGAGTCAGATGTGGGGTAATTGTTATGGTTATTATGATTATAACCTTTACCTGACTCTTTTCCTACTTTTCCTATTTATTCATATTAATATTCCTAATATTATTATTAGTAGTAATAATAATAACTTTATACAGTGTTTATTGTAAGCCAGATATTGTACTGTATTTTACTATTATCTCAGTTGATCCTCACAACCCTCAGAGGCAGGTACTACTATTAGCCCCATTAAATAGATGAGGAAACTGAGGTAAACAGAGGTGTGTGACTTGCCCAGGGTTCACACAGCCAGTAGAAGTCTGAGACCAGATTTGAACTCAGGCATTCCTGACTCAAGGCCCCACGCTCTATGTATGTTTGCCACCTAGCTAACAACAAGTTCTGTTTTGGACAGTTGGATTTGAGATGCCTATATGATAGTCCATCAAATATGTCCAATAAAAAGTTAGTAACTTGGGACTCAGGTTCAGGAGATTAATAGGGTTATAGATATAGACCTGGAAATTGTGAAAACAAGCTATAACATATAATATTTAATGACAATTTAATTTAATGACAACATTTAATAATAATATTCAAATCAGAGCCAGAGGTGACATTAAAGAAAAACGTTGTTACTGATGGAAGGTCATGGATGATGTGCTGTTTAAGTTGAAATTTAACAAAATTCAATAATTGAAGGAGAGAAAGAAGAACATCCTGTAATAGTGTAAATATACAAAGGCAAAAGAACACAGTATTATCAGCAGAATTACCTAGTTTGACTAACATGAGGAGTTCATTGATGAGAGGAATAGAAGAAGGTCAGAAGAGTAACAGATTATAAACAACTTCAAAAACCAGGCAAAAGAGTGAGAACTTTATTCCATAGGCAATTAGGAATTACTAGAGGCTTTTGAGTATAGGTTTAACTTGAAAAATTAACATTTACCTTCTATCTTGGAATCAATGCAGTGTATTGGTTCCAACGCAGAAGAGTGGTGTAGACTAGGCAATAGAGGTTAAGCAACTTGCCCAGGGTCACACATCTAAGTGTCTGGGGTCAGATTCCAACCCAGGATCTCCTGCCTCTAGGTCTGATGCTCAATCCACTCAGCCACCTAGCTGCCCCAGGAATAACTGCCATCCTCTCAATAAGGATATTTTTAAAGTCGATTTTATTTGAGTCAAATTATAGAATCATTACTCTTCTAACAGTAGAGGTGAGATCCTTGCCTTACCTTTCCAAAAATTTCATTCTTTAGAACTTAAAGGGAAGAACTCGTCAGAAGAAAGTAGACAATTACTACTCTGAATTTGTCTAATCATCAAAGAGGAACTGGTTGGTGCTGGGTTTGTGATAGCTACCCTTAAAGGATATGATTATGTTATCCTAGTGTATGTGACTGCCAAAGGCGGGAATGTAAGGTCATAATGTAGTTTGTGTCCTCTATTTTAGGAAAATGGAGAAATCAGGTTTCACAGAACTCATAGGGACGGATTTTTCTGACCTGAAACCCCCTTTAGAGAGAGATCCTGCCACCTGGAATCTATAATGGTGCCAATGATCAAAAGAAAGGGGGGGAAAGAAAAAAATGGACAAAAATGACAATCAGTTAACAAACATTTATTAGACTCTACTCAAATGTGTTCAAGGGTATTTAATTTTCCTTTACAAATTTTTCTTCCCCATCTTTTAATATATGGATTCAGTGGAAAGGGAAGATTGTTAGAGATTTTAGACTCCATCTCATCTTTCTAAAGCCTAGAAATGCCAGTGTTTCCTTATCAGGCAATTTGAATAGTCCCCCAAACCAGCAAGATGGGAGACAGATGTGTTGGCTCTTGGGACAGTGCATTCCAGATTTCGGCAATCTATTATTCAGCACAAGGCTGTGATCCACTTAAGTTACTTACTGTGAATTGTTTCATTTCCTCAATGTAAGCATGCCTCCCGTCCAGAGAGAGCTACTCAAGTTACAATCCATTTGAAGACTTGCTTTGCAATTTTTCATAGGTTGGTGCCAATGACCAGTCCAAATGCACAAAAGTCACAGCTTTGACCTTTTCTTTTTGCCAAGAAGTTAAATGTGCAGAAGAAAAAAAGGGGAGTTTGGGCCATGTCTCCAAGGACTTATCTTGGGTGGCAATAGGATTCTGATTTTTGTTGTTGTTGTTGTGTTTTTTTCCTCCTGGGGCCAAGATTTGAAAACTATTTCAAGTTGTGGTCACTGGAGAGAATAGACTGTGAGAAAAATGACTCAACAAAAGTATATCCAAGAATTCCAATTCAGTGCTGGGTTCAAAGATGTTTTTAACTCTGATTTTGTGAAGAAATTTTGATCCCTTATAGTTTGGCACTTCCAGGAAATATTTTTCTCAAATATCTCCATCAGCAGACCTCCTGGTAAGACATTCATGGGTTTTCTCAGGCTACATTTATTTTTTGAGTCTTTGGAATTATCACCCACAAAGCCTGAAAAGAGGGGTTCTCATCCTGTCAGATGTGGTTTGAAGGCCAGCTGGTCCTTCCCTTATAGCTGGTCATGGGCCAGGGCGCCTGGGAAAGCCTGAAAAGACTTTTCTGCATAGTGACAATCCAATGGTGTCCTAAACAGAGAAAGCTTTTTTGCAGACTTGTAACTACTTCAACTCCACTGATTTTAACAACAGTCTGAAGCAGCACTCACTGTGGTGAATGGTGTGTCTTGTTTCCTTTTAAGTTTGTCATCTGGTTGTATTGCAAGCTAGACATAGAGATAGTACATGCAAATTGTCCCAGAGGGGACGCACATTTCCTCTTCAAGGATCCCAGACATTCATTTCTTATTTTAAAAAAATGCCACTTTAGGGGAGGAGATGTCTTTGATATTTTTTTTTCTGCTTTATAAATGGTAGGGAATTAGAGAAGGATATATTTGGAAATGAAGGTGATATAAACATACAAGTTAACAATCTTTCATGATTTTTATGAAGAATTCTAGGCAACTAAAGGATTCAGATCTAGAGCTCTCTATCCCTCTTTCCTCAAAAATATTTTGCCTCATAGATATTTTTTGTGTATATACATATATATATATTAGAAGTGGCAAGGGCTAGGCTATTGGGGTTAGGTGACTTTTCCACACAGCTAGGAAGTATTTGAGGTCAGACATAAACAGAGGAAGGTTTGGAGGTTTGGAAGGTTTGAAGGTTTGGCTCTCTAACTAAAGAGAGTGTGGCATAGAAGATAAAAAAAAAATTGGACCTGGCTACCAAGAAAACTTCAACTCAAACCCCATTTCTGATCCTTCTGGTTGTATAACTGAACAAATTACTTTACATCTTGTTACTCAACAATTTTCTAAGAGTATAGCATGCAAAAATATGTCTGTCTGTCTCTCTGTATGTGTATGTATAAATTTATATGTATATATATATATATATATATTTCCTGCATGATGAAGTCTTTTAATTGGCTTTTGAATTAGAACCAAGTGTAATATGAAAGAACTCGGCTCATTTCCCCCAGTAGCTTTTAAGAGATATCTATGTATGTCTGTGACCTCTTGGTTGAAGAAAAAGATCCTTGGGCTCTCTGGACTTCATGAGTATATATATATATATACATATATACATATATGTATATATATACATACTCATAAACATATATATACATACATATACACTTGTGTATATACATAGAGAGAATTATGAACCTATTATATATAAACATTTATATTTATATATGCATCTATATCTCTCTGTATACATAAAATCATACGTGCATAAATGTATACATATACACATTTTCTACATCTAAACCTACATGTGTACAAGTGTTTTAGTTTCACAGCTTTTTTCTAATGTTGTTGCGATCAGTATTTCTATTGTCATTTGAATTTTTACCCCCCATCATGCCAAGGAATTGATTCTGAATTCTCCATGACTTTGCCAACAGAAGTAGCCAAGTTAGGTCAGGCTACATCAAGCTGAAACACCTTCATGAATGGACCTAGTGAAGTCACAGTGGTCAGACCTCTGAGAACCAGACTACTTAGAAATGAGGAAAGTTGCATCAGCATAGGGTTAGCCCCAGAGGATGATATCTTTGGCCACAATAAACTAATGAAACAATTAACTAAGGAAGAAGAAGGCTGCAATCTGTGTTAGTGGAGGAAATACACCAAAGAAATTGCATGATGACCATCACCAAAAAGAGCCAATTTATGATCACAGAGCAGAAGGAAATCCGAGATGTCAACTTCTACCATTTGCTAATTCTGTGTGAACAAGAAATTTGCTGTGACCCTCCTTTTGTTGTATAAAAATGGAGACAGTCCACTATAGTCCTCTACATCACAGAACGTTTTGAGAGTGAAATGAAATAATATATTTTACATATTTTACTTAGAAAATTGTGAAGTGCCAGATAAATATCAATGAATATTACTCTATTCAGGAGTTACCAATCATTTATGTGTGTCAGGGAATATGCATAAGCTCTTTTTTTGCTATAAATGATAGCTATTATTATCATCATTTGGTGGAGATAGGGGGCAAGGAAGGCAACTCTCTGATTCCTTTTGTAGCAGGGACTGGACAAAAGATACCCAATCCAAGTTCATCTGCAGTGTACACTGTCTGATGGCAATGCAAATCATGGGATTAGAAATTCTGCCTCATGGTATATATAATAATGGACCACTTCCTCCACTTTAAAGCAAGTGCAGGCATTCTTTGCATGCTTCCCATCCACTTACAGCATAATGAAGAAAAGTCTTCAGCATAATGAAGAAAAGTCTTTTAATTGGCTGTTAAATTACAATTGAGTCGGTATTTAAGAATTTTTTTAAACCCTTACCTTCCATCTTAGAATCAATACTATGTATTGGTTCCAAGGCAGAAGAGTGTTAAGGGCTAGGCAATGGGGGTTAAGTGACTTGCTCAGGGTCACACAGCGGGGAAGTGTCTGAGGTCAAATTTGAACCCAGGACCTCCTGTCTCTAGGCCTGGCTTTCAATCCAACGAGCCACCCAGTTGCATCCCCTATAAGAAGTTTTAATGAAAGAATTTGACACATTTATTTCAGGAGCATTTGAGAGGTGTTTTTGTAATGGCTATGCCCTATTGGTTGAGAAAAAGAACTTTGAGCCTTCTCTTGCCTGAACTTCATGAACTTGTGAACAAACATACCCAGTTCTGTTGGTTTTCTATCTCAGTTGTATTTCATTTTCTCCTCATCAGTTGGTCAAAATAGTATTGGGATATTTATCACTAGTGAAATGAAGTTGAAGAGAAAATTGTGTGATTGATAATGGGTGGAATCCTCTAATGGAGGCTTATGAATGGAAAACATAAGAAGAACTCCACAACTCCTCAGAACTATGATGGAGAAGCTAAGTGCCTCAGGGAATAGAAAGACAAGCCTGGAACTGGGAGGTATTGGGTTCAAATCTGGTCTCAGACACTTCCTAACCTTGTGATCCTGAGCAAGTCACTTAACTCCAATTGCCTAGTCTCTACCATTTTTCTGCCTTGGAACCTATTCTTTGGTATTGATTCCAAAACAGAAATCAAGGGTTTTTGTTTGTTTGTTTGTTTACTTTAAGAAATACAAAAAGGAGTTGGGATATAACCCCAGAGTCTTTATACTACATATTCTTTGTAGGACACTCAAGGGTCTAAAGTGAGCCAGTCCATTGATTTAGGGAATACAGAAATCAGCTGGCACATACTTAGTTCACTACTCAAACAAGGGAATAGATTTGATTCCTACAGCAGAACTTCCCACTGGGAACTGTCAGAGTCACACTCACTAATGAGGAAAAATGAAGAAGCTCAGATCAGCCCCCATCAGGATCCCAGGAACCAGCCCCAATCGGTGCCCCTTTTATAAAAGGATTGATCAATATATAAAATGCCAACATTTCTCCTCATCAGTCGATGAAATGAAACATCTAGCCTTGGGAATGGGCTATGTACTCGCTAACTGGAAATATTAACCAATCGCCACCCTGGTTGACCAGTTTTCAAGTGGCTGGCCTTGGAAGATTGAGGATAAAAATTTTGTTCTGAGTTTCTCCGGCAAAGAAGAGAGGAAAAGAAGCTACATTTGAGTGTCCTGAACATTCTGTGCTGATGGGGGGGGATACTTTTTTGGATGCTCATCTTTAACTTTCCTATGGGGCTTCAGTGAAAACCTCAGGGAATATTCTATAGTGCATGTTGTCAGTATTTTAATCATCCCCAGCTGTCAAAACTCTTGTAACCCGCCTCTTCTATTTAAAATGTGTCTTCTAGGCATAAAATAATTAAAGGTGCAGGGCCACAAGGCAGTCTTAGAGCCACTCCAATGTGACAAAACCCTGTAGATGAAAGGGCTTATTTCAGGAAGTTTTAAATATAAATTTTGTTTTGTCAGAAGGCTGCAGGGCACACATTTTCTATACTGTCAGGCTTGATAGTAACAATATTTATATTTCAAATAAAAAGATTAAATTGCAGTCTTGTGTGTTTCGGGTTTGCGCAGGGTTCTTTCCCCCCAGTTTATCATAGGTCTCCACGGCTGCGTGTCATCATGCACTACTGTCTTTTTTTTTTTTTTGCTGACAATAGTTTTGTTTTATTGAAATATTAAGTCTTGTTCCGTCAATCTCCAGTACTGAAATAATGAAGGCAGACAGTCACACAGCTTCTGTTTGGGTATTTTACAAATGGATTGCTCTACACATCTCTCAGGATTTCAAACAACACAATGAGTGCACTTGTGCACACACACATACACATGCACACACCACAGAAAATAAACTGGCTGCCACTTTCATAGTAGAGTTTTTCTATTTACGTCCAGAGTGACTCCATTGTTTTTGATCATATTTGATCGCCCTCCTAAAACCAAATAAGGCAGACAAAGAATGTTCCCCAGAGCCCAGGCTTAGCTTTGAATGGAGGTAGGAGCCACTAGGTCTGGGCAGCCCCAGGTGCCACCGTCTGTCAGAAGCCATTTGGGAGCCTTTCAAAGGGACCTTGGCAGTGGGGGAGTTTTCTGAGCCCCAGGAGCTGATGAGTTTCAGAGGCTCAGCGCTGGTTCAGTGTCAACCCTTCATCCACACACTTGACAGGGCAGTTTGGGGAACAAGTGCAAAGAGACTTCCTGAGCGCCTGTTTGAAGCAGGACCGGCCCTGTCTGCTTGCGTGGGCCATGCTGGTTTTGCAGTGAAATCTGATTTTCCCCTCAGATCATAGCTTCCACTTGCAGACCTGCCACCGATCCGCCATACCTGAGCATTCCCATTCCTCTCCTGTCAGGCACACGGATGATTTGGCCAGAACTCCCTGGATCTGCTCTCTAGGCAGATCAAGATTCATCAATGAATAGCACTGTTTCGCTTTCATTTGGGCCAATGTTGGCCAGCTTTGACTAAGGTCCCTTCCCGTAGAGGCGTAGCTAGGGACAGTTGAGACAACCTGAGGAAAAGAGCATCAAGTGTGCCCTCAGTATAGAGAGTGGAGAGGAATTCTTTGGGAGAGAGGCTACAGAGGCCACTGAATTAGGAGGCTGGGAGAGGGAAAACTTAGAGGGAACAGATGAGTTCCAACCCAGCTGGCAGATATCTGAGAACTTCTCATTTTTGCTAATTATTCTTGCTAGCTAGGTGCTAAATTCTATTGTTTCTACATTGTTAAAAGTCAGTAAATGTAGCTCTCAATGAGCTGTAAATTCAGTCCTATATAACTGTGGCATCCTGATGCAAAGCCCTGGTCCCCCACTTCAGTTACAACTATTTACCAGAAACTTTTTTAAAACCCATAACTTCTGTCTTAAAATCAGCACTGTGTATTGGTGCCAAAGCAGAAGAATAGAAAGGGCTAGGCAAAAGGAGTTAAGTGACTTGCCCAAAGGTCACATAGCTAAGAAGGGTCTGAGGTCAGATTTGAACCCAGTACCTCCCATCTCTAGGCCTGACTTTCAATCCCCTGAGCCACCCAGCCATCCCCTATCACATAAGAAATTTAAGGAGGACTATATCATCCTTCCAATTCAAGAGGTGGCCTCTCCTAATCGCAGCCAAGGCACTTTGTGGTAGGGAAGAAAAGGAAAGGTCTCAGTAATCCTCAGCATCTCTGTGCCACCATAAGAATCCTCTCCAACCAAGATTAAAATATCACCACAAAATGAATACAGGAGTGAAAGAACCAAGGAGAAGATAGAGTGAAATAACTTTCAAGAAAAGAAAAAACCCAAAAGGTAGGCAATGAACATCTGAGGCAAGAGGAGAAATGACCCAGCAAGAAACTGTAGCAAGGAGAAAAGAGAAAGCCAAGAGTAAGCCACAACTCCCTCCATATCTGCTGTCTGAATTTCAGGAACTTATGCTAGGGCCAACATCCAGACCCTGAGACCTTGTCTGAGCAAATACTGGTACAAGTCAACCCAAAAACTTGAGACTAAACCTAAGGTTAGAATTTGACCAGCCCCTAGCCTGATCAATATCAGAGTGAGGTCAAAAGCTTACACTTAATCCTGAGGCAAGACTTTAAGTTATCAGCACCTCAAGGACCAATTGAATCAGCAGGGGAAGGAGGCTCTCAGAGCTCTCAGCCCTCAGACTATCACATCATCCCCCCAAGCCTACCTATAATTAGAAAGGAAAAATAAGCAAACAACAAAAATAGCATCTAACTCTAAAGAATTTTTATAAACTCAAAGAGTAAGGTACAGACACAGGAGGGGACAGTGAAAACAAAGGAAACACACCTAAAGTTTAAAAGAAAAATATGGATTGGAAACAGATTCAGGAAGAACTAAAAAAGGCAGACTTCAAAAACCAATTAAGAGAGGTAGAGGAAAAGTGGAAAAGAGAAATGAAAATGATTCAAGGAGAAATGAAAGTGATGCAAGAAGAAATTGGTCAACTAAAAAAAAGGAGAAACAAAAAACTGACAGAAGAAAATCAGGTTTTAAAAATCAGAATTGACTATCTAGAAACTAATGATTTCATGAGAAATGAAGAAATAAAGCATATACAAATGAATAAAGAAATAGAAGAAAACATGAAATACTTTCTTGAAATAACAACTGACCTAGAAAATATATCTAGGAGAAACAATTTGAGAATTATTGGAGTACTTGAAAGCCATGATCAAGAAAAAGCCTTGAAAATCATATTACAAGAAATTATTAAAGATAACTGCCCAGAGATCCTTAAAGAAGAAAATAAAATTGAAATTGAAAGAATTCACAGATTGTCTCCAGAAAGAAATCCTCAAATGACAATTTCCAAGAATATAATAGCTAAATTCAAGAGCCACTAAGCCAAGGAAAAATACTTCAAACAGAAAGAAATCATCCAAATACCATGGAGCTACAATCAGGATAAGACAGGACCTAGAGTCTTCTACATTAAAGGATCAAAAGGCATGGAATATAATATTATTAAAGGCAAAAGATTTGGGTTTATAACCCAAAGTCATCTGTCCAGCAAAACTGAGTATATTCTTTCAGGGAAAAATATGGGCGTTAAATAATATAGAAAATTTCCAAACATTCCTGAGGAATAAGCCAGACCTAAACAAAAAATTTGAAGTCTAAACATGAGAAGCCCAAAAAGGTAAATTAGAAAAAGTGAATTTAAGGAACTCATTAACATCAACATTTTTATATGTCTACATGGAAAGAGGATTTCTGTAATTCTCAAAAATTACTCTTAGTAGTAGAGAAGATGGAAGGAATTTACTCAGAAAGAGAGTGGAGAAGTAAACTATCTTGATATGATGTATATGTAAATGTGATTATATGGAACAATATATATGTATGATGTGATATGTATTCATATGAATGATAAGTAAAAAAAATCAATGAAGGGCTGAAAGAGAGGGTCACACTGAGAGAAAAGGGAAGGGAGAGACAGAATGTGGTAAATTATATAACATGAAGAGGAATGAAAAATCATTATAGAGATAGGAGAATAATGGTGGTGACAGGCAATGCTCAAACTTTACTCTCATTGTAAAAGGCTCAGAGAGGGTAAAACAAGTATACTTAGTGGGAAATAGAATTCTATCTTACCCTACAGAGGAGTAGAAGGGGAATAAGACAATGGAAGATGGAGGTAATAAGAGGGAAGGGGAAATAGAGGGTGGAAAAAAAAACACTGGTGAGGAGGGACAGAGAGAAAAGGAATAGAGCAGGATTTAAAGAGGATAATATGTTGGAGGGTAATATGCAGTTAGTAATCATAACACTGAATGTGAATGCGGTGAACTCACCCATTAAATGGAAGTGGACAGCAGAGTGTATTAAAAACCAGAATCCTACTATATGTTGTTTACAAGAAACACATTTGAGGCAGGGTGACACACAAATATTCAAGGTAAAAGGCAGGAGCAGAATTTATTATACATCATCTAAAGAAATTCCAGTGCTAGAATATCTTGCTCTTTTCCTACCCCTTTTATAATAAATGGAAAAATAATCACAGATATAGTCTATAGGAAAACAAATGTATCTGAAGGGGCATAAAAGTTGTAGAGGATAAAATTTATACACAAACATTTGTAATATGATTATACTGAGCTGCCTTTTCTGAATACACCTCTGCAAAACTGATGGCATAAGATGCCAGTTGTGGGAGAAATAATGGTGCGTCTCTTCATTTTTGTAAGTCACTTGTAAAGTAATTAAGAACTAAATTTAATTTGTGTTTAAGGTTCTGTGGTTGGGAAGGGACTACCTTAGGTTTACTTGAGGGAAACATGCATTCAACAGGAGTGTGTCAGAGGTCTAGGATCACCCCACCCTTGAGTCTGCCATGGCAGAGTAACACTAAGAATTATATTTCTAGGGCTAGAAGTGCCTTTAGAGGCCATCTAGTCCTGCCTCCTCAGTTTGCTGAATAGAACTTCCCTGAAGGAAAGAGAGGCTGCCAAGGGAGAGGAGGATCCCATAATGAGATGCTGGCATATTGGAGCAACCTTTTCTGAAAGAATGTTGTGCCTCCAAGGGCAACACTATGCTAGAAAAGATGGGATAAATGATTAAGGGAAACTAGGAACCAGGAGAAAGTGAAAAACATAGACCTAGAGACAGGTTAGCAGACCTTTGGGAAAGGAACTGATCATAGTGAGGGCAGAGGGCAGAATAAGTTAAATGATAATGGGTCAATATCAACAAAGGCAATGACATAGAAATTCATTAGAAAAGGAAGTTCAAAATTCATACTTTAGAATAGCCACAATATATCTGGTAGTCAATCTGGCAAAGTACATGCAGAATATATAGGTTATAAAATTCTTCTTAAAATTTAAATAACAAGAGGGATCATGCCTGGGTAAGGATGATAAAAATAATCATAGTACAAAACTTAAATAACATTTTAGTATACTAATCAAACTTACAAATTGATTCTCTAAATAATGAGATAAATTAATAGGAAAACTTATTTAAATAAGCAGAAGATATAAAAAATCAATAGAAATAATGAGAAATGAAAGGGAAATAGCACCAGAAATCAATAATCTTCAAACTATTAGGTATTTGTTTTAAAAAATAAAAATAAATAATTAGAGAAATAAGGGAACAGGTCAGACAAGAAATAAAATCAGAAATAATTTAACTAAATAACTCAAAATATAAATGAATCAGAAGAAATCCAATTTTCTGCGAAAATTGGAAAATACTCTGGAAGAGATTACAATAAGAACAATACCTTATACCACATATCATAATAAATTCAAACTGATATATGAACTGAATAACAATAAAAATGGCAGCAATATATAAGCACTTTATGTTTTGCAAAGCACTTGATATATGCTAATTCATTTGTAAATTAAGGTCATGTCACTAAAAAAGTTAGAAGACAAAATGTAGTAGGTACAATTAATAACTATGGAGTAATAGAAGTAGTTAAAATATAAGATAATTTTTATTGAATAAAATAAAAAAGTTATTGCACAGAAGCAATGTAATTTCGAGTAAAGGAAGCAAATAGGTGAAAACTCTTTGTGTCAAATATCTCTGGTTTTCAAGCTCTATAGAAAACTAATAAAAATATATACTACCAAAAATTATTTTCCAACAGATAAAAGAATAAAGGATGTGAACAAACTCTTCACAAGGGGAGAATTGCAAACCATTAATTAACATACAAATGTATTCTCAAAATAAATAATCATGATTGCTTGCATTTATTTAGCCTTTTAAGGTTTGCAAAGAACTTTAAAATGTTATCTTGTTTTATCCTCACAACAGTTCTGGGAGGTAGTTGCTATCATTATCTCTAATTTACAAATAAAGAAACTGAGAAAAACAGTAATTAAATGAATCATCACTGAGCTTATCACAGGTGCCTGAAACTGGATTTGAAATGGATTTGACTTTATCCCTTCTCATTTCCAGTTTCAGAGCTCTATTTATTGTTCTAACTAGTTATATTATAAGAGAAATAAAAATCAAAAGAAATCCAAGGATTTATCTCCCATCTAGCAAATGGGCAGAGATGAAAAAAAGTTGGAACTAGACAGTATTAGGGACTGTGGAAAGATGGGAGCAATAATGCATTAAGAATTTGTGAATTGTTACATCCATTCTGGAAACCAATTGTATTTATCTGAAGAAAGTGAATTAAATATGCATTTCTTTTGATTCAGATATTTTATTTTAGGAATATTCCCTAAGAAAATCAATGGCAAAAAGGTCTCACATAAACTGAAATATTTATAGCAACACTGTAGTAGTAAGGAACTGATATAAATGCTCATTGATTTGAGCAGCTGAATGAGTTGTGGCACATGGATATAATGGTATATTACTTATTAAAATAAGAAATCACATATATAAGGAATACAAAGAGGCATGGGAAGATTCTTATGAACTGATGCAAGGTATATTCTGAAGATAAAGGAAACCATATACACAATGACTACAACAATGTAAAGGGGAAGACTTAAAAGAAAAAATAGTCAAAATTAAATACTGCAAAATAGTAATTGCCATGCTTCATACCAAAGAAAATATATGAGAAAGTAAATCCCAAATTCCTTGCTACTTTGGAAGACTACGGCTTGTGGAACATTGCTTATAACATCAGGTTTTTTCCAATATAGTTGATGTGGATGGACTTCCCCCTCACCACATTTACATTTTGTTAATAGAGCTGTCTATGTGGAAAATGAAGAACTTGCCTGCCTTTGTGATTCCATTTTATACCAAGGTTCTTTTCATTCTCTTCAATATGACAGATATTTATATTTCTTTTAAACTAGCCTATTCTTTTAAGTTTCAAATTCCTTAGTTGGAGACCATTTCTGTCTCTTCCATTTCTAAATAAAAATTCAATTTTCCCTTTGGTTCACATGATTAAAAAAAGAGGACAAACAAAGTTGCTTCAAGTGGCCGTTTTTGCTTATTTCAGGATTTTAGATACTGATGATTTCTATGATAGAAGTACATTATATATTAATTTCTTGGGCATTAAAATCCAATACAACAAAATAGGCTTTGTTTTCACTTTCACATTGAGAACAGACTAAGTAAGATATCTTTTGGATGCAGGGAATTCTATTCTCTTTTTCTATTGTCTCCTCTCCCTAGACAGAAGTACAACTCAAAGAGAAAATGTCTATACCATTATACGTACAACAAATGCTACCAAAGTAACTGTCCTCCCTCACATCAAAAGCAACATCAGAAAGTTGGTATTTGTAGGATGTGTGTTTATGTAGTATCATTAAAAAATCCTTACTTTCCATCTTAAAATTGATACTGTGTATTGGTTCCAAAGCAGAAGAGTAATGAGGGTTAGATATTGGGGGTTAAGTAACTTGGAAACATAACTGAGGTCATATTTGAACCCAGGAACTCCATCCATTTAGCCACCTAGCTGCCCCCACTTATGTAATGTTGTATCCTCAGATGGGTTGTTTCAACCAAAACTGACATCATGTGGACCTTGGGGAAGACCAAACTGTTTAAAAAGTAATTGAGGGGTGCAGCTGAGTACCTCAGTGGATTGAGCCAGGCCTAGAGACGGGAGGTCCTAGGTTCAAATCTGACCTCAGACACTTCCCAGCTGTGTGACCCTGGGCAACTCATTTGACCCCCATTTCCTAGCCCTGACCACTCTTCTGCCTTGGAACCAATACACAGTATTGATTTCAAGATGGAAGGTAAGCATTTAAAAAAAGTAATTGAGAAAAGTTAAACAAAATTAATAAGAATACAAAAATGAATAATTTTAATATGTATTTTTTATAAATTTATATGTGATCTGCAGGGATCCTTATTATGGTCTAGTGATCCCATTTCTATTTTAATTTGAGATCATTGGTTTAAATATATGGATGTTTATAAGGCTCATGGGTAGATAAGTCTGTATCCTAAAAAGATAAAAAAAATGGGCAATGAGTTATTTGTAAAAAAATATTTATAGCTGTTCTTTTTGTAGTGATAAAGAATTGGAAACTAAAGGAATGCCCCTAAATTGGAGAATGGCTGAATAAATTGTGGTATATGATAGTGATGGTATACTACTGTACTATAGGGTATGATGAACAGAATGATTTCAGAAAGAGCTAGAAAAAACCTACATGAACTTATGCAAAGTGAAATGAGCAGAACCAGGAGAACATTATACATAGTAACATTAATACTATGTAATGATCGAATGTGATAGACTTTTCTACTACTTTTATTCAAGACAATTTTGAGGCACTTATAGAAAAGAATCCTTTCCATCTCCAGAGAAAGAACTGTTGGAGTAGGAATGCAGATGAAAACATGATTCATCATTTATCTGGGTATATGCGTTGCAGTTTTGGTTTTATACTATTATCCATTTACAAAATGAATAATATTGAAAAATGAAAAAACTAATCATAGATAGGTATATCTAGAATCTTACTCACTATTTTCTAGTGGGTAATTTCTGTCTTGAAAGTGGCAAGAGAGGGTCCATGTCCTTTCATCATTCTACGGAACATTTGATCCAGCAATACCACTACTAAGATCATTCCCCGACACTAAAAAAAAAAAAGAGAAAAATTATGTTTAATGTGACAATTATTTTAAAGTAACAAAGAAATAAAACTGAAGTAAACAAAGAGGGAAATTAATTTGGAAATGACTAAACAATTCATTTAAATACACTGCATTTAACACAGTGCCGTGGCACACAGTAAATATTCAATAAAAGTTTATTAATACACTGACCAAATAAATTAGGGTAGGAATGGACTGCCTTTGGAAGTCATGAGTTTTATTTTGCTAGGGATTTTCTTTTAAAAAAAATTAATTTAATTCATTTTCCCCAATAACATGTAAAAAGTTTCCAACATTTTAAAAAGAATTTTGAGTCTTGAGTTCTTCCTCCCCCAAGGTGATATACTCTAAGGAGACATATTTTTAATATTCTCCCATCCTATAGTCAGTCTGTGAACAACCACAAGCACTCTTTTCCACTTGGAATTGTGACTAACGTCCCCTGCTCCCCTACTAATGTCCCCCTGGTGTGTACTAGTGATCCTCCTAATCCTGAGACCATGACCTGGATCTGCAGAGGGCAATGTGACAAGAGTCTTGTACCCAGAGACACCCAAGGGAAAGTTCTAATCTATTTCTGAGCAGTTGTCTGACTCTTCTTACCATCTGTGGCTGAGAGTTCTGAAAGTTTTTGCTGCTGATTCAGCTACTCCCAAGGCCCATTGCCATGGTAGGGTCTGCATTGGCATGCTACTTAACACTCCACTTCCATCTTGGGGTTATACATTTTTTGTGCTGGTCTTCTAAGTTATTTTGGATTGAGAAATTATTTCAAATTTCTTTTTTGTGAGTTATGCTGCTCCAGAATTCATTTGGAGGCATTTTATTATACTTGTCTGGAGAATAGTTTGGTAGAGATCAGGTGGATCTGTGTATCTTCTCTGCTATCTTGGCTCTCTCTCCTTGATAAATGAAGATTTTTAATCAGACACCAGATAACAATTTGAGGGGATGATATATAGAAAATCACTTTTCAGACAATAGTGGACCAAAGTAATCTCCAACTAAAAATGATGTAGCCTTATCTGTGTAAATTTTAAGGTCATTGAGGTAATAGATTATCATTGGCTTCTTTTTGTATTCCCAAAGCTTAACACAGTTCCTGGCACATAGTAAGTGCTTACTAAATACTGGTTGATTTATTCTGTGCCCATAGGCAGACCACCACACTTTCCTGAGCTTTATTTTTTGTGGAACAAGTAGTGGTGAAGTTTGAATTGTTTCCTTCACAGTTTTGCTATGAGGAAAATGCTTTGTAAACCTAAAAGTTGTTGTTGTTGTTTTTTTGTTTCTTTTTTTTTTAAGTCACCATTGCTAACATCTGAAGGATTGGTTTCCCCTTTGGAGATGAAACAATGGGCAAGTCATTCAATCTATCTCAGTTGTCTCAAATGTAAAATGGGACAATAACAGAACCCATTTTTTAGGGTTGTTGTGAACCTAAAATGGGATAACTTTGTAAAATGCTTTTCACAGTACAGTGCCTGCAACATAATTGGTGCTTAATATTTTTATGTTTTTAAATTATGTTTTAACCCATACCTTCCACCTTAGAATCAATACTGTGTTCTATGGCAGAATAGTGGTAAGGGGTAGGCAATGAGGATTAAGTGACTTGCCCAGGGTCATACAGTTAGGAAGTACCTGATTTGAACCCAACACTTCGCATCTCTAAGCCTGTTTCTCAATTCACTGAGCCACTTAGCTAGCCCCTACTCAATATTTTTATTAACCTCTCCAATAATATCTTCCCTCACTATTCCATCCTCCACACTATTGCCAACTAATGTTTCCTAAAGAATGAGTCTGACCATGTCATTCTCTTGCACAAGAAATTTCATTCGTTTCCTATGCTTCTACTATATGATATAAACTTCCCAATTTGGTATTTAATGTCCTTTACTGTTTAGTTTCATCCTTCTTTTCCAAGATTATGTGATTTGATATAAGTATGTAATAAATTATATTAAATATGCTCATCCAAGAAAAACAAATTCCCACATTAACTATGTCCAAAAATCCATGTCTCATTCTTTTTTTACCCTTTATACCACAACTCTCCCTCCCTAAGAAGGCAGGTAATATAATATAGATTATGCATATGTTATTGTATAATAACTATTTCCATGTTCATCATGTTGTGAAACAAGATACAGATTATTTACAGTAAAGGAAAATTCATGCAGGAAATAACGTGAAGAATGGTATATTTCAATCTGTATTTGGACACTGTCTATTCCTCCTATGGAGTGGATATCCTTTTTTGTCTTGAGTCTCTTGGTGTTTTCCTGGATCCTTGCCTTGTTGAAAACAGTTGTCATTCACAGTTGATCACCACATATTATTGTTACTGAGTACAACATTCTTTTGTTTCTGTTCACTTCACTTTGCACCACTTCACTTAAATCTTTCCAAGTTTTCTGATCATGCTGTCTGTCCACAGGCTGAATTTTGGACAACTATATACATACATGTATGTGCGTATATAAAGGTATATATAAACACATATGTTATATGTATGTATACACATATGTTTTTACACATGTGATTCATTTGCATACCTGTATCCTACAACATACTAGCTTCTGACTTTGCTCTTGATATGAGGTGGTAAAGCTGGATTGGTGATATTTCTTACATGTGGACTGGACGAGCCATTTTCTTCTTGAGCTGGACTTTGTGTTAACATAAAATGAAAACATTTACATCCTTGAAAATTTGAAGAAGAGTGAGTGAATACTAAAACTAAGACTACCTGAAAGAGTTACTAAAGGGAAGAGAGTATAAATTAAACCTAAAACAGAATCAAGAGGTTTTAAAACGGAAAATAAAGAGAGATTTAATTCTAGGCATGAGGAAAAAACTTTGAGAAACTGAGCAAGAGTCAAGAAATGGAATGTCTTATCCCTAAAATTAGTATTCTATGTAGTGATTAGAATGTACTCCTCCCTCACTCCTTCTTCAAATTATCAAATTATAATTGAGTGGGTATATAAGAATTTTTAAACCCTTACCTTCTGTCTTAAAATCAATACTGTGTATTGGTTCTAAGGCAGAAGAGCCGCAACAGTTAGGCAATGTGGGTTAAATGACTTGCCCAGGGCCACACAGTCAGGAAGTGTCTGAAGTCATATTTGAACCCAGGGCCTCTCATCTTTGGGCCTGACTCTCAATCCACTGAGCCATCCAGCTGCCCCCCAATACTCTTTCTTGTACACCATACTGATTCATCTTCTAAAGACTTTTTAAAGTCATGTTTTAGGAAAGATACTTACTAAGGTAGAAAACTGTTGTAAAACTAGGGAAAACAGACACATTAATGTACCTGTTGGTACACCTGTGAATGGGTACAACAATTCTGGAAAATAATTTGGGATTAAACACCAGGAAAGTTTTTAACAGTATGTCCCTTTGACTCAGTTATACACACTGCTAAGCCTATGCCCAAAAAAGATCAATGAAAGAGGAAAAGGTACCATATGCCAATATAAAACTACTTATTTTTAATAATTACCAATATAAAATATTCATAGAACGTATCTTTTCTGGTAGTAAAAAGTGAGGAATCAGAGAATGTTCATTCATTAGGGAATCTCCAAAATAAATCATGGTGTATGAATGTTTTGGAATACTGTCATAATAGAAATAAGGAAAGAAATTGTTTTCAGAATCATGGAAAAATATGAATTCTTCAAAGAAGATGCAGAAGAATTAGAGAAAATATATGTACAATAGCATCATTATTATAAAAATAAACAATTTTGAAGACTTTTATAAACTCATGAAGAATGGAATGAGTAGATCCAGGAGAACAGTAAATACAAGATCTCTGTAAAGACAATTTTAAACGTTGTTAGAAATATGATCAGTACCATGAGCATCAATAATTACAGAGTTCCAGTGACAAAACATACCATCCTCATCCTGAGAGAGCTGATAGATTCAGGGTACAGAATCAGATTTTTTTTTAAAACAGCCAATAAGGAAATTTGTTTTACCTTACTATGCATATTTGTTACAAGAATTTTTTTTTCCTCAAAGGGTTGGGCAGTGGGAGGGAGAGAAAATAAACTCCTGTTAATTAAAAATATAAAACTTTAATTAAATGGGGAGAAAAAGCCCAGGGAACAATAATGACCCCAAGACCAGAACTAATCTCTGCCTCCTGGACATGCTGATTCTAGGACTGTCCCTGAAGAGCTCAGCTCAATCCAAAGAACATATCAACTTCACGAAGATCCTTCTGCTTGAATGGCCCCTGATCCTTTTATTCTTGACTGCATATATTCCTAGTAACTTCCACCTGATCATAATTAGAAATGCTAGAAATAATATTAGATGCTAATATAATACTTCTTTGCATTGCCTTCCAAGGAAGTTACTGTATCCAGAGAAACTATAGGAAAAGAAAATGGAAGACAGAGTTGAAATCTTTTGAGACAACCAGCAGGCACCACAAGCTAACTCTGTACTCCAATATTTCTTTCCGTTCCTTCCTTTCCTTTTTCACTAGTCCCACATTTCTTGGCCACGGTTCCTTGGCTTCCCTTCTCCAATTTAATTCTGCTCAATTCAATTTAATTCCCTTCCATTCCATTTAATTGAATTCAGCAAACATTGATCAAGCATATGCTAGGGGCAGAGTTCAGAACTGGAGGAGGCAAAAAGTTTATATATGGCTTTTTTCCCTCGTAAATCTGCATCTTTTATGCTATTATACTTACCCTGGTAGAGCTTAGAGTCTAGATCAGAAGGATCAGAAGCATTTACCAATGTCTATAATCCAAAATAATGTAAGTATATAAGAAGACCCACTTGGGCTGAATTTAGCAACTCAATTCCTGGCCAAAGTTATATTTTGGTTTGGTTTTGGTTTATTTATTTGTTTTTCTTACTGAGCAAAAGGAATCTCCCAGAAACTATTCCACTGTAGCACTGAAGTGAGATGGGGAGGTAGATAATTTCCAAATCATTTTGTTATTTTTGTTGAGGGGGAAGGGAGAGGAAGATTTGTGAAGGCTACATGGAGACAAAGGCAGCTGAGTTGGGCTTTGCAAGATGGTTAATGATGATTCATTTGTAGACAGTTTTATGAGTCAGAGGATAACAAACTGGTTACAGAATCAAAAAGACCTAGTTTCAAATCCTGCCTCTGAAACAAATTATCTGTGTAACCATGGATACCTCAACTTATTTATTTATTCATTTTGAACTTCTCAGGACCTTTGGTGACTATCTTAAGGGAGTATATTATAAAAGAATTATTCACTTTCATCAGGCTCTCCTACTACAGATGTAGAGGGCTAAACACAAATGTAGAAAAATAAGGATAATTCAACCCAGGAAAAAGGAGGAAGGATATTAGAGGCAAAGAAAAGAGTGTAAACAATTCCTGGGTCTTAGGAAAGGTGAGTCAGTATGTATGGGGTGGGAGGGGGGGGAGCTGGGACTCCAACTTTACTGAAGCATAGACTATTGGGAGAATGACATGAAATGAGATGGGAAATTTCTCTCCCCAGTTTTTGTTCTTATTTTACCAATCTTTAAACGATATCAAGTGACAAATTAAGCAATGCAAATCCGGACTAAAATTATGAGGTTTTTGTCTGTTTGTTTTTCTTACAGAACAGTGGGAGTTTTCCACTAACTATTTCACTGTAGCATTGAATTGACCCTGGGGTCTTGAGGATTGCCAGATTAGCACAGTCACAGCAGGTCATATCAAGCTGTAAATACTTTGATTATGGGACCAATGGCATGTGTGTCTGCCTTCAAGGACCAGTTTAGTTAACTAAGGAAGAGAGTCTCATTAGCAGAATGCTGGTCACCAGAGGCTGGATATTTTGGACCCCAATAATTCATAATAGGCTGTTTCAAGAATGGGGAGATTGAGATCTGTTTCTGCAAAGGGAAAATGTGTAGAAATGAAAACACAGGGGGAGGCAGGATGATAAAAGTGGCCCATCACTCTCCACAGATGAATTTCTTTCTCCTATCTCCAAGATTTGGCTGCCACGTCTAGAATGCCTTTCTTGTCCCTTAGGCTGTTGAACTCCTATATATTCTTCAGAGTCCAATCAAATGTTGACACTGCCACAGAGCCTGTCCTGGTCCCGTTCACAGGAACCACTTTCCCCTGCAACCTCACAAAGGCTTTCTTTCGTATCTCTTTCATCCATCTCTCATGTGCTATCGTGTTTATAGCTATCTACATTTTTTGTCATATCCACATAATATATGGTAAGCTCCCCAAAGGACACGGAACACTCCTTAGCTTAATTTTGCATCTCTTCCATTGTCCAGAATTCTGCTTAACATACAATTGGGGCTTACTACATGTTTATTTTTAATAGGTAAATAACTAAATGTGAAATTCAAGTGAATCTAGAAAGATATGAAGCCCATTCAGATGGGAAGTGTCTTGCTTTGGGGTTTATGCCCCTAACACCTAGCCCAGTGCCTGGCACCTGGAAGGAACTTCCTACATGTATGCTTAAGGTGAATTATGCTGAATTATTCAGCTATCTCCAAACAAGTTAAATCTGTTGTGCTATTCATCTTTAACTACAATAGTTAGGAAGCTTCCCTATAATTTACACAGGTAGAAAAGAGAACCAGGCAGTCAATTGCTAGCAAAACCCCAATACCATAATATTTAAAGGGCTGGTGTTTTCTAAGGGGTTTTATTTTTCTTTTCTTTTTCTTCCCTCCTCTTTTAAGTACTCAGCCCATTCTCATTAGCTAGATATCTTTATTCTCTAAATATTTACCACCCAAATGAAATTTACAGTTTAATTTGCTGTATAAAATCATTTATTGACTGATAAACCTCATTACTAAACCCAAGTACAGCCTCTGGTGCTTGCACCAATTTTAATTCTTGTAGCAGCAGGCTACTTGGAGAGAAAAACACTCCTGTCACGCTGACGGCGGGGGTCTAAATTATTCAAATACACTAAATCCATGCAGAACACTTCTGCTCCTAATTTTTCTTTTCTAGACCACAATTAACTAGCAATATTCTAAGCTGAACAATGCCAACTATTCCGAAAGAATTCCTGGCTGTTGGAGCTGGTACTTGCCCCTGTCTTGGTGCACTGCTCAGGGCTATAGCCCAAGGCAGGGCTGGGACCAAGGCAAGACAGAGAAAGATGTGTGTGTGTGTGTGTGTGTGTGTGTGTGTGTGTGTGTGTGTGGTTTATGTGTATGTATATGTAGATATGCATATATATAAAGAAAGCAGGGACAGGAACACAGACACACACACACACACTTATGACAGATTGAAAGGTAAAAACAGAAACATAGATGGAGACAGTGATACAGAAAGACAAAAAGAGACAGAGTTCCTTTACACCATTTTTCTCCTTTCTGGAATATTCTCTGCCTCCTCTTCCCTCCCAAACAGCTCCCAAATGAAGCCACAAAATATTCTGAAGATGTAAGATAATGGAGCAAAAAAGCTCTTGTTAATTTTGTAAACATGAACATCATGTGGATAAGATATTGGACTTTTTCTACTTGGGTCAGCAAAGGATGAGGAAAAAAAGAAGGGAAGTGAAGGGAAGACATGTTGAGGATGATGTTGGTTCTATATGAAGAATTTTCACAAATTCAGATGTCCTTTGATAAAACGAATTCCTTCATCAGGTAATAAACTTCTTAGACTACCTGCAAAGGTTGGGGAAGCATTGGGTTTGGATCAAGAAATCATTTATCTAAATCCCAGCTCTTTTATTAGCTATGCAACCTTAGGTTATTCACTTAACTTTTCCTTTCCTCAATTTTATCATCCTAAAATGAGTGAATTGAGAGGATCACTACCAAAAGTTCATTTAAACTCTCAATCTGGTAATTCTATGATTCAGGCAGTTGTTGATCATGGCATACATTCTTTTTGTTTTTTTTTTATTGAAAAGTTTTATTTAATCAATTAATTTAGAATATTTTCCCAAGGTTACAAGATTCTTGTTCTTTCCCTCCCCTCCTCCCACCCCCCTCCCATAGCCGAGGCGCAATTCCACTGGGTTTTACATGTGTCATTGATCAAGACCTATTTCCATTTTATTGATAATTGCACCAGGGTGATGAGGTCACACATTCCTACAGATATAATGTATATCTGTAGCTACCTAAGCATTGAGATATCTATAAATATGTATGCATATCTAGACCTAGAGGAAATAGCAGAGGAAGCACAGGATTGCAGGCAATTGGGATCTGGCTCCACTCATATCCGTTGTGTTGTTCATTGAGGAGAGCAAAGAAAGTAAATTCATTCTCCCTTCATATTTTAAAAAGGAAGAAATATTTCAAGACTCTCATATAAGAGTGTATCAATATGTGTGTATACATATATATGCACATGTACTCATATATAATACATATTCATCAATTCTTTCTATATATGTTCACATATATGTATTATGTATATATGCTAATTCTTTATAAGCATATACCTATATATTAGATATATCCATATATTCTCAATATACAAACATACATATGGGTATAATATATATGTATATATCCATGCTTTATATAGTTTACATATATTATATGATATATATTATATACTTTATAGATATACACATATATTATTTTATATATTATATATTTTCATATACTCCCTCTATATATGTTCACATATATGTATTATGTATATATGCTGATTCTATATAAGCATCTATTTATATATTAGATATACCCATATATTCTCTATATACATACATACATATACTCTAATATGTATTTATACATCCATGCTTTATATAAACACAATATTATTATTATATGATATATTATATACTCTATAGATATACACATATACTATTTATATATTATATCTTTTCATATACTTCCTCTATATATGTATATTATTTACTCACATAGATGTTGTAAGAATTAAATTGAAGAGACTGGTCCTCAGAACAATAATGTTATTAAATCAAAAGTACCAGGAGGAAGAAGAGGGAAAATAGGAGGGAAATATATATTTAACTCACTGATACATTAGCTTGCTAACTATATGGCTGCCATTTCAGCCCCCTACTCACACAAACACTCAGAAGAGAAGTCACCAGGAAACAGGGAAGTCCAGACCCTGTGCTCCACGTCTGTCTCCATTTATCCAGCCGATTCTCCTCCTACTACTCTCACATGTGATGTCTCAGGAGACTGCCATAGTGTTCTAATTTGTCTGGACCTCCCAGGGGGCAGTGCCTGGGAAGTCACTCTGCTGTCTCCCAATATTCTTGGCTGCCTTGCTCGATTCTAACCAAGATGAGAAGGGAAACAACAAATGGGGGAAAATGTATAATAAATGTCTCTGATAAAGGTCTAATTTCTCAAAATTTATAAAGAACTAAGTCAAATTTGTAAGAATACAAGCCATTCCTCAATTGACAAATGGTCAAAGGATGTGAACAAGTAATTTTCAGAAGAAGAAATCAAAGCCATCAATATTCATATGAAAAAGTGTTCTAAATCTTGATTAGAGAAATGCAAATTAAAATGACTCTGAGGTACCACCTCACACCTATCAGATTGACCAATGTGGCAGTAAAGTAAATTGGTAAATATTTGAGGGGATGTGGCAAAATTGGGATACTAATGCTTTACTGGTGGAGTTGTGAACTGATCCGACCATTCTGGGGGGAAATTTGGAACTATGCTCAAAGGGCTTATATGCTTACTCCTTGATCCAGAAATGCCATTACTGAGTCTGCATCCCAAAGGAATAATCAAAAACAGGAAAGGACCTGCTTTTATTAAAAAATATTGATAGCTACTCTTTTTGTGGTGGCAAAGAATTGGAAACTAAAGGGATGTCCCTCAATTAGGGAATGGCTAAATAAATTGTGGTACATTTTGGTAATGACAAACTACTGTGCTATAAGAAATAATAAGCAAGATGATTTCAGAAAATGCTGGAAAGTTCTGTGGGAACTGATGGAGAGCAAAACAAGCAGAACTGGGAGAACATTGTACACAATAACAGCAATATTAGACAATGATTATCTATGAAAACTTGGCTACTCTCAGCAATGCAACGATCTGGGACAGTCTTGAAAGACTCATGACTAGAATGCTATCCACCTCCAGAGAAAGAACTGTTGGAGTTGTCATCAGTGAATTCTGGGTTTTATTTGGGGGTTTTGGTTTTGTATGACTTTGCTCATAGGAAGATGACTAATATGGAAGGGTTTTTTGCATGACAATAAAAAGGGGAACTAAAATACTGTAACTACTCAAACAAGAGATCAACTTTGGCCCTGATATGGTTCTTTCAACTTTAAGCCATTGTAAGTGTTAAAATCAGCTATAGGGCAGAGAAATCCCAAATAGATTATTAGTTTCTCTGGGATACCTTTTTAGACCCCACTACAAAGATTCAATCAAATAATCTAATCTTTCCCCAATCTCCCCTTACTTTTTCCATTTCCTTTGCTTCCCAGAATTCTTTTTTTTTCTTTCTGATCTCCTCACCCATTGTTTTGCCTATTCTCCCTTCTACCTTGCTGGGCTTTCATGCCCAGGCCACACCTTTCCCCCTGATTCTTTTTTGCCTATACCCAAGCTCTTCCTCTATTTCCTTTTCCATCCTAGCCAGATCTTCCTGAGGTCCCACCTTTCTATATTCCCCTTCTCTCCCCAAAACCAGCCCTTGTTACTAAAGTTCCATCCCCCTCAACCCCTTTTCCTCACCAAGTCCTTCCCATTCTGGTCCCCTTTATTCCTCCTCTCTTTTGGAACCTAATCCAGTCTCTCTATACACCCCTTATACTGTCTCTCCTATTCCTCTCCCACCTTCTCCTAATTGCTCCTGTCTCCACCCAGATTTTAGATTTAGTAGTAGTGGATAAAGATTCCTCTAAAGATATGTTTCCTCTCAGAGAAGCAAGCACACTTGACTGAAGGAACAATATGGAAATGCTAAGGTAACACATCCCTTTTAGTCCCACTAATATCAATATCTGATGCAGAGATACTCCCAAATATGATGACCAATCAGCTATGGTTTATGTAAGGTATTTTTGGAGGTTTTAATCTGGTGTATAACTTACTCTCTGAAGGAGAAAGACAGACAATTTGTGAGGCCACCAATAATCCTAGGAATGAAAATGAGAAACAGTGGCCATCAGAGGACCTATAATGAGACCCCCCCCAAACCCTGAGGACCATGTGAGTTTATGTGATACCAGGAAAACTTTGCTCAAAGGAATGGTGGACTGGCTCACAGGCCCAGAAAATTGGAATAAATTTAATGTATTAGTCAAGAGGATAATGTACCTTCTAACCAGTTTTATGATTGAGTATACAGAGGAGCTAAGTAATATTCAGAATAGTAGAGCCCAGTAATCATGTCTACTACAAGGAAGAAGGAAGAAGAACAAGAACAAGAAGGAAGAAGAGGAGGTGGGGGGAAAGGAGGAGGAAGAGGAGGGGGGAAAGAAGAAACAGAAGGAGAAAAAGAAGAGAGGAAGGACACTCACTGAAATCTGGCTCTCTCCTTATGACCCAGCCTCTCTGGCCTCAATTCCCAGCAATGGTTGTACTTTCACTCACTCCCCTCCCCCACATGCATAAGGTGAAGGAGTTGGAACCCTTTTGCTCCCTACTGCCATTTCTAGGTTCTCCTACTATCACCAGCATTCAGTAACCCCTCCTTTAAGAATCACTCAATCCCTATCTACCACCCAATGAAGATTATGTTATCTGTTCTCTACTAACTTTTAAAACATCCCTCTTCTCTTTTCAATGAGTTCAGTGCCTAGTTCACAGGCTTTCCTCCCAAATTCCTGTTCTAATACTAAGGGATTTCAATATACATGTTGAAACTCTCAAGTATTCTCAACTCATAAATAATAGATAAACAAGGGAAGAAAAGAAAATAAAAAGAAGGAAAGCTGGAGGAAGAAGGAAAATGTCAGAAGGTAGTGATAAAAGAAAAAAACTATGAAAGGAAGAAACAAAATAAAAGAAAAGGAGAAAGATGAAAAAAGAAAAAAAAGAAAGGAAGAGAAGGGGGAAAGGAACTATACAGGGATTAGGAGGAAAAGAAGAAAAAAGAAAAGGAGGAGGGAAATAAGAGATCTGAGGCATCCAGTTCCACCTAGAAAGAAGTGACTTCAGGAGAGGCAGGTATCATGTAAGGAAAAACCATTAATGAGGTGCTGAAGAATACATCCTGGCCCTAATTATAAAGCTTACCAGACACTAGTAATTGCAGAAAAAATCATCAAGAGAGATTTTCTAACACAAATCCAGGTCATTACAAAATAATATTTAAGTAAATTTGCATATAAAAAGAAGTGGATATTTTTTGCCATCTGGGACCCTTTTTTCTTCCCTGTGGTGTGTGATAGTAGGGAATTGGTTCACAGCTTCCCAGTAATTTGGGATCTTTGAAATATTGGCATAAACTTATCTCACAATGGCTAGCCTGAGTTAAAGGTGTGAGAACTTAAGGCAACTTTCCAAAGTAGTATCAAAACAACTAAAAACTGCTTTTAGGTAGGTTGTAGACAAGCACCACAGGGTTGGCTATGTTGTAGCTATTAGTGAGGACTGAACAAGGACTTAGGATGAAAGAGTGGAAATACATGAGGATTACTGCTGCCCCTGCCATTTCTTTCTGAAAAAAGAAGGGAGATGAATGAACCATGACATAAGATAATGACCACAGAATCTATGTTCCAGCGGTATATTCCCACCTGAAAATGTTTTAATGACAAATAGAGATGAATAAGGTCAAAAGCTTTATTTGATATTGGATAGGTGGTACAGCAAAGGGGTCAGGGCTCTCTTTGGGGAAATCCCTTGTGATTGAATAGATTTTTGACAAGAAATAATATTATTAAGTGAGGCAATGGATACAGCATATATGGTACTGCTATTAAGTGCATTTATCTAACACTATGAGACAGGGTTACTCTACTGTCATTTCTATAATATCTGATTTACAAATGATAAGAGAAGTTTATATTCTTTTTTCCAGTGATTGCTCTTTCACTTTGGGTTTGCAACAGTAAAAACTAAACTGCTTACAATAAAGTTTTACACTTCGTTATTGATTGTAAGGAAAAGCCAGTTCCGAATTTGGAGAGTTTTTATAATATAGGAAAGGAACTACACTTGGGGCATGTGTCCGGGAATATCATGGCAAATTATCTTCAAAATGGAAAAAAAGATACATATTCTAAAATAAATAACTTGGAATTTCGAGTATATAAAGACAAACTGAATTGGACAAATAAGCAATTGTTTGGTGAATTCAGACTATGTAGAGCACTGTTGATCTTATTTCTTTACTACTTAGTTCAGATATTAACTATCTCTTTCCAGGATTATGAAGAAGACTATTATCTTGTCATCAGGCTTCCAATGTGTAGGAATCCTCCTCAGATAGATAGATAGACAGACAGACAGACAGACAGACAGACAGACAAACAGACAGACAGATAGATAGATAGATAGATAGATAGATAGATAGATAGATAGATTGATTGATTGATAGATAGATAGGTGGGCAGATAGGTAGGTAGAGAAAAACAGAGGAAGAAATGGGGGAAATGAAAAAAGAAGGAAAAAAGGAAGAGAAAGAAAAAATGGCCAAAAAGGAAGAAAATATGAAAAGAGAAGGAAGTGAAAGGAAAGATGAGAAAAGGAAAAGAAGGGAATATATATATGCACATATATGTGTGGTTATAGGCACATATATGTATAAATTATAAAAACAATATTCCTGTATATATGTATACATACACATACATACATTTCTATATATTTATTGTGGTATTAATATAGAGGTTAGATCATGTGACTTTTCAAACCTTACTGGCTCCTCTAATATAGAAAAATAAACAAATAAATAAGTCCTACACCCCTTCCCCCCAAAATTCCAAACTTCCTGTATTTAAGGCTCACTACAATTTGGCTTCTATTTACCTTTCTGGATTCATTTCATGTCATTCTCCTTTACCAAAGGGTCATGCTTCAAGAAAAAATAAATCGCTAGCCTTTTCCAAATCTTTCCTTCCACTCTCACACTGTGGTTCAGTCACACATTCCATCCTTTACACCTGGAAAAGATTTCTCATACATCTATGTAATTTGAAACTCTTTGTTCCCTTTAAGGTCCAGCTCATGTGGCACACTTTTCATGACAGCTTCCTTTATGCTCATCAGACGGAAGGAATCTCTATCTGCTCAAGCCACTCAGATTTTTAAGAGATATTTAATAGATATTTCATCATATTTTGACTTGTATAAGTTTATAGGCATGCCACATAGTCAACAAGCATTTATTAAGTATGCACTATGTTCCAGACATCGTTCTAAAAGCCAGGGATTAAAATAAAGGCAAAACCAGTCTCTATCCTCAAGAAGGATACATTCTCTTGTAGAAGAAAAATATAAAGTACTTTACACATAAAATATAAATGGAGACAGATACAAGGTGACATTAGAGAGGAAGTCATAAGCAGTTGTGGGACCAGGAAAGGTTTTCTGCAAAATGTGAGACTTAACCCAAATCTTGAAGAGAGGTAGGGAAACCATGACACTGGAACACGATTTTTCATCTTATTAACTCTAGTTTCAACAACAGAGAGTTGGACAAAGTTAGCACTTAATGAATTGAGTTGAATTGATTTGATTTGAATCAAATCGAATTTCTCAATAAAAGGGAGGGAATCAAGTGCTAATTAGGACAACTCTGCTTGGGGTTCTAGCTCAGGATGTTGAAATTCAGAAAGTGCCAAACATATTAGCATTCCTTCTGCTATGAAGAAAAAAATGAACTTTGCACCATTTTTAGCAAGAATATTTAGTTAAAATAGGGAGCTAGTAGGCATCATACTTCTTCCCCACGTACAGCCACTTCATCCCAAGTAAGTTTTGCACATGTCCATTTTCACTTCACTTTCTTGCCACAGATGTTTCTTAAATGGTTTAGTGACCTTTCAAGCTCAATGTTTCCCCTAACAGGGTAAGGGTAAAGCATCAACTTCTGCCAATTGAATTGACACAGGCATAAAATTCCACTAAAGAAGGCGATGAAATGTGGCATAGTAGATAGCTATACTTAAGAGTCAATCAATCAATAAGCATTTTTCAAACATGGCCCAGACACTGTACTAAGCACTAGAGATGAAAAGAAAGGCAAAAGACATCATCTTCTCTTGAGAAGTTTGCAGTTTATAAGGGAGACAACAAGAAAATAGCTATGTACAAATTAGCTATATACAGGATGAAATGCTGATACCCAAAAGAGGGGAGGTGCTGGTATCAAAAGGCAATCAGGGAAAGCTTCTCATAGGAGGTGGGAATTTAACTGGGCATAAAAGGAATCCAGGGAAACCATGAAAGTCAAGAAGGAGAATATTTCAAGCATGGGATAAAAGTAATGAAAATGCCTAGTGTTCTTGCTTGTGCAGGATGGAGAGTAAGGTATAAAAAGCCTGGGAAGGTAGAATTTTAATTGGGAATGAAAGGAGAAGAACCAGTATAGAATACATTTATGGATGATAACAAGATTCTGTGTATTGCCACCATCATGTGTAATTGAGATTAAGTGGAGAAGGAGGTTATGTGAAATGAGAAATATGAAGTACTGTACTCTGAGTTAAGAATATTTGAGCATTTCAATGAGAGTCATCCTCTACCTCGATGTAGTCCTTTCTTTCCTCCTTCCAAATATCCCTTTTCTCCTCCTTCTTTCTGTTCTTCCATAGAGTCGTATACTTGGAATTTTTTGCTTTCAATAGCTTACACCGAGTGCATGGGCACACACACACACACACACACACACACACACAAATCCTTTGACATTTCTCTTCCTATTATGAGCACAGTCAGAGTTTGTGAGTTCCTGCTAATTTAGAGAACTTCCCACTGGATAGAAATGCATAGACATGGCCTACTTCTAGAAGACTAAGTAGATTCAGTCTTAGCTAGTTCCCCTGTCTTGGCCAATTTCTCATCATCAAGGAACCTTTTCCTACCCCAAAGGCTTCCCAATTCATCTTTTCATTGGATCTACCTAATTTCAAGTTAGTTCCACTCAAAACTAACCCATTTGGGCCCTGACCTTCTAGAATCTGTAAAGATTGAAAGCCATCAATGACCAGTCCCATTGCTAGAGCAAATCACTAGAAAGTAATTTCGACTCTATGCACTGGAGTCGAAGGCAAACCTATTTTCCCATCAGCAGCATCCCTCTGCCTTGCAGATCTTTTTCAGCTAAGTAGAGGTAGCATATCTCTTTCTAGGGGAATGAAAGGAATAGAAATCACAGCTTAAATTTGAATAGTATTTTATGAGTTAATAAAAAAAATATGTATCACTCAAGAGAAGAGGTAGCATGGAGTAACAGAGCACTGGATTTGCAACTGGGAAGTGCCAGATTCTATATAATTAGAATTTTGCTCCCCAGAACTCTCTCAGTTTCCCATGCTCCTTCTCACATTAGGTGCTAATGTAGGGAAGATATATTTTTGTATAGCTCCTCCCTCTGGTTCCCTTCTCCTGGAAACTTGGCTGGTGAAGTTGGGTGAGAGTCTGGCAGGAGAATTTTAGCCACATTTTTTTTTACTTAGGCTTTCTAATTTTGTTCCATTTCTTCTACTTCAAGTAATTATTAATAAACTTTATAAAATATAATACTTGGAGTTATTGGATATTAATATAAATTTAACATTTTAAATCCCACCTCAGACATTTACTAGCTATATTTTCTTGGATGTCACTTAACCTTTTTGCATCTCAGTTGTTTTTTTTTTAACATGCAAAATGAGGAGATTGCATCCAATGACCTTTCCTCCTTTCATACACACCAATTTTCCAATGTCTTGACTCAAAAAGTATCCCAAAGCTGAGCACTATATTCCATCTGTGGTCTATTTGGGGCAGACAGTGGACATTTGAATAACCTCCTCTATCATATTAGATATGTGCTTACTGTAGGCCAGTGGTGTCATATTCAAAAGGAAATGAAGGTCTCTGAACCCTACATAAGTGTGTCTATATGCCACACATTAACATAAAAACTTGAATTAGGATGATCAATTTTATTGTTTATTCCTATTGTTAACATTTACCAATTACATTTTAATCTTGGGCACTTGAGACTTTTGAGGGACTTACTTTCATGGGGAGCCATTGAATGCAATCCTCTTTCTAAAATTACATCACCCATGGAACAGATATTAGAACTCAAATGTCATTCCAATTCAGTCCAAATGAACAGTAGCATTTGTAGCTAGCATTTATAAATAGTTTTAAGGATTGCAAAGTGCTTCACATATATTATCTCAATCTGATCTACACCATAAACTGGTGAAATAGGTGATACTATTATCCTCATTTTACATATAAGAAAACAGTAAATCAGAGAGGTTAAGTGACTTATCTACTGACATGTAGCTAGTAAATATCAGAAGCAAGATTCAAATTCAGGTGTTATGGACTCCAAAGCTTTGTCTACAGTCATACCTAGCTACCAATTTATGTATGCCATTCCCACAGAACAATTTCCCCTCTCCCACGGGCTGTGCTTTCCAGGGGTCTTCAAACACTTCCCATCACTACTGTTTTATGGGCTCAGAAACAGTAGTCCTTTTGAGCTAGAAATCTTTCCACCTCACTTTTTCTGAACAATGGGGAATGATTTAACGATGTTCACAGCCTTTTGTATCCATCAAAAATAGGACCCTCATCTCAGAAAGTCAAGAATACAAAAAAAAAAAAAGCCAAGAGGTAGAATGTTATAATAGAATCTATATGAGCACTAGGATCAGAAGACAGAGGTTCCAATGTAGAGGTTCTGTCATTTATTACTTGCATGACCCTGGGCAATTTCCCTCTATTGCACTTAATCAGTCAGTCAATCATTCATTTATCAATTACTGACCATAGAGTATACAGATACAAAGAAAGACAATGCAGATGATCCCCGGAAGTATCCTTTTTTTGCGAGATACTTTATTTGACCAATTATATGTAATAATTTTCAACATATATTTCCTGATATGATGAAATCCAAATTGTCTCCCTCCCTCCCTTCCCCCCTCCCTCTTGGAGATGGTAAGCAATTTGATCTGGGTTATACAATTATTATGCAAAACATACTTCTATATTGATCATTATTGTAAGAGTACACTCATAAACAACCAAAACCCTAAAACAAAAAGCATAAACAAACTAATATGAAAAATAATGTGCTTTGATCTGCATTCCAACTCCAACAATTCTTTCTCTGGAAGTAGATAGCATTTTTTGTCATAAGTCCTTCAGAATTGCACTGAATAAATTTATAGCTGAGGGTGGCTAATTTTTCATGTTACTGTTACTATGTACAATGTTCTTCTGGTCCAGTGATATTTTTCTAATCTAAGTTTTAGGAGACTCTATCAGAAATACCATTAAGTAATCATTCCATCAGCCTTAGGGACTTCCTCAGTGCTCATCTTTCTGGTGTTTCTTCCTAAGTTCTCCTTACAAAGAATACTTTTTTTTTTCCAGAGCATCACTTCACAGCAGAGGAGAGGATCCATGATTCTTCTATGGTCTCAAAGTTTGGAGCCAACAATATAAATTGAAAAACAAAGCAATGGTTTTAGTATTAGAGAAGTGGGTGGTGCATAGTAGAAATAAGACACAGTTCTTGTCATCATGAAACTTACAAAATAGTAGGAAGATATATATCCAATTCAATATAGCTACCATTTTACAAAATATCCATTTTAAGCTTTTCAGGGTGAAAAATTTAGGGTTAGGCAGGGTTAGGGTTAGGGCTACTTTTGGTGTCCACCTCTCACCCAACTCTCACCTGTGGTTCTACCATTATCTCAGCAAATGGGCTCAGGTAGGTTAAGGATAATTGACAGGCCCCCAAACCCATTGGTAAGTAAGGGGAATGTCTACCTCAAGCATGTGAAGACTTTCTCCCAGTAGACATGGTAGAGAAGAACAACTCATTTTAAATGCCATGAATGCACCTGAAGCAGGTGCTTTAAAGCATTTAGAGTTTAGTAAAATGTAAAAGATCCCAAAGTCATTCACTGCATCCTCTGCCATCTCTAGTCATGCTGACTTTTGTCTTGCCTCTGGACTTCAAGGAATATGGAAGAGAAAGTGAGACCAATGACTTAGTGCAACTTTGCATCATTTAAATACAATCCGTGCTCAAGCTAAGACATTACTTGCTATGTCACCAGTCCTCTTTGAAAACAAAGGACAAATATCAGTAACAACTTTAATTAGAATACTCTTGGATATGGGAAGATACAGTATTTAGAGGAAGTACAGTTGACCCATAAGCAGCTTATAGCTTTCTAAGGGGATGTGACAAGAAAGAAAATAATATCATTCTCAATCTCATGAGCACTTTAAACTCAGGGATTCCCCAAGTCATCCAATATATTCTTACACTAAGTTCCATTTATCACTTCATCATCTGGGTCATCCAATAATACATATACAACATTTCAGAGATCAATAGATCCTCAAAAGACCATTTATTCAAGTCTATAACTATACAGGAATCCCTGTCTATAACATTATTGACTAGTTATTCAGCTGATCACAGGACATCTTATATTACTAAAACTTAAGACAATCCATGTTTATCTCTGCCTAAGAATCTCCAATAACTTCCTCTTGCCTCTAGGATAAAATATAAACTCTTTTGTTGCTACTTGAAACCCAGCCCAAAACAGCTCTAGAATGGTTTTCTAGGCTTATTTTTTTGCAATATGATTCCATGCCTATCTCTTAACTTTTACCTCTTAAAATTTCAAAATCTTTCCAAAATGTACCCTAAAAATCACCTCCTCTAGGTAGAAGAATAGTATTCCTAATCCTTTCCTGAATACCTTAACCCATCTCCATCTTACTTTGTATTTATCTTGCATTATTTTCTCAATAATCAAGCAATTTTAAACTGTGACAGTTTCCTCCACCAGGTACTGAGAATACAAAGACAAAATAAAACTGTCTCTATTCTTAAAGAGGCTACATTTGCTTGTTTAGAGTATATATTTATTTATCTGTGTACATATTGTTTCCCTCAATAGAATATAAGCTCCTTGAGGTCAGGTCAGGAATATGTTTTGGTTTTTGTTCTTTCATGCCCAGTGCCTGGTACATAGTAGATACTTAATAAATGTTGAATTCCATCTGGTGCAGGTCATAATCATCTCATGTCTAAACTATTGTAATAGGTTTGTGGATTAACTCCCTTGTTCAAGTCTCTTCCTTCTCTAGTCCATCCTCTATCCAAAGGATTTTAAGTAAAAATCTGACCACATAATTTCCATTCTCAGCTCCATTGATCCCCTCTTCCATGAACAAATATATAATTATCTGTTTGACTTTTAAAGACCATCACAATTTGCTCCCTTCTTGTCTTTATAATCTTCTTTCATTTCGCTCCCTCCATATAGTCTGTGGATCCAGTGGCAGGTCTTCCTTCCTCATGGGCTTCATGCCTTCTTTACAGGCTTTGCCCTATATCCAGTAGGTTTTCTTTCTTTACCCTTGACAACGGACTTCTCAGGCTTCTTTCAAGACTCAGTTCATATCTCTTGCATTGCAAGAGATCTTTCCCATGCCATCTCCACTCTTACACCCATCACCCACCATCCATCATGAGTGCCTGCCCTCCAAGATGTACTTTATAGGTATAGTTGTTTTCACTATGCCTCCAACTTTGGACTGTGAGCTTCTTGGGGACAGGGATTGTGTTTTTACCTTCCTTTGTAGCCCCAGCACTTAGCACACTGCCTGTTTTATTCATCACTTAATAAATACTTGTTGACTGACTGTCTGCCTCAGTTCTTATAGCCAGCACTTGATAAAGCTGACACCAGATCCCATGTTCTCTGACTCCTAGCCTTGGACTCCTTTCTCATAGGAGAAGTGAATATTTCCTTAAACTTTTGTCTTATTCCAGTTCATTTTTAAAAATTTGTTTAGGAGAGAGTGCTCAAGATATTGAGGGGTCTATCGCTGTAATACAACCCCTATCATTTCCCCTATATTGATCAATGCTTTATTGGCTCTGCTTGGTTTTATTTAAATAGGCCAGCAATGACTAATAGCAGGGGACTGTTAAATTGCTTTACTGATGAGTGCAGGTGGAGAAGCCTCTTAGAGTGAAAGGAACCAGGGATATCACAGCACCACTTAACTGATTAAAATGACCCAGCAATTCATTTAAATAAGGAACCAATCACTAGAGTTGCTATAGCTCTGTTGTCGATCTTTACCATTCATGTAATTTAATAAAATTGAATTTCATTGTGAGGGTGGACAAGGGCTGCTCTTGGCTGAGAAGCATCTGTGAAAAGTATACCTACTAATTATTTGGGAATTTTTCTGCAGAACACTCCCAATTTAACAAAAGCCCAAGCTGGTTTCTCTTTTATTAAAAAATGAATCCCAGACAGCAGGAATAAAAGTGGAATTTAAATACAATTAGCTGTAGAAATTATCTGAAGGAAACGTGAACTCTTGTTTCTTGACATCTCAGAAATAATGAGGGCGAGCATTAGAGGAAGCCTCTTAACTGCACTGATGTTAAGCCCACTGGATGGGGTTTTATAGTAGAAAGAACACTGGATTTGAAGTCAGAGTACTTGAGTCAAAATTCTTTCTCTCTTGTTTGCTACCTATATGACCTTGGGCAAGTCACTTAATCTCAATGGACCTTACTTTTTTGCAATATGAGGGTTGGACTAGAGAGCTTTTTCTTACCTATAAATTCTATGATCCTATATGGCTATAGTCACCTATCTAGGAATGCTCTGGTTTAGCAAGCAGAAGACTCCAAGTTAGATAAGGTAGTTGGACTCCCAGTCTGTTATTGTCTTTGATTTCTGAAACACTAACTAGGTTTTACAAAATGCAATTAGACATAAGAGTTTTCAGAGATTCATAATTGAAACAGAGAAGTTTTCACCCAGAGAAACTATCCCCTGGCTAGATGTGTCTGACATTTCCACCCTACTCCTGGCTTGGAGCCATGGGAATTGGTCTCTTAATGTGAAGATATTAATTGGTTCTTGGCCAGGTCTACACACACGCCTTGGAGGACTGAGGCAATTATCCAGATAAGTCAAGCACAAAGGATACACATGCCTCAATGATCCAAATATTTGAGTTGACAGTGTTACTGACTTGAATCACCCAGATAATTGCTCCACTTCTCCATTTCACTTTGTGTGATCAGACCTGACCTTCCTGCTCATCCTGCCACATTTATGATCTCCCCTGACAGCTCTGTGCCTTTTCTGACAAGTACCTCATCTTTTACGGGAAAAATAGGAAGGCAGTGATGTCTTTTGACTTCCTTCCCAAAACTAGGTTCTGAGGTAGAAATCCCTGGTGAATTCCATGAGTTAGAAGTCCTTCTATGTGACTTTATACAATGCCTTAGTGGTCATTTTAGCTGATGTCCACTATAGGACAATATTATAAATAGCAAATTATTCCCCACCCTTTAGAGACATGGCAACTTGTTCATTTACATAGGATCAATTGGAGCTACTATTGTCTTCAACTTTATACTTCTTTTGAATTATGAATTCATCAATGTGAATACTCCATTTGTCCTCCTTCCTGCTTTTACAGATAGTGATGATCTATCCATACCTTCCCAAATTGCATGATTCTCCTCCATATTCTTCCATAAAGGATATAACCGAAGTCCTAGATGCCTTCCTCTTGTATTTTCTAATTTGAAGGCTACTATCACAATACCTAGTCTATCTGCATTTTATGTCTTAAGCTTCTTATTCTGAACTGTCCACTGCTCAAATGATTCAAGTCTCAAGTAAGAACCCCTATACATTCTCTTGAATGCAAGTCATCATTGGCAATACAAGAGTCTGCTTCTAACTACCATGTGTCTTTGCACTACTCTTTTGGTTACTTGTAATTTTAATTCTTCCAAGGAGATAGAATTCCATGACTTACAGCCATGTACTTTTTAGGTCATATTGTCTAGAACCTTTAATGATATATTTAACTAAACAAATTGATAAGCCTTTTTATATGCCAGACTATATTCTATGTGTTTGGGATACAGAGCTAAAATAAACAGTTCTTGCCCTCAACGAGCTTACATCCTAATAGGTAAGATTGCATACAAATATATATATATATAGACATATATAGATATATATATATATACATATATCAGATTCCACATATTTATTAATCTGAACACTGCTTTTATGAAGCTAATCTTAAAATGTGGCCATTTTCCCCTTAGTAAATCCCTCTGGATTGTCTTTTTTTGATCAATATAAAATTTTAAGTCACATTTCAGGAAATTTGGTTAAGATTATAGTATAAAGGTTTCACAAGAGCCATGATCTAAAGCACAAGTTCAAATAACGATCAAGAGATCCAAAAAGAAACAGAAAACTCATTTTAGGACTATGCAAAATCCTTCTACAAGGAAAGTCAACAGAAACACAGGAAAACAAATCAAAAGTCTGTCTGTACTCTGACCAGAGATAATTTAAGGACACCTAAAAACTTCAGTGACATGTTCCCAGGAAGCAAGAAGCTTGGAGTACTCATAAAATCCAGGAAGATCAGAAAGTCACAATCTCTGATCATGGATAAGGGCTAAAGCTGATCTGAGGTGATCCTGAAGGATGAGAGGACTCCACATGATTCAGGAGGATTTAAAACCTGCTGGGACTCTGAGTAGAGTCACATCAGAGAAAGTAGATATCTACAGCAGGCATCTAAGAAATCAAGATCAGGACCAAACAGGACCTGAATACTGCCAGACCCTGGCACAAAGTTTCAAACCAGAAACTGGGGCTAGAAATAGGAAATAAACAGAAGAGTACATTGAATATTTAAAGAAACATAATTGAAATAGTCAAGATGGGAATCAGAAAAAAAGAGTAATTCCACAGTAATGACAAGTGGAGTCTCATAGGAAAAGAATTATCTTGTAACAAGAACTATAAGAGTACCAAGAAGAAATAAAACAAGAGATAAAACTAAAAACTATGAATTAAATAGGAAATGCTTGTGAAAACTTTTGAAGAAAAATAAATATAATCACATGGAAAACATTGTCCAAAGGGGTAGTCTCTCTAAAAATGAGAATAAATAAAAACAAGACTCAGTGTTTCCTTGAGATAATTGTAAATATTAGAACAAAATCAAAAGATTGAAAATAAGAATTGAAAAAGAAACCATACTCATTATCCAAAGGAATTTACCTGGAAAACAAATAAAGAGATATTTAAATCAACAAACTTTCTAAAAGCCAAGATGAAATGGGCAGCCTGAATACCATAATTTCAGACATCATAAGGGAAAGATCTATTAGTTATATTAGGTGTACAGCATTGTAAGGTATAGATCTATTAAAACTAGAGAACAATAAAATAGAAAAGAATCTGTCAACTTAAAGTCCAAAATTAACACAACCAGCAATATCATAGTCAAAATTCAAAGCTTCCAATTTAAAGCAAAAGTACTTCAAGAAGCCAGAAAGAAAGGATTTAAATCCCAATTAATTATAATCAGGATCACAAAAGGCTGTGACATAACTATCATAAAGGAAACCCAATCTTAGAATATGATATTCAAAAGGGAAAATGTAAAGGCCTGTAAACAAGAACAATCTACACTGAAAGATTAAGGGTAATCCTAGGAGAGAAGAAATATATTTTTATATAAAAAAGAAAATATTTTCATCTATCTTTCACTAAAAGACCAGAATGGAATGGGACCTTTGAAATACAAATACAGGAGAGAAGAGAAACCTAGAAAGGTAAGTAAGCATATTTAAGATAAATGTATTCTTTTCAGAACTGGTTAAATATAAAGGAGAAATTAACAAAAAAGAATTTAAGAACATGAGTAGAACTTTTGAAAATAGAGATATGTTAGGTCTCTGGTGGTTACTAATTGGGAATTGGCAAGATGGTATATATTTCTCAGTTGTTTGTGGCACCTTTAAAAAGACTGTACATGCCTCACAATGTATATTTTGTGTTATGTGTATATATGTTACTTATGTGAATGTATATAGGTATATGTTCATATACATATATCTAGATAGATAGATAGCTATAGAGAGATATTCTTTATCTCTAAAATAAAGGGTTTACTTAGATGGTTTATGAAGCCTACTTCAGGTCTAGATTCATAGAGAATACTTTAAATGCCTCCGTTTCATGAATGCCCACTTTAAAAATTGATGATTATACTAATTTATATTGTCATCATGCATTTTTAAGTGCCTACTATCTGCCAAGCACTGCATTAAGTACTAGAAATACAAAAAGAAGCAAAAGCCAGTATCTTCCCTCAAGGAAATTATTCTCTAATTGGTGAGAGAAAAAAATAAACATGTACAAATAAGTTATCTATAAATAAATAGGAAACAATGAAGGGAAGGAAGGTGGTAAAATTAAAAGGGGTTGAGAAAGGTCTTGGATAGACTAGGATTTTAGTTGAGACTTAAAGGGATCCAAGATGGCAAAAAATTAGAAAATGAGCTGGTGTCCATTAATTGGGGAATGACTGAGCAAAATGTGGGATGGGATGGTGATGGAATAATGAACTGGAGGATTTCTATGTGAATTGGAAAGACTTCCAGGAATTGATGCAGATTGAAAGGAGCTGAACCAGAAGAACTTTGTACAAGGAGACTGATACATTATGGCACAATCAAATGTAATAGACTTTTCTACTAGCAGCAATGCTATGATCCGGGACAATCCAGAGGAACTTATGAGAAAGAACCCTATCCACATCCAGAGAAAGAATTTTGGGAGTAGAAATGCAAAAGAAAAACATATAATCAATCAAGTGGTTCATTGGGGATATGAGTGGGTTTTGGATTTAAAAGATCTTCCTACTGCAAATATGAACAATATGGAAATAGGTTTTGAACAATGATACATGTATAACCCAGGAGAACTGCTTGTCAGCTCTGGGAGGGAGGCAGAAAGAGAAGTGGGGAAAATTATAAATCATATAACCATGAAAAAATATTCTAAATAAATAAATAAATTTTAAAGAATAAAATAAAAATATAATAAAGGGATCCAAGAAAGTCAATAAATGGAGAACGGGGGCGGGGTTGCAGGTGTGAAGGATAAGCAAAGAAAATATCTGGAGCTAAGAGAGAGTATCTTAGTCATGGAACCACAAGGAGTTCAGTGTGACTGGATCACAGCATGGAGGAGGAACAGTGTAATGTATAAGACTAGAAAGGTAAGAGGAGGCTGATTGTGAAGGGCTTTGAACACCAAACAGAAGATTTTGTATTTGATCATGGAGCAATAGGAAGCTACTGGAGTTTATTGAGTTGGGCAGTGACAAGGTCACATCTGTGATTTAGGAAAATAATTTTGATTGCTAATTAAGAGTTCATTAGAGTGGGGAGAAATTAAGGTAGGAAGACCCAGCAGAGATTACAACAGTGATGGAAGTGTCAGAGTAGAGAAAAGGGTGCATTTGAAAGACTTTGCAATGGTGAAATCAGCAGAACTTGGCAACAGATTAATTTTGGGGGTGAGTGAGGAGTCAAAGATGACCTCTAGGTTCTGAGTCAGAGGGAATGGGAAGATAATTTGCCTTCTACAGGTGATGGTAGGAGGTGGAGAAGGTTTAGGGGGAAAGGTAATGAATTCAGTTTATCTACAGAGTATGCTACTTTAGTTTTTATCATAAGCAACATTGCTCTTTGGAGCAAATTATTCCATCCACTTCTGTAATTCTGGTGGGTGCAGAGTAGTTTTGTTTTATCTGAATTTCTTTTCCTTTATATTTGAATGACTTTTTTCCCCTGATCTCTTGAAGATTGTTTAAATTTAGAACTTTTCATTTTAACTATTATATGTTTTGGAATTTGAAGCATAATTTTATTTGTTTTGTTTTTTCCTTCTGGAGACAGTCTGCAGATTCTTTAAATTAGAATTTGTTTTCTGTGCTCAAAAGTTATGGGATTATTTGAGGGGTGGGTGATATACTTTCTTGTATTTTACTCTTTTTTTCTTGTTTACATCTGTTTTATTCTTTGATTTAATTGATTAACTTAATTCAGAGTCCAGGTAACCTTCATTCATACATAAATGAGGAAACTGAGTCCAGGAAAAAGAAGGCTTTCTTTTTACACCCAGAGGACACATAGTGGCACTTGAGCCTAGAGTTTGCATCTTCTGGCTCTAGTTCAGTACTCTGAATAATATGCTATTAGGTTAGGCCACCCAGTAAAAATTTTTCATGGGCCAGGAAAGATTGATACTTAGATGTTGATGTTGATGATGATGATGATGTTGATATTGTTGGTTATGATGGTGTTGAGGATAATGATTGAATTTGGAGTTGGAGGTTTTCCTTACATTTGAACCTTTCTGACCCTTCCCACTGTAATGATTAAAATTTTCTTGGAGATTGTCTCCAACCTCTTTCACCCTTCCACTGTATTGGTCTTCTTTCCTCCTCTCCCCATGCACTTCTTTATGAAATATAAAATTACCCCCATTTATTTATTTTCCCATTTCTCTTAGTATTGTCCTCTTTTTTAATCCTAGTTTATATATATATATATATACATATATATACATATATACATACATATATATCTATTGACATGTCATCCTATACATTTTGTCACTGTTCCCTCAAAGTGATTATACTAACATTTTTTAAGAATTATCAATATCATATTTTCTTATAGGAATACAAATTATTTGAACTTATTGGGTCCTATAAAAAAGGATATTTTGTCTGTTTTTTCCCTTTCTTAATTACCTTATGGTGATTCTCTTGAGTTCTGTGTTTGGACATCAAATATTCTGTTTAAGTTAGGTCTTTTCTTTAGGAATGCTTGGAAGTCTTCTATTTTATTAAATAACCATACTTTCCCCAGCAACAATATAGTCAATTTTCTTGGGTAGTTGATTCTTGGTTGTAGACTCAGTTCCCTTGCTTTCCAGAATATCATATTCCATGCCTTATGGTCCTTCAGTGTGGATGCAGCCAGGTCCTGTCTTATCCTAACTGTGGTTCCACGATAGCTGAATGGTTTCTTCTTAGCAGTTTGTTGTATCTTTTCCTTGGTCTGGTAGTTCTTGAATTTGGCTATAACATTCCTGGGCATTATCAACTGGGGGTTAAAGGCAGGAGGTGATCTGTGGATTCCTTCAATCTCCACTTTTCCTTCTTGTTTGAGGATGTTGGAACAATTTTCTTGGATAATTTCCATTAGAATGATGCCCAGGCTTTTTTCTTTTGTCATGATTTTTCAGTATGCCATTAACTCTTAAATTGTCTCTCCTGGATTTATCTTCCAGGTCTGTAATTTTATCAATGAGATATTTCATATTTTCCTCAATTTTTTTCACTTTTGCTTTTGTTTCATAGACTCTTGCTGCCTTGTGAAGTCATTTGCTTCTAGTTGTTGGATTCTAATTTTTAAAGACTGAATTTCCTCCCTGATTTTCTTAGTCATCTTTCTCCTTCTGGTCTATTTTCCTTTGTAGGTCATCTTTCACTTTCTTTGCCTTGTTTTCAAGCTGATCAATTCTGGCTTTCAAGACACTATTTTCTTGTTTTAGTTCATGTGCTTCTGTTTCCAGATGACTTATTTTGCTTTTTAAATTCCTTTCCCAATTGTCTTCAGCCTCTCTTAATTGTTTTTTGAATTGTGTTTTGAGTTCTTTCAAAGACTATAGCCAATTCACTGGGGTTTCTGTGTTTTTGCTTGGTGTTCCTTGGTCTTCCTTTGTTCCATTTTCTCTTTGTTCATTACCTGGATAGAAGCTGTTGATTGCAATTTCCTTTTTTTTTTCTCTTTTTCTGTTGTTTACTCACATATTTTCCTTCTTTGCCCCCTGTCATTGGCTGTAATCTTGCTCCTCTGATTATTTGCTGGATTTGCTGGTTTGGGTTATTCTGTCCTGAAGAGGTTTCTTCTCTGCTCTGCTGACTGACTACATTAGATTTATGGAGTATTAATGAACCCTGAGGTAAGATCTTCCCCAGCTGGCAGCAGAAACTGAAGGTGTAGAGGCTGAAGTGAGCTGGGCTTCCCATCCTGTTATCATGGTACTCTGTAGTGCTTATAGCCTTTACCCTAGGATCCCAGTCAGCCAGATTCTTACTTTGGTTCTCAGCACAGTCTGTGTGGGAAAGGTGTTGGAAATTCCAGCATTTTACTCTTCAGGTTTTCTAACATATTATTCTGGGATTCAGTAATTCTTAAATTGACCTTATACAATCTGTCTTTGAGATCAGTATGGGTTAGTTGTATAATGATCTTGTGAGGGCTTGGTATTATTGATTTTATTTCCTCTTCTTTCAGATTGTCCTGCACTTCTGTATATTTATATTCCCAGTCATTTGTTCTTTCTTTTGTTTCTTTGAAAAACTTCACCCATGAATCTAAAAGTTTCTATTCTGCTAATTATTTCTACTTTTCTGTACATAAATTCTGCTTTCCTGATTCTTATTCCTCTGTTGAATTATTTGGGAACATATTACTATGGTTCCATATTTTCTTGGGAATCCAAGACTCTTCTTCTTAAACACACATTGATTTATTGTCTTTTGTCTTAGAGCATTTATTTGAAGATGTTGGGATTCATTTAGAAAATGTCCTGGAAGCCATCTCACCTTCTGTTATCACTATCTTTGCCATGCATTTATCTGTTTGTATTTAAGGTTTTAATTGCATTTTCTTTCTCCTGACATCTTTTAACTTTTCAATCTTCCTCATAACACACACTTGCATTTCCCTATTACTCACTTTCTGACTCCTCTTTTGATGGTAGATCCTCATGAAGACTATTGGATCTTAAAGTTGTTCTAGATTCTTCCTAGGCCATGGAATATACCTTCCATTAGAATCAGTTTCTGCCCAATTTCACCTAGGTAGGGAGAAGGGGAGGAAGGGAAGGATAGAACTATGTCTAAGAAAAAGTCATCTCTTTTTCCTTCAGCTTTAGTACACACATACACAAACATACACACACACACACACACACACACACACACACACACACACACACATACCCAGACACACATGCCTTTCCCCACCTCTCTCTTTTCTTTTAGGTGTCTGATTGAGTTATGCTGTAGCACAACAGAAACACTGCCCCTCCAAGAAGAGTAAGCTTTTAGTTTCCCATACTTCCACCTCCTCTAGGAGGTGGAAGAAGACAGTGTTAAGTTCTGTTACTTGTTGACAATGAAGGGGGAGTGAGGGCTGGGGAAGGGTATGTGTTAGAAGAGATTGTAGCTCCTTTCAGGGAATCTGGGGCAACTAGATGGGGCAGTGGATCAAAAGCTGAGCCCCCCAAAAGGAAGACCTCAGTTCAAATTCAACTTCATTTGCCTACTAGATACATGACTTTGAGCAAGTCACTCAACCTCAGTTTTCTCATCTATAAAATGGGGATAATTTATAGCATCTACCTCCCAGCTTTGTCGTGAGAGCTAAAAAAGGATTTGTAAAGTTCTTGGCACATATTAAGCAATATATAAATATTAATTATCATTATTATTATTTTCATCCCATCTTGGTGGGGGTCATCATATTAAGGATTAGCCTTCTCAATTGTTTTATCAATTAATCACTAAACATTGATCAAAAAACCACTATGTGCCAGGAACCTTGCTAAACTTCTGGGGTATAAAAAGAGACAAAATACATTCTCTTCCTTGAAAGAGCTTACTATCTAACAGGGGAGACAAGAAACCAATATAAGCATAGGACACTACTTAGGAGATTATTAAAATAGGGAATGAATTTTAATTAAGAAAGAGAGGGAAGGCTTCCTGTAGGAGGTGGGGTTTTTAGTTGGAACTTAAAGGAAATCAGGAGTACCAGTAGTTAGGTTGTTATCTCCTTGGGGTTTTTACTGTCTCAACTTATGGGAACAGAAGCAATTACTTGATTTCTTGACTCATAGTTCACCATCTTTGAGCCTTTGTTTCCATTTGCTTATCTGTATAAATGGAATAAAATTGAAGTTCTATGAGGTCAGAGATTATTTCATTTTGTATCCACAGATTTGAAAGCAAGTATAGGACACATAGAGGGTGCTTAATGGATATTTTTTAATTGAATAGAAAGGACAAGATCCAGAGAGGAAAACCAAAAGAGAGCCTTGCGTGAACTGTATCTTCCTGGTTTGTCCCTATAAAATATCAGAGATCCCCTGTGGCTTGCAAAGAATATCTGCTAGATTCCTCAGTGTTCAAAACCTTTGGCAAAGACTCCTCTTGAGAAATAAGCAAGAAATCTGAAACATAAGATAGTTTTCCAGGAAATTCCTGGAAGCTCCCAGAAGTCTATGTGAGAAAGCCTGGGAGATTACTTGGAGATATTTATGGCTCACAATGGAGGTCCGGCATGATTTCATTTTTTTTAATTTGAGTTGTAGCATTTTCTAGACCCCCAGAATTTAGAGAGATGCTGTTCTCTGCCTTCAAGAGTAGACTGAGAAATGATATTTACCAGAAATGGTAATGAACAGGCAGACAGATCATAGAAGAAAGCAGCTTCTTAAAAAGAAGATGCAATGCACATGGTGAAAAGCCAAAATAATTTTTAAAAGATGGTCCATGTATGAGTTAATAAAAGTTGCCTAAGTGAAGAAATAAACTTCACTAAAAACTTAGAAATCAGTGAATTTATTTGTTTCTTTAAATGTTCATCAGTTTAAAAATAGTATGCTAAAAACCACCAACTTACTATCTGATTGTTTTCCTAACTCATTAAAAGTATTTTAATTGATTTCAATCTCTGAAATGCACAGTTAATTTTTAATTAATGCATTTGAGCTCTTTTTCATGAAATAAAAGTTATCAGGAAACTAAACTTCAATGATTTTTAAATGAATGTATCTAACTTTTCTCTCTAGTGTAGAGGAAATAAAAAACAGAATTTTGGAATTAAAAGATCTAACTTTGAATCCCAAGTCTACTACCTATGACTTGATTAATTTTGGACAAGTCACTTTTCCTTAAAGGCCTAGTTTCTCCATATCTGAAATGAGTCAGAGGCCATATATGTAGGAAAAAAAATATTCATTTAGTATCAACTAGTTACTAGATACTTTTCTAAGTAATTACAAATTTTATCTCTTATGCTTCTTTTGACAACCCTGAGAGGTAGGTACTCTTATTAACACTATTTTATATTTGAGGAAACTAAGGCAACTAGGTCGTTGGGTGGACAGAGCACCAGGCCTGGAATCAGGAAGACATCTTCAGGAATTCAAATCTGACCTCCGAAGCTTTCTAGCTGTGTGACCCTGGGCAAGTCACTTAACCCTATTTGCCTCAATTTCATCATCTGTAAAATGAAATGGGGGAAAAAACAATGGAAAATCATTCCAATATCTATGCAAGGAAAGCTCCAAATGAAGTTGAGGTTAGAAAGGGTTGGACACAACCAAAAAGTGATGAAACAAGAGCAGCAAAGAGTAGATAGAAGGTCAGGATCATCCAGATTGTGTCTGACTTGAATTTGAACTCAAGTCTTCCTGATTAAGGAGCAGGGAGTGATTTACCCAATATTCTGACTAGCTTTCCACTCATTTCTGGATGAAAGGAAGGAATCAATAGAGAGCAGATGGCCAATGGAACAGAAAAAAATGTTTCAGAGAGGACCTGATCCACAATCATATGATTCAATAAAAAGTTTGGCAAACTCTATGCGCAAAGCACTGCCTTCAAAGAGGAGATACTCTTAAATAAATGTCTCTGAAATTATATGTGTGTACGTGTATGTTAGCTTGAATTTTTATCTAAAAATCCTATTATGTCATCATATGACAGACACAAGTAAGTTTAATATAGGTGTCAGGGTAAAAGATAAGCAACCTATAGAGTTGTAATTTTCTTTTCTGTCTTATAGAGTTCATTCTGACATTTCAACATGCAAGACTATACCTAAGACAGGGATCTACATGCACTAAGTACTTTTAAAAAATGTTGGTAAAAACTGTGGAACATAAATATAATGGAATATTACTGCGGTATAAACAAAGATGATTATAAATGAGCCTCATCTGAGGCTCAACTAATATAATGACTATATTTAGGCATCAGTGATCCAGCTTTAAATTCCAAATATCTGCGACTAAACAATGACCTTACATCAGGGAAGCTGGATGGAGTAGGGAGTTGACATCCCACCTAACTTTCATAAAGAATCCAGAGAAGCGGCAGAAGATTAGGCAGAAAGGTAGATAGATATATAGATGGATGGATGGATGGATGGATGGATGGATGGATGGATGGATGGACAGATAGATAGATAGATAGATAGATAGATAGATAGATAGATAGATAGATAGATAGATAGATAGATAGATGATAGATTGATTGATAGATAGATAGATAAGCAGGAAAGCAGACAGATAGATTAGAGAGGGAGAGAGAGAGAGGCAGACAGGTAGATAGATAGATCAACAGATTGATAGACACAGATATAACTATAGGTATAAACTAATACAGCAATGTAAACAGAAATAGGAAAATTAAAAATATACACGAGTAATAAAATAATTATTAAGCTCCTGATTACAACAATACCAAGGAAAGTATCAAAAGAGTAAAGAGCACATTAATGTTACTCTATACTCTATATAATTATGATGTCCAACTTTGGCCCCAGAGGATTGCTTAGAAAATGTACCTCTATCTTCATTTTAGGAATAAGGAAACTATGAATGTCACCTTTAGTTTCAGACAAGGCCAGTGGTTAATTTTGCTGAACACACACACACACACTTAAGTTTTTGTTATGAAATAGTTTGTTGTCTCTAGAGGAAGATCTTGACAAATAAATGATAAATGTAATGCAAAGATAGAACATATACATAATGAGAGTTTTAATTTTTTTTCTTAATTACACATAGAAACAATTTTTTCTCCATTTGAATAAGTTTATTTAGTCAATTTAGAACATTATTCCTTGGTTACAATAATTACATTATTTCCCTCCTCCCCTCCACCCACTCTTCCCACAGCCAACACGCAATTTCATTGGGTATTACATGTGTCCTTGATCAGAACCCATTTCCATGTTGTTGTTTACACTAGGATATTCATTTAGAGTCCACATCTGCAACAATATGCCTTCAACACATGTATTCAAGCATTTGTTTTTCTTTGGTATTTTTACTCCCACAGTGTTTCCTCTGGATGTGGATACTGGTTTTACTTGTAGGTTCCTCCGAGTTGTTCAGGGTCATTGCATTGCCACTAATGGAGAAGTCCATTACATTTGATTGTGCCACAGTGTATCAGTCTCTGTGTACAATGTTTTCCTGGTTCTGCTCCTCTCCCAGTCCCCATGGAATTCCTCCACTTTATTATTCCTTTTAGCACAATAGTATTCCATCACCAACATATACCACAATTTGTTCAGCCATCCCCAATTGAAGGGCATCCCCTCATTTTCCAATTTTTTTTTGCCACCACAAAGAGCGCAGCTATGAATATTATTGTACAGGTCTTTTTCCTTACTGTCTTTTTGGAGTACAAACCCAGCAGTGCTATGGCTGGATCAAAGGGCAGACAGTCTTTTATCGCCCTTTGGGCATAGATCCAAATTATCTTCCAGAATGTTTGGATCAATTCACAACTCCACCAGCAATGCATTAATGTCCCAATTTTGCCACATCCCCTCCAGCATTCACTGCTTTCCTCTACTGTCATGTTGGCCAATCTGCTAGGTGTGAGGTGATACTTCAGAGTTGTTTTGATTTGCATTTCTCTGATTATAAGAGATTTATAGCACTTTTTCATGTGCTTATTAATAGTTTTGATTTCTTTAACTGACAACTGCCTATTCATGTCCCTTGTCCATTTTTCAATTGGAGAATGGCTTGATTTTTTTTGAGTAATTAGACCTTTGACAGAGGTTTTTGTAATGAAGATTGTTTCCCAATTTGTTGCTTCCCTTTTATTTTGGATGCATTAGTTTTTTTTTGTACAAAATCTTTTTAATTTTACGTAATCAAAATTATTGATTTTACATTTTGTGATTTTTTTCTAGCTCTTGCTTGGTTTTAAAGTCTTTCCTTTCCCAAAGATCTGACAAGTATACTATTCTGTGTTCACCTAATTTGCTTATAGTTTCCTTCTTTATGTTCAGGTCAGTCACCCATTCTGAGTTTATCTTGGTGTAAGGTGTGAGATGTTGATCCAAACCTAATCTCTCCCATGCTATCTTCTAATTTTCCCAGCAATTTTTATCAAAAAGTGGGTTTTGGTGCCCAAAATTGGGATGTTTGGGTTTATCATAGACTGTCCTGCTGAAGTCAATTACCCCAAATCTATTCCACTGATCCTCCTTTCTGTCTTCTAGCCAGTACCAGATTGTTTTGATGACCACTGCTTTATAATATAGTTTGAGATCTGGGACTGCAAGTCCTCCTTCCTTTGCATTTTTTTCATGATTTCCCTGGATATCCTTGATCTTTTGTTCTTCCAAATGAACTTTCTTATCTTTTTTTCTAATTCCATGAAGAAGGTTTTGGTAGTTCAATGGGTATGGCACTAAATAAGTAAATTAATTTGGGTAGGATTGTCATTTTTATTATGTTAGCTCATCCCACCCATAAGCAATTAATGTTTTTTCCAATTGTTTAGATCTAGTTTTAGTTGTGTGGAGAGTGTTTTGTAGTTGTGTTCATATAGTTCCTGTGTTTGACTAGGCAGATAGATTCCTAAGTATTTTATATTGTCTAGGGTGATTTTAAATGGAATTTCCCTTTCTAATTCTTGCTGCTGAGATGGATTGGAGATATATAGAAATGCTGATGACTTATGTGGGTTTATTTTATATCCTGCAACTTTGCTAAAGTTTTTGATTATTTTGACTAGCTTTTTTGGTTGATTCTTTAAATATACCATCATATCATCCACAAAGAGTGATAACTTGGTCTCCTCCTTGCCAATTTTAATACCTTCAATTTCTTTTCCTTCTCTAATTGCTACTGCTAGTGTTTCTAGTACAATGTTAAATAATAGGGGTGATAATGGGCATCCTTGTTTCACTCCTGATCTTATTGGGAAAGCTTCTAGTTTATCCCATTGCATATGATGTTTGCTGATGGTTTTAGATATATACTATTTATTATTTTTAGAAAAGTTCCTTCTATTCCTATACTTTCTAGTGTTTTCAATAGGAATGGGTGTTGTATTTTGTCAAAGGCTTTTTCTGCATCTATTGAGATAATCACATGATTTTTGTCAGTTTTCTTGCTAATAGGGTCAATTATGCGGATAGTTTTCCTAATTTTGAACCATCCTTGCATTCCTGGCATGAATCCGACCTGGTCATAGTGGATAACCCTTGTGATGAATTGCTGGAGTCTTTTTGCTAGTATCCTATTTAAGATTTTTGCTTCTATATTCATTAAGGAGATTTGTCTATAGTTTTATTTCTCTGTTTTTGACCTGCCTGGCTTTGGGATCAGTACCATGTTTGTGTCATAAAATGAATTTGGTAGAACTCCTTCTTGGCTTATCCTGTCAAATAGTTTGTATAATATTGGGATTAGTTGTTCTTTGAATGTTTGATAGAATTCATTTATGAATCCATCTGGACCTGGGGATTTTTTTCTTAGGGAGTTCTTTGATGGCTTGTTCAATTTTTTTTTTTTTCTGATATGGGGTTGTTTAGGTAATTTATTTCTTCCTCTGTTAGTCTAGGCTATTTATATTTTTGTAAGTATTCATCTATTTCACCTTGATTGCCATATTTGTTGCCATATAATTGGGCATAATAATTGCCTTAATTTCCTCTTCATTAGATGTGCGGTCTCCCTTTTCATCTTGGATACTGTCAATTTGCTTTTTTCTTTCGTTCTTTTTTATTAGACTGACTAGTACCTTGTCTATTTTATTTGTTTTTTCAAAGTACCAGCTTCTAGTCTTATTTATTAAATCAATAGTTCTTTGTCTTTCAATTTTATTAATTTCTCCTTTGATTTTTAGGATCTCTAATTTAGTCTTCATCTGAGGATTTTTAATTTGTTCGCTTTCTAGTTTTTTTTTTTAATTTGCATGCCCAATTCATTGACCTCTGCCCTTCTTAATTTGTTAATATATGAACTCAAGGATATAAATTTCCCCCTGAGAACTGCTTTGGCTGAATCCCATAGGTTTTGAAGGGATGTCTCATCATTGTCATTTTCTTCACTGAAGTTATTAATTGTTTCTACAATTTGTTCTTTAACTAACTGGTTTTGGAGAATCGTATTGTTTAATTTCCAATTAATTTTCGATTTACCTCTCTATGTTCCCTTACTAATTATTATTTTCTTTGCATTATGATATGAGAAGGTTGCATTTATTATTTCTGCCCTTCTGCACTCATTTGCAATGTTTTTATGCCCTAATACATGGTCAATTTTTGTGAATGTACCATGTGCTGCTGAAAAGAAGGTATATTCCTTTTTGTCACTATTTATTTTTCTCCACATGTCTACTAACTCTAATTTTTCTAAGATTTCATTCACTTCTCTTACCTCTTTCTTATTTATTTTTTGGTTTGATTTATCTAGTTAAGATAGAGGAAGGTTCAGGTCTCCCACTAGTTTTGTTTTTCTGTCTATTTCATCCTTGAGATCCTCTAATTTCTCCTTTAGAAATTTGGATGCTATGCCATTTGGTGCATACATGTTGAGTACAGATATTTCCTCATTGTCTATACTGCCTTTTATCCGGATGTAATTACCTTCCCTATCTCTTTTAACTAGATTTATTTTTACTTTGGCTTTGTCAGATTTCATGATTGTGACCCCTGCCTTCCTTTTATCAGTTGATGCCCAGTAGATTTGACTCCATCCTCTTACTTTCACCCTGCATATCTATCTGCCTCATGTGTATTTCTCGTAAACAGCATATGGTAGGGTTTTGGATTCTAATCTAGTCTGCTATTCGCTTGCGTTTTATGGGTGAGTTCATTCCATTCTCATTCAGAGTTATGATTACTAGCTGTGTATTTCCCAGCATTTTGATTTTTGCTCCTGGTCCTGCCTTTTCTTCTTTCACTATTTCCTTCTACACCAATGTTTATTTATAATCAGTCCCCCTAGTTCCTACCCTTATTTTACTTCCCTTCCTATCCCTCTCCCTTCTTTCCCCACATTATTTTCCCTGTATTCTTTTTAAAAATACCCATCACCATCTCCCTCCCTTGTACTGCTTCACTCTCCACCGGTCCATTTGTTACCCATTTCCTCCCCTATAGGGCACAAAACTATTCTCTGCCCCAGTGGACTGGATTTTTCTTCCCTCTTTGGGTCAGTTTCAAAGCACATAAGAGTTGAGTATTTCCTATCTCTAACCTCTTTACCCTTCTGGTGTATCGATGTTCTCCCCCCTCCCTCCATGAGCTTCTTTGTGACATATAAATTCACATCATTTTGTTTCTTTTCCCATTTCTCTTAGTATTAAACTCTTTAAAAAAAACTCTAGTTTTATATATAAATATATATAGACACATGTATATGTATTTATGCATGCATATATCTATAAACCTATTTATTTCTTGTCCTTTCTTCCTATACAATTTGTCACTGTTCCCTCTAAGTGTCATTCTTCTAGCTGCTGAGGTGATAGCAACAATTTTTAAGAGTTACCAATGACCTCTTTTCTTATAGGGATACATATCATTTTAACTTATTGAGTCTCTTAAAAATTTTTTGTTGTTGTTTTGTTTTGTTTTTCTTTTTTCCCCTCTTTTTTAATTACCTTTTGATGATTCTCTTGAGTTCTGTGCTTGCGCATCAAGTTTTCTGTTCATGTCTGGTCTTTTCTTTATAATGCTTGGAATTTTTCTATAGTGTTGAATGGCCATACTTTCCCCTGCAAGAATATAGTCGGTTTTGCTGGGTAGTTGATTCTTGGTTGTAGACCTAGTTCCCTTGCTTTCCAGAATATCATATTCCATGCCTTTCAGTACTTCAGTGTGGATGCAGCTAGATCCTGAGTTATCCTCTCTGTGGTTCCGTGGTATCTGAATGACTTCTTAGCAGCTTGTAATATCTTTTCTTTGGTCTGATAGTTTTTGAATTTGACTATAACTTTCCTGGGTGTTGTCAATTGGGGATTAAATACAGGAGGTGATCTGTGGATTCTTTCAATATCCACTTTACCCTCTTGTTCTAGGATATTGGGGCAGTTTTCCTGAATAATTTCCAGTAGTATTATGTCCAGGCTTTGTCTTTTGTCATGGTATTCTGGTAGTCCAATGATTATTAAATTGTCTCTTCTCAAATGATTTTCTAAATCATCTGTTTTGTGAATGAGATGCTTCACAGTTTCCTCGATTTTTTCATTCTTTTTGTTTTGTTTTATAGTGTCTTGCTGCCTTGTGAGGTCACTTAATTCCAGTTGTTGTATTCTGGTTCTTAAAGACTAGATTTCATCCCTGGCTTTTTGGTCATTCTTTTCCTTCTGGTCTGATTTTCTTTGAATGTCATCTTTCATCCTCTTTACCTCATCTTTCATCTCCTTTGCTTCACATCCAGCTGGTTGATTTTGGCTTTCAAGACACTATTTTCTCATTTTAGTTCAAGTGTCCCTTTTCCAGATGACTTATCTTAATTTTTAAGTTCTTTTCCCAATTGTCTTCAGCCTCTCTTAATTGTGTTTTGAGTTCTTCCACAGACTGTATCCAATTCACTAGGATTTCTGATTTATTGTTTGCTGATCTCTCCCCCTCTGTTCCATTTGCTGAATACAAGCTGTCTATTGTAGTTTCTTCTTTTTCTGTTGTTTGCTCATATTCACCCCTTCTTTACTCCCCGTATTTGTCTGTGCTCTTGCTCCTCTCATTTTTTTTGGTTTTGGGGGCTTCTATCAGTCTCCCCTCTTAGAGCTTTAACAGAAGATCTCTCAGTATAGTCTCTGGAGGAGGGTTGTTGGGGGTTTGAGTTTCCCTGTCCTCTGGAGACTTTTGATTGGATTAAAGTCCAGCAGTCAATGAGGATGGGTGTGGAGCCTGGGCTTCCCTGAGTTCTGGAAACTTGTGATGGGATTAATTTTAGTTTAGTTGGGCTGGGTGTGATCTGAGTCCAAAACCTCCTGGAAGGCTAGAGTATATATGGAGGATCTCCACAGCTCTGGCCAGGCTGCCAGGTCTATGCTCCCTCTCTATCTCCTTCCCCATCATCTGTGTTTGATGCTCTGAACTTGGCACAGCCCTGCCTGCAAGGTATACCCTTCAGACCAGCACCTTTGCCTGCCCAGAAGTTCCCGCTGTCTCTGGAGTCTCAGCACTCTGGGTGGGAGGGGGTAATGAGTCCTGGGACCTTCATTCTGTCTTCCCCTTAAACCAGAGTGTTATCAGATTCCAGCTTTGCTGGGGGGCGTACCTTTTGAATTAAGTCCAGCAGGTGGGTTCCTTGCCTCTGTCTTGTTGTTAAGTTTAATTTTCAGTTCCCTAGGAGCATTCAGTTTGTGATCAGTTAGGAAGGGTATTCAGAGGTCTGAACTTCTAGGCTCCTTCTAGGCTGCCATCTTGACCAGAAACAATTTTTAACAATTGTTTTAAGACATTTTGTGATCTAAATTGTCTCCCTTCCTACCTCCCTGAGGTGGCAAATAGTCTGATATAGGTTATACCAGCATTTTCATGCCATATGTATTTCTGTATTCTCCGTGTCATAACTGAAGACACATAACAAAAATACAAAAACTAACTCATGAAGGAAATAAAGTGAAGGATGACATGCTTTGAATTGCAATCAGACTCTAACAGATCATTCTTTGGTTGTAGATAGCATTTCTTTTTTAATTATATGTCTTTTGGGGTTATTTTAAAATCTTGTTTTGCTGAAAATAGTTTAATCCTTCACTATTGATCATCATACAATATTTCTGTTACTGTATACAGTATTCTCCTGATTTTGCACACTTCACATTGTATGAATTCATATGTCTTTCTGGGTTTTACTGCAATCATTTGGTTCATCCTTTCTCATGGTGCAATGGTTTTTCATTGCAATGCAAATCCAATGCAAAGTTTGTTCAGCCATCCTCCAATTGATGGACACACCTTCATTTTCCAATTCTGTGCCACTACATAAAGAACTGTAAAAATACACAAATAGGTACATTTACCCTATCTTTGATCTCTGGGATACAGACCCACTAGTGATATTGCTGGGTCAAAGGGTACGAAATTTTATGATCTTTTTGGTGTGGTTCTATATTGCTCTCCAGAATGCTTGTATCAGCTCATGGTTCCACAAACAGTCTATTAGTGTCTCAATTTATCGACATCCTCTCCAACATTTATCACTCTCCTTTTTGGTCATATAAGCCACTCTGATAGGTGTTATACAAGAATGTCTTTTTTAAATCCATACATTATTAATTGATAAATTATTAATGAAAACCTTAAAGAAGTGGATATTTGTTTAATTGAAATAAGCAGATGGAGACAGAATCATAGATTCAGAGGCACAGAAAATATATCCAAAGCCCTTTGTTGTTGTTGTTGTTGTACCTATCTATGCCTGAAAAGGAATCATTTTTTCAACAATTAGAAGTACTTATTCAGCCATCTCTTAAAGTCTGCCAGAAAGAGGGATTGATGAATTCATGAGGTTGCCCATTCCCTTTTTTGTAGACCTATCAATTTGGAGATCTTTTTCTATGCACCTAGCCAGAATTTGTCTTTTACCTACCATTCCTTCCTCTGCTATCTAGGACTGAGCAGAACAAAACTAACTCCTTTTCTTCATTGTAGGGCCTCAAATATTTTGATATAGGTACCTTCTTTAGTTTAAATACCCTCAAGTCCTTCAATAGATCCTCATATGCTGTGATCCTAAGTCTTTCCTGAATCAATGAATAAATAAACATTTATTAAGAGTTTACTATGTGATAGGCACCATATTAAACACTGGTAATAAAAAGACAGAAAAAACATCCTGTCTCATACTCTAATGGGGGGGAAAACAGGCAAAAAAACTTTGTATAAAAAAGATGTGCATGGAATACACTTAAAATAATCAACAGAGTAAAGAATGATGATTAAGGAGGACTGGGAAAGGTTTCTTGCTGAAAATAGGACTTGGACTTGAATTTGAAAGAGACCAGAGAAGCCAAAAGAGATGATGGTTAAGAGCTTTCCAGTTAGAGGGAATAGCCAGTGAAAGAAAGAATAGAGCACTTCATGGATATGCCCCCTTCTAGATACTCACAAATTCTCACAAATTCTAAATTTGGGTAACTATACTCTCCTGCTACCCCACCCCCAGAAATCATTTCTCGATATTTATCTTCCTCCCATTTTCTGAAACATTTGAACATTTAAGTTGACAACAGAATCTCTCCCTCCTTCTATTCCTAGATCAAAGTTTTCTTTCTAGTCCTGTCCTAGTATTCATCATCCTGAGAAGCATCCCCTGTGGAAATGTGGTCTGGCAACTGTCTTGCGAATGCTATAGCCAGAAAAGAAAGATCTTGCCACTGAATTCCTTGGCCCTGTCAAATGGCTCAACATCAGAAATAGATTGATGGAGTGGCACATGCTTTGTACTTAAGTACCCTAAGGACTATGGGACTTTTCCATCTGACTTGCTTCTGAAACCTTAATATATGTTATCTTCCCCATGAGAATGTGAACTCCTTGAGCCATAAGAAATGACAAACAAGGGGGCAGCTGGGTATTTCAGTGGATTGAGAGCCAGACCCAGAGATGGGAGATCCTAGGTTCAAATCTGACCTCAGACACTTCCCAGCTGTGTGACCATGGGCAAGTCACTTTACCCCCATTGCCTAGCTTTTACTGCTCTTCTGCCTTGGAGGCTATCTACCAAGATAGAAGGGTTACAAAATAAAAAGAAATGACAAACAAACCTGAAAGGACTCTCATGAAGTGATTCAAAATGAAGTAAACAGAACCAGGAGAACATTGTATATAAGAACAACAATGCATGATGATCAAATGTGAATGCCTTAATTATTATCAGTAAGGCAAAGCTCCAGGACAACTCCAAGAGACCCATGCCAAAAAAAAAAAAAAGATATCCACTGCCTAGAAGGAACAGTCAGAGTGTTAATGCAAGTTGAAACATGCTGTTCTTTGCTTTATTTCCTCCATAAATTTTCTCCAAATTGTCTTCTTTCACAATATGATAAACATTGAGAATATGTATTGTATGATAATATTGTACAACCTATGTCATATTACCTGACTTCTTGGGGAGAGGGGAGAGGTGGGAGGCAGAGATAAAGAGAGAGAGAGAGAGAGAGAGAGAGAGAGAGAGAGAGAGAGAGAGAGAGAGAGAGAGAGAGAGAGAATATTGTAAAATGTCAGAAAGCAAATATTTTAAAAGTTGTATTGACATGAAATCCAAAAAAGGCTAACAATTCATTACTGAAGATAATTTTAAGCATCAAAAAATAAAAAGCATAAAATGAACTGCTTGAGAGCAAGGACTATATTACTTACTCTTCTTCTTATATCCTTAAAGTTTAGCAGAAATCAAAACTCTCTGGATCCAAAGGTCAAACAGACACAATTGGTCTAAGATGAGGCAAAAGTCCAAAGAACAAGATGTGGCACAAGATCTGAGCTCAGCCAAGTGATACACTCCCCAATCCCATACCTGTTCCTACCCATTGGAGTGCTTTGTTTGAGCCTCCTCCTGATGCCTTCATCTTCTTCAATGTACTTTCACTATGTGGCTTTTCTGCCACTGATACTATTTCAGTGATAATATGAATTTGGGTGGCAGCAGTCTCTCTGTCAAATGAGTGGTGTAGAAGGTCAGTGATACAGAAGTACTTAGAAAGAGGGACTGTAGGATCACATGATTATGCTGGGAAGGATATTCAAGATAATTAAATCCCTCATTTTACAGATGTGGAAACTGAGACACAAAGAAGTTAAAGTGACTTACTTAGGTTCATGTGACAAGTAAATATCTGAGATGGTGTTTGAACACAGATCTTTCTGATACTAGGTCCATGGTTCTATCCATTATGTCATGCTACTGAAGTGGTCAGGAAAAGTTTCATAAAGGAAGTAGTTTTAAAACTAATACTTGAAGGACTATAGAAAATAGAGGAAAAATAATATAACAATGACAACAATAACAGTAGCCCTAATATTATTATTAATAATAGCATTTATATAGCACTTTATAAGTGCTTTATAAATTTTAGCTTATTTGATCCTTTCAAAAACCCAAAGAGGTAAGAAATATTATTATTCTCATTTTATATAAAGGAAAACCAAGGCAGATAATCACTAAATATCTTGTTCAGAGTCACACAGTTGGCAAGTATATAAAAGGATATATTTGAATCAGGTCTTTCTGACACCATGTTCTAATGCTACAACACATAAATCTTCCTCCCACCTTTTAATAGGTGGATACATATTTAATCCTAACCATTCTTTTTGAAGATAAAGTATCATTAAGTTCTATTCTAAAGACTATTAAGGGGGCAGCTGGGTAGCTCAGTGGATTGAGAGTCAGACCCAGAGATGGGAGGTCCTAGATTCAAATCTGGCCTCAGACACTTCCCAGCTATGAGATCTTGGGCAAGTGTGACAAGGGAATCACTTTAAAAGACTGATATATATTAATTTAAGGTCGCTAAGGAATTCAGCTATGCAATTCCTAAATGAAAAACTCAAATCAGCCGTCAGCCTTTTTTGGAGTTTAATTACAATAGGAGCAAGAAAGGAATTAGAGATAAAGAGAGAGAAAAAGGGAGAGAAGGGAATAGGGCTTAAATACCCCTTCTGTTTAGGCTGGGCCAAAAGGCCCAAGCCCTTAGATAGCTGGGGCAAAGAAAAGAGATCAGTCCCTATCACTCACGTGACCAAAATGGAGAAACAGTCTCAGAGGCCCCCACCTTCAGCTTCCTTCAGCGCAAGCCTCTCCGAGTCCACCGCAATCACCCCGACCAAAACTCCTCAACCCCCTCCCATCTCCAGACCCTCCTCTCTTTCAGGAAACCATCCAAGTTCCTCCTCTCAGTTCTCCCATCTACCAATCACTGTTCATCAATTTCCCTGTGCCAATGGAGGCTCTAGCTTAACCCAGAACCGCCCAGAGGTTTCTGGCTTTTGCACATGTCTGTTGAAGGTCATATTTTCAAATGATTAAATCTTTGATCTAGGCTGCAGCCCTTACTCAATCCTGTTAGGACTGAATAGGGTGGAGATTTATTCCAAGTATCTCCATTGTATCAATTCTAAAATCAATCAAGACTCAAAGAAATTCCTGTTCTATGCTTAAGCATAGGTCAAAGTCCTTTCCATTGTTCAGCAAAGGGTTTCTGTCCTAAAGTAATCTTAAGAAGGGAAGAGAAGGAACCTCCCATGCCAATGGGGTTCCCATTCCAATAGACTATCAGTAAGAAATTTTCCAAGTATGAAATATCCCAATGGTGAAATTTCCAACATTTATAAGTCTAAGGAATTTTGAGGTTTACACAAGTCACTTGACCCCCATTGCCTAGCCCTTACCACTCTTCTGCCTTGGAGCCAATACACAGTACTGATTCCAAGACAGAAGGTAAGGGTTTAAAAAAATAATAAAGACTATTAAGTTCATTCAAAAGGTTCTGGGTTCGCCTTTAAAATAGGTAGATCGATTATTGATGTTTTGAATAGAGATAATAATGGTGTTAGAAGGGATCTTGGACTATTATTATGTTTCCTTATTTTGAAGAGGACCATTGATATCACAGGGTGATGTCTTGAAATGTGTGTGAATGTGATGTAAGTGAGGCGGAGATGCACAGTCATCAGCCTCACTCTCTCTTCCAGTCATCAAGGTCTAGTGGCAAGCCAGTAGTTAGGATACTGTCAATGGTCCAGGGTCCAGTAGGTAAACTTGGAATCTGCTATGTTTGAACAAGGTCTAGGCATGCCACAGTGTTTATCTGTCCATTCCACTGGGGGAAGCCTTCACATGCTTGAAGTCCCCCCAAGTCACTGACAGGTTTGAGGACTCAGGTACCTTAAACCTTGGTTAGTTCATCTACTAAGAAGGTTTTACCCACCCTAGAAGACGAGACAGAAACTCAACCTCCTGCCTGCTTACCTGTCTCTTAGAAGAAGCAACAGTCCTGTCACTTTCCCAGAATTCTGGAACCTTCCTGCTCCTGCTCCTTCGTTTCCTTATAACATTATGAATGCTACTACTTCTTGGAGCCACAGGTGAGAGCTGGGTGAAAGGTGGACACCAAAGGTAAATGAGCAGCCCTGAAAAGGGCTCAGCAAGCCCTAACGCCAGAGGTATTAGTCCTTCTTGAACACCCCATATACTGGCAATCTGGGATGTGAACTAGTTCAATGGCACCTTATTTTATAGATAATGGAACTGAGGATCAATGACATTAGTGTCTGGCTTCATTATCAAGCTAGAAAGTAGTAGGACCTATATTTAGACTGTCTCTGACCCCAGACCCAGTTTGTTCACCCCTCATCATATTCAGACCTTATCAAAAGAATTTCTGAAAACATTTTTCCTCTTTTGTCATGCTATAGCTATGGACTTTGCCATTTAGCCCATACTCTTAGGACTTCTGGATCTTTCTATCCTTCCAGCATCTGAACTGTCCTTTAGGTGTTATCTCCCCCATTTAGAGTGTGAACTCCTTAAGAGCAAGGACTATCTTTCTGTATTGAGAGCACAGTGCTTAAAATATATTTAGTGCTTAATAAATGCAAATACTTTAAAATTCATTTGCTGTGTCATTTAATTCTATCTGGGAAGTATCTTAAAATTGCTAATTTTATAGATGTGGGAAATGAAACTGGTGGAAATAGCAAAAAAGAAAAAGAGAGAACAAGAATTTATTTAGTGCCTATAATATGCCATTGAGCTGGAGGATTTTTTTGCAAATATTATCAGAAGAACCTCATAATTATGATTTCTTTCTTACAGTTCAAGGAAGTGAGTCAAATATAAACTGAGTAACTTGCCTAGGATCACACAATGTCTGTGGTTGGATTTGAACTCAAGTCTTTCTGACTGCAGCCCCAAAGCTTTAGCTACTGTTCTGCTAGCATCTTCACATGCATATCTGGACTGGGATGCCTGGGTTTGAATGTCCATTCCAGGACTTCCTCGCTGTCTGATTGTAGACAAGTCCCTGACTGCCTATAAGCCTCAGTTTATTCACACATAATGTACCTCACGGAGTTATGAAGAACTTTCCAAAACTTAGAACCTTGTAAAAAGGAGAAAATCTTATCTTAATCTTCTTAGGGAATGTACACAGGTCAGAGGGCTGGAAAACTGTGGAGCTTCTGGATCATGCAGATCCCAGACTCCAGCTCCACTAAAACAGGCGGAGAGGAGTGACAAGACTCAGCCAGGTGTCACAGGCTGAACAATGGGCTAGGGCAGAGGCCCCCTGAACCCGTTTCCATGCTTATTTCAGTCCTACAAGGATGGCTCCACTCAATGACACCCCTCCTACTCCCCCAGCTTTGTTTGAAGGGGGGAGATCCTCCAAGCACAGAGGAACTCCATCAGGAGATGCTTGGAGACCCCGGCACTAATGCAAGCATTCAACAGGTGGCACTCTTCCCTCAGTCAGAACCGGCGTGGAGCGCCTGTGCAGAGGAGCTCAGTTAGGAAGGCAGACCCAGAAGCCCCTGAATTTCTCTCAGGGACAATTGGCTACCAAAGTAGGGATAGTCCCCTGAGAGTCCAGGCTGAATGGCACTTCGGCTACTCGAGTATTTAAGGGGTACAACAAGCTATGTCACAGAGGCTGAGACCAAGGTTAGGAATGACTGATTATGAAGTGAGTCTGAAGGAAGGAGAGGGTCAGATGAGGCAAAAAGTCAGTCTTTGGACCACGGACGCTGGTCCAGAGGCATGGGGCAGCTCCACAGGCTTTCCAGAGGGAGTATTACAAGACTTTGAAGTATGTCAGAAAGCATTTGGTCCCTGTCATCCATAGGGTCTGAGAGTACAGGGAAAACTATTAATATTTTTCTAAGAAGGCAGTTTGGGATGATGACAAGAACCCTGGATTTTGCATTAAAGGAAATGATTTAAATCCCAGGATCTGTATGACTTTGGGTAAGTCATTTCCTCTCTTTGGGACCCAATTTATTCCACTGTAAAATCCCATTTCCTGTGCCCAAAAATTAGTATAACTTGTCTCCATGCTTTCAATGTGCTCCTTCTTCACTGGCACATATTAAAATCTTTATCTTCTTTTAAGAGAGACAGAGACAATGAGGAATAGTGGATAGAATGATAACCAAAGACTTGCTTCATGTTCTGCCATTAACATATGTTGGTTATTACCCTGAGAAAGTCACTTAATAGTCAGTGCCCTTTTGTGTTTCACTCATTTCTGGTCTCATTTGAGTCTTCCTCATAATGCTAGAGTGGTTTGCCATTTCCCTTTCCAGGTCATTTTACAGAAAAAAAAAACCTGAAGCACATGGAGTTAAATGATTTTCCCCGTGTCACACAGATTATAAGTGTCTCAGGTCCGATTTGAACTCAGGCCTGTATAGCTCCAGACCCCTTATCCACTAAACCTCCTAGCTGGCTTTTTAATGCCTTAGGAAACACTTTATATAATACATTACAAAGCAAATGTTGATCTTCATTGGTAGAAGGTACACATCATCTACCTATCTTTGTTCTAATTAAATCATGGGACCAGTGAAAGAAAAAATAAATTGGAAAAAGAAAGAAAGAAAGAAAGAAAGAAAGAAAGAAAGAAAGAAAGAAAGAAAGAAAGAAAGAAAGAAAGAAAGAAAGAAAGAAAGAAAGAAAGAAAGAAAGAAAGAAAGAAAGAAAGAAAGAAAGAAAGAAAGAAAGAAAGAAAGAAAGAAAGAAAGAAAGAAAGAAAGAAAGAAAGAAAGAAAGAAAGAAAGAAAGAAAGAAAGAAAGGAAGGAAGAAAGAAAGAAAGAAAGAAAGGAAGGAAGAAAGGAAGGAAGGAAGGAAGGAAGGAAGGAAGGAAGGAAGGAAGGAAGGAAGGAAGGAAGGAAGGAAGGAAGGAAGGAAGGAAGGAAGGAAGGAAGGAAGGAAGGAAGGAAGGAATAGAGAATTCATCACCAAAGGAATTGAATTTCTTTCTAAAACTTTTGCTGATGTCCCACTCTCAGTTGTCAAGGTTCTCTCCACTTTAGCCTTGCCTTTATTTTCTTATTAGTGTGGGCTCTTTTGGAATGGTGTTCTATTCCTAGCAGCTGGCACAATGCATTGCCTATAGTTGGTCCTCCATAAATGTTTGCTGAATTGAATTGAAAAGGTTGGGGTCAGTGATCCGTGCAATCCCTTCCAGCTCCAAATCCTATGATCCCTAGTTATTTAGCTAACATTAGGAAACCATGCATGCTGGCAGAAATATGAGAAACAAATGAACAT